>NC_091555.1:20221291-20223791 GCF_042767895.1 Penaeus vannamei
TATTATTATAATTTTTATTATCATCATTGTCAGTCTTATCTCATTATTATCCTTATGGGTAATACTATCATTATGAATACTGTTATCATTATTATCATCATTACTATTATCATTATTATTATCATAATCATTATTATTATTATCATTATCATAATTATTATTACTATCATTATTATTATTATTATCATTATTATTATTATGATTATTATTATTATTATCATTACTATTATGATCATTATCATTATTATTAGTATCAATATTATTTTTATTATCCTTATCATTTTTTTATCATTACTAATATTATCATAATCATCAGTATTTATTTCTATTACCCTTATCATTTTTCTATCATTGCTAATATTATCATAATCATCAGTAATTATTATTATTATCATTATATGATCATTATCATTATTATTATTATCATTATATGATCATTGCCATTATTATTATCATTATATGATCATTATCATTACTATTATTATCATTATATGACCATTATCATTATCGTTATTATCATTATATGATCATTATCATTATTATCATCATTATCATGGTAAGCCATATAAAGAGCCACACTGAAAAAATGAAAATCATACCAAAAAGACGTCAGTGCAGGTCAAAACACAGCTAACAGAGAAAGAGAAGATAGAAAACCACCACTTATTTATGAACTAAAAACATTTCAGCTGAACTCTTAGACTTATCAAAAGAAGTTACAATTCGTGAAGAAAATCTATTCTGAAACCTAGAAAACTGAGACGTAGATTATCGACTTGTAGTAAATATCATTGAATTATGGGTTATAGAACTTCTAGTATCCCTTGCAGGTTTATAAAAATGAGATTAAACATTTATAGAGGGGTGTGAATCATCTTTTACAATCATATACAATACGATACAAATAAATACAATCATATAAATACAACATTCTACAATCTTGTATAAGCCTGAAAGAGCTCCGATATCCCTACGATACCTAGTGTCCAAATCTCGGTTAGAAAAGAGAAATCTAATGGAATTAAAAGAACGATCAAGTAGTCTTAAGTGTGACTCTGCAGCAGATAACTACACGGGAGAATGATACTCAAAATGCCACTTTGCTTAGTCTCTTTCTCTCTCTTCCCTGTTTATTTCATTTTATTTATTTTTATTTATTTATTTATTCAAATCTCCCTTCGTCTGTTCTGCTCTGTTTCTCGTTTTACTGATTTTTTTTCTATTCTGCTCTGTCTCCTTTTCTTTCATATCTTTTCTCCTCCTTTCTTTGTTTCGTAGTTGGTATACCTATCTTAAATTTCCTATCTCTCATTTTTCCCCCTGCTCTCTCCTTTTCCCTCTCCCCTTTCTCCTGTCCCAATATGCTCTCTCCTTTCTTACTGCATCCTTTTTTTTCTCCTACCCCTTTTCTCCCTTTTATCTAGGTATCTTATTTCTTTTTCTTTTATTACTCTGTCCTTTTCCCCTCCTCTCCTTTCTCGCCTTTATCGCCTACGTATGTTATACCCTCCGTCTTACTACTTTCTACCCTTCTATTCACATTGCTTTATCTTCATCTTTGTTTCTCTACCCTATCCCCTCATTTCTTCCCAACATCATTCTTCTCTCTGTTTCTTCATTTCGCTTCCTTGTGCTCTTCCCCTTCCTTATTGTCTCTCTTTATTCTGCCTTTTTTTTAACTTACACTTCATTTGCTCATTAACCTTTGCCTTTTTTATCAATTCTTTTTCGTTTTCACTTTCCATTCTTCGCCTTTTCATAATTCCTCCTTTATTCTACTTTCAATCTTCGTGTCCTGCCTTCCCCTCGCTTACGCCACTTCCTGTTCGTCTTTTAGAGGGTCGGTGATGGAGGAAAGTTAATGTGGGAGGGGAGAAAGGAGGCTGGATAAAGCAAAGGAAGAGGGAGGAGAAAGAGAGAGAGAGAGAGAGAGAGAGGGAGGGAGGGAGGGAGGGAGATAGGGAGGGAGAGAGGGAGAGAGGGAGAGAGAGAGAGAGAGAGAGAGAGAGAGAGAGAGAGAGAGAGAGAGAGAGGGAGGGAGGGAGGGAGGGAGAGAGAGAGAGAGAGAGAGAGAGAGAGAGAGAGAGAGAGAGAGAGAGAGAGGAGAGAGAGAGAGAGAGAGAGAGAGAGAGAGGGAGAGAGAGGGAGAGGGAGAGGGAGAGAGGGATAGATAGATAGATAGAGAGAGAGAGAGAGAGAGAGAGAGAGAGAGAGAGAGAGAGAGAGAGAGAGAGAGAGAGAGAGAGAGAGAGAGAGAGAGAGAGAGAGAAGAGAGAGAGAGAAGAGGAGGGAGAGAGAGAGAGAGAGAGAGAGAGAGAGAGAGAGAGAGAGAGAGAGAGAGAGAGAGAGAGAGAGAGAGAGAGAGAGAGAGAGAGAGAAGATGAATAGTAGGAAGGGGAGGAGCGAATACAAAAAAAAAAAAAAATAATAATGAGGAGAAACATGAGGAGACTGAGAGAAAAGAAAAGAAGAAGAGTGGAATCAAGAGATAAGAGATAAG
>NC_091555.1:20243791-20248791 GCF_042767895.1 Penaeus vannamei
CAGTAAGAGGAGAGGAGATAGAGGGAAGGGGAGGAAGAGGTGAAATCAGAGTAAGAAAATTGAGAAGAGAGAAGGAGAGGGAAAAGTTGATTAAGAGAGAGAGAGAGAGAGAGAGAGAGAGAGAGAGAGAGAGAGAGAGAGAGAGAGAGAGAGAGAGAGAGAGAGAGAGAGAGAGAGAAAGAGAAATAGAGATAGATAGAGAGAGAGAGAGAGACAGAGAGAGAGAGAGAGAGAGAGGTATAGGAGAGCGAGAGGCAGGGAGGGAGGGAGAGAGAGAGAGAGAGAGAGAAATAGAGAGAGAGAGACAGACAGACAGACAGAGACAGAGAGATAGTGAAAAGGAAAAGAAGGGAAGAAGATAAGAAAGAGAAGGAATCAAAGAAGAGAGAAGATAAAGCAAGAGAAGAGAGAAGAAGAGAGAAAAATAGGAAAGCAGGAAATTACCTTCGAGTCTCCTGTCGCAATAGTCCCGTATAGAATATCCGGGATGTAAATTGAAAGCTCGCAAGTACACAAACAGTTTAATTAATCTTTTGACAACTCCGGGGACACGACGTAGACTGCGCTCGGGCCCATGACCTCACCTTTTGACCGAGTTCAAGCTGGGTCATTAGATATTGGTCCCAGTGTCACAGGTAACTTCTTGAGTATTTTGTAAGTCATTTGTATGAAGGAGGTTATTGTAATCATAAAGGAGCAATGGTATAGAATTGATCACGTTATGAAATATAGAATGGAAATGTTGCAAAAGTGACAAAAGTTTTGGATAAGTTTGTTTTTTCTTTTCTTTTTTATGTAGGAATTTATTAAGCAATGGTATAGAACTGATCACGGAGTTATGAAATATAGAATGGAAATGTTGCAAAAGTGACAAAAGTTTTGGATAAGTATTTTTTTTCTTTTTTTATATAGGAATTTATTCTATGGTTATCGTAACGGTGCCATAATGCAAATAGAAATATAAGATTCTAAGACACATAATATTAATGAAATCACGTCTTGGATTAGCTATTTGTTCTGCTTGCTTTGATTTTATTGTGCTTTATCAACTTATATCTTGTTTTACATGTATATCCGCGATGAGAATGGGCAGCCAGGGGTGTCTTTACTACACAACATGTACGTATATATGGAAATTGTCGTTATCCTTAAGGTAATTACTGTTATCATTACATCTATTGCTATTACTGTTGTTGTTGTCGTTATCATTCATATTGCTATTGTTTTTTTGTTTTTTTTTATATCATTATAATTATTACTCTTATTCATATTATTATTATCATTATCATATGTATATATAAACATCTATCTATATAACTATCTATCTATATAACTATATAAATATCTGGATATTCATACATACATACATATACATACATACATACATATATACATACATACATACATACATACATACATACATAACTATCTATCTATATAACTATATAAATATCTGGATATTCATACATACATACATATACATACATATATATATATATATATATATATATATACATATACATATATATATATATATATATATATATATATATATATATATATATATATATATATATATATATATATATATATATATATATATATATATATATATATATGTACACACACACACACACACACACACACACACACACACACACACACACATATATAAACAGTCATGCATACAGACCTACACACACGCAAACACATACATAAACCAACAGACAGATAGACGAAGAGACAGGAATAGAGGCAGGAATAGATTTCTTCCCTTTCTCAATTCATACCTTTATGTCTCTTGTTTGACCTAAAACACAATTATTTTATCGAAAAAAAATAATATGAAAGTCACACGAAGAAACTTTAATCACATAATAATTTTCACTACGCTTGCCAGCCTTCTGGTTGGATAAAAATCTAAATGTAAATATAGACTTAGAGCAAAAAAAGAATAAATAAAAAAGGGGGTAAAGAGGGAAAAAATAAGGGAAAAATCTTGAACCCGAGCGAGCGTCTGAGCAGTAATTAGGGATAATAGGGCAATAACTTCACATTATGAAGGAAATTGAACATAATAGCGTGTAACGTCGCCTAAATGCATTAAAAGGACAAGATGACTTGCTAGACGAAAATAAAAAAAGAAAAAGTAGAGGAAACGATACGGACGTATTTTTTATTATCCATTTAGTGTATTCTTAATGTTTGTTAGTTTTTTGCCTTTTTATTGGGATATGTTTGTTTGTTTTTGTGTTTTTAAGGCGGATTCATTTATTGTAAAGTTTATGGATTTATGGATATGCTTTTTTTTTCTTTTACGTTTGTTTGTTTGTTTGTGTTCATATGTTAAAGGGAGAGTTTTTAAAGCTGTAGCTAATTAAATAGTTGTGCTGCACTTAAGAGAAAATTAATTCTAAAATATATAAAAAAAATATTTGTAGTACAATTAACATCATAAAACACACACCCCGTGAATGCAAAAACACATACACGCATCATGTGGATCTTTTTCTCTCTCTTTACATAGACATCTATATCTCTCTATATAGTTGTAATTATGGCTATGTCTATCAAGATCTATATTTTTGTCTATATCTATATCAATATCTTTATCTATATATTTGTCTTTGTAGATAGATGAATATATACTCAGATAAGCAGGAAAATAGAGACAGATCAAGAGATAGAGATTATATATATATATATATATATATATATATATATATATATATATATATATATATATATATATATATATATATATATATATATATATATATATATATATATATATATATATATATATATATATATATATATATATATATATATATATACATATACACACATGTATGTACATAAATATACAGATAAATACATATATGCATACGTACATATATATATATATATATATATATATATATATATATATATATATATATATATATATATATATATATTATCTATATATCTATTTACATATACACACATATGTATGTACATAGATATTTGGATAAATACATATATGCATACGTATATATATATATATATATATATATATATATATATATATATATATATATATATATATATAGAGAGATAGAGAGAGAGAGAGAGAGAGAGAGAGAGAGAGAGAGAGAGAGAGAGAGAGAGAGAGAGAGAGAGAGAGAGAGAGAGAGAGAGAGAGAGACCCACATACACACGCAAACCGCTTATAATCTTTTCGAGACAACCCCAATAAAGGCAACAACCCCGCCCCCCCCCCCCTCCCGCCCCCCCCCGCCCCAAGCCCAGGGAAACCTCGGTTTCCACGACTGGTACTAAACGCAGCGGCACCCGAGGCCTCCCCAATGCAAAACCCTCACACAGGAGAATGGACAAAGGCTGTCAGAACATGAGACTTTCCATTGTCCAATTTATCTTATTCTTTTTTTCCCCTCCTCTTCTTCTTCTTCCCCTTCTTTCTTTTTTTTTCCTTCTTTCTCTCAACAAAGCCCCTTGCATGAGAAATACGAGAGGATACAGGATATAGGATATAGCATTGCATGATTTCTCTCACTGACCCGAAACTTTTTTTTCTTTTCTTTTCTTTCTTTTTTTTATTTTTTTTATTTTATTTATTATTATTATTTTTTTACTTTGTCATAGTCTTTGTAAGATTTTGTAGTCGGTGTTATGATCGATTCAGCCTCAAATTTCGTTCACCTAAAAGCTTTTTTTTCCTGTTCTCTCTCCCCCCTCCCCCCACCTCTACCCCCTGTCACTCTTAGGTAGTGTCCCATCTCATAAAAAAAATGTTTGATAGCACTTTCGTTAGGATGTCAGTTAGATGTTGAATTTGTGCAATAGCCAAGAGTGATATTTATTTTGCAGCGCGTGATGCAGCTCTTTCTTTATCTCTTCGGCAGTGTCATTTGTCATTTCATTTGCATAAAAGCAATAGAACTTTGTCATCAAAGCGGATTATAAAAAATTGGCTTTGCCTTGTTGTTTTGCGGAGTACTTTTGTGTTAAAATGTTTACGAAGTTATTATGCTGAGTATTTCTGAAATTTGTGAACGTGTTTGAGACACGAATTCAAAGCGGGTAACTATGGAAAAACGACAGGGAAGAAAGAGAGAACTTTTATGTAGTATGTGTGTGTGTGTGTGTGTGTGTGTGTGTGTGTGTGTGTGTGTGTGTGTGTGTGTGTGTGTGTGTGTGTGTGTGTGTGTGCGTTTATGTAGTATACGTAGATACTTATATATAAATGTATGTGTGTGTGGATATATTGATATACACACAGATTACTATGTGTCTTTGTGTGTTGCATTCGATGTACCAAAACCAGTGTAGTTTACACCTCTCCTCGTGTCATTTCAAATCGAAAATTCAAGTAAACAATCTTCTTTTCACCCCGTCTGCTTCTCAAATCATGGACTCATTATGAAAATTTTAGTTTTATATATTTCTACAGCAAACAATAATGACACGTTCCTCATAGTGGTGTTGCGAGCATGAATTTTGAAATACTACATTACGAAAACACGCTCGGAAAGTAAAAAGAAATAGTTTGTTTAATTTTTTTCTTGTTCATCAGAGCGCAGAAATTTAATATTTTTTGCGACTTTTTGATATGTTGACCTTCTCTCGTACTTACCTAGTGATAATTCTGTTGCATGCGTGTTATATGAATATCTGTCTGTTTATTTGCCTGATCTATCTGTCTGTCTGTCAATCTATCTACCTATCTATCTTTCTCATTATCTCTCTCTTTGTCTTTCTGCCTGTGTGTGTATATGTGCGTGTGTGCGTGCGTGCCTGTGTGTGTGTGTGTGCGTGTGTGTGTGTGTGTGTGTCTGTGTGTGTGTGTGTGTGTGTGCGTGCGTGCGTGCGTGTGTGTGTGTGTCTGTGTATGTGTGTGTGTCTGTGTGTGTGTGTGTGTGTGTGTGTGTATATACGTGTGTGTATGTCTGTGTCTGTGTGTGTAATAGTGTAAGTTCTGTACTGTGTTCATGCGT
>NC_091555.1:20263791-20266291 GCF_042767895.1 Penaeus vannamei
TATTTTCACTATCCTAATTATTACTCTTATTCTTGTCCTCATAAAATGAAAAAGGAAAAATGAGAAACATTAAGAAACGCGGCAAAGAATAATATTAAGAAACACAGTCGGAAACTTCAGCAGTACGGGACCCTTGAGATTTCCAGTACGACCTTTCTCTCTCTCTCTCTCTCTCTCTCTCTCTTTCTCTCTCTCTTTCTCTCTCTCTCTCTCCTCTCTCTCTCTCTCTCTCTCTCTCTCTCTCTCTCTCTCTCTCTCTCTCTCTCTCTCTCTCTCTCTCTCTCTCTCTCTCTCTCTCTCTCTTTCTCTCTCTCTCTTCTCTCTCTCTCTCTCTCTCTCTCTTCTCTCTCTCTCTCTCTCTCTCTCTCTCTCTCTCTCTCTCTCTCTCTCTCTCTCTTTCTCTCTCTCTCTCTCCCTCTCTCTCTTTCTCTCTCTCTATCCATCTATCTGTCTATCTATCTATCTATCTATCTATTTATCTATCTATCTATCTCTTTCTCTCTTCTCTCTCCTCTCTCTCTCTCCTTTCCCCTACTCATTCTCCCTCTCTCTCTTCGAACCTTCCCTTTTCAAACTCCATTTCTTCTCTTAACCCCACCCTCCGCCTTCCCACTCATCTCTCTCCCCACCCTCTTCATCACAACCCTACCACTCATCCTCCTCCTCCTACCCACTTCCTCACAACCCCCCTCATCCCCCTTCCCCACCCTCTCACTCCCATCTCCCTCATCACCCATCCCCACCCTCCCCCTCATCACTCTTCCCTCACCCTCTCCTTCACAACTCCCCCCCTTGTCATCACCCTTCCCCACCCTCTCTCCTGTTCATCATCCTTCCCCATCCCTTCCTCTTCCTCATTTTTGCCGCGCTCCTTCTTCATCCTCATTCTCCCCCGCTCCTTCCTCCTCCTCATTCTTCCCCCCTCCTTCCTCCTCCTCATTCTTCCCCGTTCCTTCCTCCTCCTCATTCTTCCCCGCTCCTTCCTCCTCCTCATTCTTCCCCGCTCCTTCCTCCTCTCAGCTCGCCTGTTGACAGAAGTCACCCGCCAAAAGGCAGCCGAAAACCGCCCCAGAGCCAATGTCAATATGTTTATGACTCTTCCTAAAAAGAAAAAAAAGAGAAAAAAATCAAGAAGAAAAGAGGAAGGGGGAAAGACCCAAAAACAAAAACAATAAAAGTACTCATGAAAACAGAGAGAAGAGGAAAAAAATGGGGGAAAAAACCTCAGCGAGAAGGGAGGTATTTCAAGGCGAGCTAATTAAGAAGGCAAAATGTCACTCATTTGTGTCTCGGAAACTTTTTATTTTATCTTATTATTATTATTTTTTTATGGGCGAGTTTCTTTCGTCATCTTGTTTACTTATTTATTTATTCGTCTGTTTACTTTTTATTTGTCTTTATAGCTGTCTACTGTTCATTAACGTATTCATTTTTTATTTGCCTTTTTATGTAATTTCTATTTATTTGTGTATCTTTTATCATATATATCTATTTTTATCTATCTATCTATTTGCGTATCTTTTATTATTAATTTGTTGATTCTTTTTCCTATATACTTACCCATCTATCTATACATCTATTTATACATCCATCTATACATCTATATTTATCAATATATTTATCATTTATCTCTTTGTCCGTTTATCAGTTTATTTACCCTATTTACTTATTCATTCTTTTAATATTAATTTGTTATTACGACTATCGTAGTGACAATGATAATGCAGATGTGTTCACTTTATTGATCACTATTATTGTTATTATTTAAATATTTCTTGACTGATTTTCTGTCGAATAAGAATAGATATATCTCACTATATGTATCAGTGTGTGTGTATGTGTGTGTGTGTGTGTGTGTGCGCGCGCGCGCGTGTGTGTGTGTGTGTGTGTGTGTGTGTGTGTGTGTGTGTGTGTGTATGTGCGCGTGTTCTAGTGTCTAATTGTTTACCGATCTCATTGCTTTTAATTCACAAAATTGTTCCTTTTTATCCTTTGCCATTTTTTATGAGTTCTCGAGTACTTATTTACACAAGAGACTGTGTTCATGAATATCTTACCATAATTTAACGCTCTGATAAAAAGAATTAGGGATTCTGCTGCCCATGGCTTACACTGAGAAAAAACGAAAAAAAAAAGTAAAAAAGGATGATGATAATAATGATAATAATCCTAGTAATAATGATAATGATGATAATAATAATAACAAAAGCAATATCAATATTAATGATACTACTACTACTACTATTACCAATAATGATAATGGTAATGAGGATACTAGTAATAATCAAATGATGATAATGATATTGATTATAATGACGATATATATCAGTATTAAAATTAATAACAACAGTGATAATAGTAATAATAGTGATAATAGTAACAATAGTGATAATAATGACAATATTGCAATAATAAAATAGTAACAACAGTAATAGCGGTGGCAATGATGATAATAACTAATAGCAATAGTAATGATAGTAGTCGCAATAGAATTAATATT
>NC_091555.1:20276291-20278791 GCF_042767895.1 Penaeus vannamei
CTTCCACAGACCCATTCTACTTCAGATCAAAGTGGTTTTACTCGCTGACCAGATTATCCCAACCAGGCCTACACATTACCAGTGTAGGTCAAGTAGGCCTATAAAAGAGAGGGTAAGGGGCTGGGGGGGAGGAGGGGGAGACGCTTATAAACTTCCCAAGATGGTCAGTCAAACTTGCGCAGTAATAGGGAGTAAAGAGACCTTATTGTCTACTATGGGCACTGGCGCGGCTAAAAACACTGGTTATGGAGATGAAAAACAAAAGAAGAATAAATATGGAATGATTATAGGGAAACAAATGTCGAATAAGTGTTGGAAAAAACATTCTTTCCATAACAATCCCACAGATTACCAGGAATAAGTGAACAAACAGCAGTCTTGTCGGAAATATTTACCAGGTTTGGAAATTCCATTGTCATTTGCGAAATTCTTCGTCTCTGCCGGCACGTAAAAAAAAAAAAGCACACACACAGTGTATACATCAAATAACTAAATCCTACTTGAAACGCAACAAAATATATGAAAATGAATTAATGCAAGGAATAACGGCAGATTGTGCCAGTTCCCGCTACAGACTGTATTCATTCATTATTTCCTGAATGGATTTCGTCTGTAGTACTATAAATAGACCGCTTATGAATGAAAAGATTGGCGCTTAGGCCTCCAGTCTTGGCAACTGAACCAACACAACGGATACTGTTGTTGTTGTTAACATTAGTATTAATATTACTATTGTTATTACTATTGTTGTTATTGTTTTATTGTTGTTGCTTTGCACGTAAGCACACACACACACACACACACACACACACACATACATACATACATGCATAAATACATACATACATAAATACATAAGCACACACACATACACTAACACACACACACACACACACACACACAAACACACACACACACACATATATAGTATATAAGTATATATGTACGTGTGTATGTGAGATTACATCAATACCTACTTTCGCGTGTGGAGTCAGACGGTCGCACGCACTCTCATTCTCTCGTAATGAGCGCAATACAGTTTGATATTTGAAATGACTTTCATTTAGGCTGCCCCGTCAGTGTTATTTTGCCCTGCGAACACTACACACGATACGTAATACCCATTACCAACGCAGTTAATGAAAAATACTTGCTGAAGTGATTCCCTAATTTCGCACATTAGAATTTCATGAAAGAATGTATTACAGCGACACTAAAGCTTTCTCTTGTTTTTTTTGTTTTGTTTTTGTTTTTGTTTTTTTATTTATAGAATCCGTGACGTTATTTGAGATCGAATGCGTCTGTTTCCTCTGTTATTGGGGATATTTCGGGAAAACGATTTGACAGTTCGCGAGGATTTTGTTTTTGCTTTATTTATTTGTTTTATTTATTTATTTATTTTATTATTTATTATTTATTTATTTATTTATTTATTTATTTATTTATTTATTTATTTATTTATTTATTTATTTATTTATTTGTTGCTGTTTTTTTTTTATTTATGTTCTGTTTCCTTCTTGGGCGTTGTTATTTTAAAGCAACAAAGGGATTGACTTGAAGGACTCAGAGCGCGCATACCTCCGCCAAGGCAATAGGACAATAATAAGGATTCAAGCGCTAAAATGTTGTCCCAGTCTCGCAATGCTAACAATAAAATTCAATGACATCTAGGTTAGGCTAAGACACACATCTGGTAAAAAATAATAAAAATCCGTTCATAGCTTTTTGAGTTATCCTGCTAATAACCGACTGACAAACAAACTAATCAACCAACGCTATCAAAAACATATCCTCTTTGGCGGAGGTGATAGAGAAGCATTATGATATATATTCACATTTTGATGTACCCACACTCAGACTCAAACCCTCTCTCTCTCTCTCTCTCTCTCTCTCTCTCTCTCTCTCTCTCTCTCTCTCGTTCTCTCTCACACACACACCCGCACACACACACACACACACACACACACAAAAAAAAAAAAACAAAAAAAAAAAACATACGCACACACATACACATACAAACACACACACACACACACACACACACATACGTACATAATCACACACACACACACACACACATACGTACACAATCACACACACACACACACACAAACACAGAAATCATTCTCCCATTCTTTATCCACTAACCTATGAAATATTTACCTAACATTTAATTTACATTTCATTTCTTTTCTGTTAAGGTCATTTTCTTTTGTTTTCAGCAACGAAAAGTTGTCAAAGTTTCACAACTTTAAGTAAGTCACAAGCACCCAGTCGCTTTTTTGTGTGTCTTAAATGTCAGTTCCAATATATAAACATACATGCATACACATACAATGCAAACACACAGACTGGGAAACAGAGAGAAAATAAACGAGAAAGAGGGGGGAGGAGAAAGATCCAAATCACCTTCCTTCTCTGGCCTATTCATTCATTTCTTTCAATTTCCTCAGACTTATAAGCTCAAGACATTCCACCAAATGTCTTCCCGTGAGGGCGA
>NC_091555.1:20306291-20311291 GCF_042767895.1 Penaeus vannamei
TTATTATTATTATCATTATTATTTTGATTATCATCATCTCTGCTATCATTATTATTTTCATTATTATAGTAGTTTTTGTTATTATCAGTAATATCATTATTATCGTTATTATCATTTTGTTCTTATTATCTTTATTATTCCTATCATTATTATTAATACCACTATTATTCATTACTATCATTTTCATTTTTATTATTATTATCATTATTGCTATTATTATTATTATTATTATTATCATTATTATTATTATTATTATTATTATTATTATTATTATCATCATTAGTAGTATTAGTATTAGTATTAGTATTAGTATTAGTATTAGTATTATTGTTGTTGTTGTTGTTGTTGCTGTTGCTGTTATTGTTGCTATCATTACTATTATTATTGTTATTATTATTATCCTTATCATTATTATCATAACTATTATTATTGTTAATATCAATATTATTATTATTATCATTATCACAATCACTTTTATTATTAGGATCATTATTGTTACTGTTATCAACATTATCATCTTCAACATTACTAGCATCTGTTTCAATACTTTTATTATTACCATGAATATTATCATCATTATTATATTTGTTATTATCACCATCGTTTTTATCATTACCTTTATCATTACCATTGTTATATGCAATATTGTTTCACTGTTTATTATCATACTGTCGAGAGTGATAATGGATAACATTTATAATTATCATAATGGTAACAATGATTAAGAGTCTGTCTTGCCTTTTTTGCCAGTTACATAAGATTTACGAGGATGAAATTATGAAGATTAGAATTATGAGAACGAAAAGAAAAGTAAGATATATACAAATTCCAGGTAACACACACACAAACAAGCGAAGAAGGCAGCAAAGTAGAGTTTACAATTAGAAATGCCTGCACTGCATCTGCACTGTATGCGTTATGCATATCAACCACTCACTAGCATTTCCATAACGATGATGAACCTCCCTCTGGCAAAACAGTGCAACTTTACTTTGCAATCAAAGTGATTATTATTGTATTCTACTGGTTTGATAAAGGATTCAACTTGAATTCAGTCCTTGAACATTCATATAATTACAAGAATATTGATAATCTAATTATCATAAATGAAATATAACAAACTCACCTCAGTTGCAATATTTTGATGAATATTTTGATTAGAGAAATGCAAATAACAATTATCGAAAAAATTGTGTGCCAATATACATATCACTGTGCAAGATATTAATCAACATTTCAGTATTACATCTTTATTGTATTTCAGATATTCATCATCATCATCATCACCATCAGAATAATAATAATAACAACAGCAATAATAATAGTAATAATAATAAGGATTAAGATAATATTAACATTAAAAACAATAACAATAATGATCATGATAATTGATATGATAATGATAATAGTAATACTACTACAAATAATAATGCTAATAAAATCAATGATAATGAAAATACCAATAATAATAAAAGCAATAATAATAATAATTATAATAATAATAACAATAATAATAATGATAATAATAATAATAATAATAATAATAATAATAATAATAATAATAATAATAATAATAATAATAATAATAATAATAATAATAATAATAATGATAATAATGAAAATGATAATAATAATAATAATAATAATAATGATAACAATAATGAAAATGATAATAATAATAATATAATAATAATAATAATAATAATAATAACAAATATTTTGATAATGATAATAATGATAATGAATAATAATAAGAAGAACAACAGTAATAATATTAATATTAAAAATCCTATTAATGATAGTACTAATAGCAACAATTTTATTGATAACAGTAATAATAATAGCAATAATATTCATAACTGCCATTATTGTTATAATGATAATAATATAATAATAATAATAATAATAATAATAATAATAATAATAATAATAATAATAATAATAATAATAATAATAATAATAATAATAATAATGATAATAATAATAATAATAATAATAATAATAATAATAATAATAATAATAAATGATAATGACTATAGTAATGGTAATAATGATAACAACAATAATAGTACCAACAACAACAACAAATACAGTAATGATAATATAAATAATAATAGTAAAATAACAATATTAATGATTTCAATAATAATAATCATAATAACAATCAATGATGATAATAGTACTAAATGAATTTATGTATATCAACCATACTATTGTCATGATATCTGAAGTGTAATTACATCATCAGATTCATCAGATATACTGAGCGTTTAATGTGAGATGAAAGGATTCAGCAATGCAGTGCTCAGTATTCATACGAAGATACACCTTTGCACTACATTCAGTGTTAATCATTTAGCAGAGGAGATGTATAACAGGATTGCTAGCAATAGGAATATATATATATATATGCATACGAATACACCTACACACTACGCTAGTGCCCAAATCATTCATAGAGGAGATGTATAACAATTGCTATAATAGGAATATATATATATATATATATATATATATATATATATATATATATATATATATATATATATATATATATATATATATATATATATATATATATATATGTATGTATATATATATATGTGTGTGTGCATATATATATATATATATATATATATATATATATATATATATATATATATATATATATATATATATATATACATATATATATACTGATAATGAAGAACAAATCGCGAGAATCTGAGTAATGATGTGATGTGACTAATGACTATACTAATGTTATCAAATGATGGGAAGAGACACCTAACAGTACGAATATAATCATAACAGTTATGAAATGTTGAAAAACCGTCAACACTAAGAGAAACTGAGCATTTCTGTTCTTGCTTTGTGCTCACATGTTTCTCTTAATATTTAACAGGACGTGCATGTTTCTCTGTGTTTAAACAGATTAGTGTACATTTGGATTTGGCTTCATGTATCTGGTAATGCCTGTATTTGCACCTGCCTTGTTTGCTTGCACTCATGAGCATTTTATGTTGTAAGGAGGCGCTTGGCATTTGTATTTTAGCGTTATTTATTTTACGCTTTGTTTCTCTCTCACTCTCTCTCTCTCTCTCTCTCTCTCTCTCTCTCTCTCTCTCTCTCTCTCTCTCTCTCTCTCTCTCTCTCTCTCTCTCTCTCTCTCTCTCTTTCTCTCTCTCTCTCTTTCTTTCTCTCTCTCTTTCTTTCTCTCTTTTCTCAATCGATCTAGCAGTCAATTTATATTTATATCTATCTATCTATCACCTTACCTATCTATCTATCTATCGATATCTATCTATTCATCTATGTCTATACGCATATGTGTGTGTATGGGAACTAAAATGGCTATGTGGAAATGTATTAAAGTTTGCCTTTATCTGTTTTTGTTTCCGAAAGTTTACAGGACAAACACAGCTTGAAATAAAGAACCCCCAAAAAAGGAAGCTGTATGCGGCGGAAGATATATGACCGGAGTGCAAAGGCTGCTGGTAAATAACTAGGAAATATCAGTCGTGGAATTTTCGAATTGGAGCCTCTCTATCATCATAAATATTGGATCCAGAGACCACGACATGGATAAGGGGTGGGAGGGGGGGGGGGGGTATGGGGGAGAGGGGAGAGGGGATGATTGGTTGGAGGGAGGAGGGTGAGAGGTGGTGCAGGTGAAAAGGGGGGTGGGGTGGGAGGCAATGCAGGGAAGGAAGAGGTTGGGGTCTGGGGGATAGGGAAGGGATGGTAAGCGGGAGAAAAGGGGGGTGGAGCAGAGGGTGTGGAGGGGAGGAGGAGGGGAGAAAGGGGAGGGGGTATAAGTTCACCTGGGAAAAAGGGTTGAGTGAGAGCCATTACGAAACTATTTTTTTTTTTTTTCTTCTTCCCTTTCGGGAGAGATCAATAGATAAATATAGATAGATCGGCACAAGCACACACGTGGGCAGTCATGGACACACACACACACACACACACACACACACACACACACACACACACACACACACACACACACACACACACACACACACACACACACACACACACACACACACACACACACGCTATTTTAAGCCAGTTTAATATGTCCATCCTCTTCTTCTTAACATGTGCTGTGCAAACATTTTTATCAAAACATTCAAAAAGGCATCCCCTGCATATAAAAAGCGCAATAGATAGAGCGGTGGATAGAATATTACTTAAGTGACATGGTGATAATGATAACAATAACAATGATAATAATGATAACAATAACTGTAATTATATTAATAACGATAATGGTCTAATAATAGTAGTAACAATAATGAAAATGGTAATAACAACAACAAGAACAATAATAATAACAATAGTAATATTAATAATAATAATGATAATAATAATGATAATGATAATGATAATAATAGTAATAATAATAATGATATCAATGATATTACTAATATTAATAATAATAATAATGATAATAATAATAATGGTGATAATAATAATAATAGTAATAATAATAATGATGTCAATGGTAATAACTATAATAATAATAATAATAATAATGACAATACTAAGACCTACAGCATTGCTACAGTAGCAATACTGATCCTAGCAAGATCTTCAATAACCAACGGAGTCTCCACCGAAACCCGAACTTTCTCCCAAATTCATAAGTGCGAGACCCGCCCCAAATCCACCTCCGCGATCCTCCATAGCGCCCGGCCGCCGCATGAGATTAAACCCCACAAACATAACTTTATCCTTCTTCGTCCTCACACAAAGGGAATCGGGGAATACCTGCGATAACCGCGGCGAGTCGGACGCATGAAATGGAGAGATCTGAGCGCACGGACACGCACACACGCACACGCACGCACACGCAAACGCACGCCTCCGATTTCCCCGGTCGGACGTTGAGGATTTGAAGGACAGTGACGCCTAAATCCTTCTTCGAAATCCGAATCGAGGTGGACAAGCACGGGAGGGAGCGATAGGCAGTTTATTCCGACGTCGCAGCAAGT
>NC_091555.1:20321291-20323791 GCF_042767895.1 Penaeus vannamei
AGACCCCCTTTCCCTTTCTATGACCCCTCCCCCTCCTCCATCGTAAGACCCCCCTCCCCCCCATCCCTCTTTCGACATCACACGCCCCACCCTCCGTTCGCCGATATGGCATTGGAGTTCAAGGCAAGTCTTTTTTCTTGACTTATAATCATTATCGATATTTCGATATCTTAAGACAGCGAGGAGAGAGAGAGAGAGGAGAGTGGGCCGAGAGAGTAGAGGGGGGAACAGAAGAGACAGACAATGGCTGGAAAAACAGCTCCAGACTTACGAAGAGAAAAAAAAAGAAGAGGCATTCAAAAATACGAAAACACACACACCAATTCACCTCAATAAACCACAGACGAAAAGTACACCTACACATCCACAATATTCTCGTTCATGTACACTTGCCCGCTTGTTCGTACACATACAATAAACGGAATCACTCACAAGAAATCTCCCCTTCGTTGTACCATCCCTTACGTTCACTAATCTCCTCCCTTCTGAGTAATTGCTGCCACTCAATCATCGGAGAAATATTTGCTTGGCACACATCGGCACTTCAGACCAGATGTTAACGACAGCTCTTGGTGGGTATACAAATATCACCTTTTCCGCCCTCTGGCTAGTCTCCTTTTTAAGGGTCTTACGTGTGTTTTCGCTTCTGTTATAGATTTGTTACCTTTTTATGTTTTTATTAATTATTTTCTTTTGTTGTTTTCATATTTTTGTTTATTTGTTTGTTTGTCTCTCATTATCATTAGTATTATCAATATTACCATCGTTTTTGTTATCATTTATAGTGGTGGAAGTAGACGTATTTTAATCTTTATTGTTGGCGGATTGGGATTATGGATATAGATCAGCTGCTTGGCTGGAAGGGTTTGCTTAAGTTCTTGGACTGTTTGCACTCTGAATGATCCCAGAAATATGGAAGTAATTTTTGCTGTTTGTGTTGGGATTCTGTTTTTTTTTTCTGCTGCTTTTTCTTTTCATGTAATGTACATGCATATGAATAAACATTTACGCATGTGTACATTTACTATGTCTGTTAATTTGTTTGTCTACTGCTGATCGGTTTTCCTATCATCATTGCCTGCTTTTTTTCTCCTTTTTTTTTTTGTTGTTGTTGCTTATCTGCCTGTTTGTCTGTAGTCTGTCTGCATGACTACATGTATGTCATATTGCCTACCTGCTTGTCTGTCTGCCTCTCTTCCTCAGCCTTCCACTTAAACAAAAGTGAAAATCATGGGGCTGCATACACCAAGACGGAGTATATGAACACCGTGCCTGGCAGCTTCAGATTATCCAAGGTCGCGGCAACAACAGTTATGCGGGCAACCAGAGGCAAGGTCACGAAAGTCAGATGAATCCTCAACTTGAACCTGATATACACATATTTTGAAAATTTTGCTGACACTTGTATTTGTGATGAAGATGTCATCGAAACCCGTCAGACACATTTTCTTCAGGTGTAAACTTATGCATTTCATTCGCACAATTTTTTTTTTCTCTCTCTTTTTCGTTCTTGCTTTCCCTCTCTCTCTCTCTCTCTTTTTCTTTCGTTCTTGCTTTCTCTCTCTCTCTCTCTCTCTCTCTCTCTCTCTCTCTCTCTCCCTCTCCCTCTCTCTCTCCTTCGTTCTTGCTTTCTCTCTCTCTCTCTCCTTCGTTCTTGCTTTCTCTCTCTCTCTCCTTCGTTCTTGCTTTCTCTCTCTCTCTCTCTCTCTCTCTCTCTCTCTTTCGTTCTTGCTTTTTCCTCTCTCTCTCTCTTTTTCTTTCGTTTCTTGCTTTCTCTCTCTCTCTCTCTCTCTTTCTCTCTCTTTTTCTTTCGTTCTCTGCTTTCTCTCTCTCTCTCTCTCTCTCTCTCTCTCTCTCTCTCTCTCTCTCTCTCTCTCTCTCTCTCTCTCTCTCTCTCTTCTGTTCTTGCTTCCTCTTCTCTCTCTCTCTCTCTCTCTCTCTCTCTCTCTCTCTCTCTCTCTCTCTCTCTCTCTCTCTCTCTCTCTCTCTCTTTCTGCTCTGCTTTCTCTCTCCTTCGTTTCTGCTTTCTCTCTCTCTCTCTCTCTCTCTCTCTCTCTCTCTCATGCTCTCTCTCTCTCTCTCTCTCTCTCTATATATATATATATATATATATATATATATATATATATATATATGTATATGTATATGTGTATATGTGTCTATGTATATATATATATATATATATATATATATATACATATATATGTGTATATATATACATATATATGTATGTATATGTATATATACATATATATGTGTATATATATGTACTTATATATTTGTGTATATATATATATGTATAAATGTATATGTGTATGTATATATATATACATATATATATAAATATATATGTAAATATATATATGTATATATACAAATATATATATATATGTATATATATGTAAATATATATGTAAATATATATATGTAAATATATATGTGTGTATATATATGTATCAGTCTATCTATCAGCCTGTCTATCTATCTATCTATCTATAAG
>NC_091555.1:20388791-20391291 GCF_042767895.1 Penaeus vannamei
CACACACACGCTCAAGAACATCCTATCCACACACATACACACATTCAAGAACATCCTATCCACACACACACACACTCTCAAGAATATCCTATCCACACACACACACTCAAGAATATCCTATCCACACACACACACACACTCAAGAACATCCTATCCACACACACACACACACACTCAAGAATATCCTATCCACACACACACACATACTCAAGAACATCCTATCCACACACACACACTCAAGAATATCCTAACCACATACTCACCCTCAAGAACATCCTATCCACACACATACACAAGAACATCCTATCCACACACACACACGCTCAAGAACATCCTATCCACACACACACACACATTCAAGAACATCCTATCCAAACACACACACTCAAGAATATCCTATCCACACACAGACACTCAAGAATATGCTATCCACACACACACACACACACTCAAGAACATCCTATCCACACACACACACACAAGAACATCCTATCCACACACGCATACATTCAAGAACATCCTATCCACAAACACACACTCAAGAACATCCTATCCACACACACACACACATTCAAGAACATCCTATCCACACACACACACTCAAGAATATCCTATCCACATACACACAGCCTCAAGAACATCCCATCGACACACACACACGCTCAAGAACATCCTATCCACACACACACACGCTCAAGAACATCCTATCCACACACACACACTCGAGAACATCCTATCCACACACACACACACTCAAGAACATCCTATCCACACACACACTCAAGAACATCCTATCCACACACACACACACAAGAACATCCTATCCACACACACACTCAAGAACATCTTATCCACACACACACTCAAGAACATCCTATCCACACACACACTCAAGAACATCCTATTCACACACACACACACACATACACTCAAGAACATCCTATCCACACACACACACACACACATACACTCAATAACATCCTATCCACACACACACTCAAGAGCATCCTATCCACACACACACACACATACACTCAAGAACATCCTATCCACATACACACAGCCTCAAGAACATCCCATCCACACACACACACACACACACACTCCGACCTATACACACACTCAAAAACACCCAGACCACGCACGCGCACTCAAGAACATCCGAACAAACGCACCCGGTAACAAGCTAGCCCCGCCCACAACCATCAGCTGAACCGGCAACAAGAAAAGAAAAAAAAAGAAAGAAAGAAAAAAGAGAAATCGATGTTCACTCACACGAAGGTGTTTGACCGTACCGAAATTGGAAAGGATAAAAAGAATGAAAGAAAAAAATGTAAAAAAGAATGAAAGGAAGACATATGAAAAAGTGGATGAAAGAAAACATATGAAAAAAGGAATGAGAGAGAAAAACATTTAAAAAAGAATGAAAGGAAGACATATTAAAAAGTGGATGAGAGAAAAAAAAATGAATGAAAGAAAAAAACAAATATAAAAAATAATGAAAGAAAAAGATTAAAAAGAATCAAATAAAGAAAATATGTGAAAAAGAATGAGAGAGAAAACAAATAAAAAATAATGAAAGAAAATACAAAAAAATAATATGAAAAGGCTGAAAAAAAAAGAAAAAGAAAGCGTATGTAAAAATAAAAGAAAGAAAAAAATGTACACCAAAAAGTGAAAAAAATAAATAAATAAATAAAAAATAAGCAACAAAAAGCCAACATACCGTCTTTGGCTTCGGTTCCGCCCATAAGACCTCGCCACATCTTTCTTGAGGAAGGAACACGATCATTCAGATATGCATCCCAGGGGAACCGTCCCAGTTGTTTAAGTGTAAATAGGTTTCGGGCAATGAGGCTTAAGCTTTGGCGCTATCTGTAATAACATCGGCCATTAGGAGGTTTGTGAATGAATTTTCAATAAGGCTTATGTTTCGCGTGGTGTGTGAGGGCGTGTGGGTTTGCGGGGGAGAGGGAGGTAAGGCTGAGACCGCGTCATCTGCGATTGTTGCCGTTTTTTTTTTTTTTTTTTGGGGGGGGGGGCTGAAGGGGACATAGTGTGTGTGTGTGTGTAAACATATATATAGTATTAAACATATATGTATATATATTTTTTTTTCTTTTTTCGTTTTTCTTTCTTTCTTTTTCCTTTTTTGAGGGCGGAGGTCTCAAAGTACGTTCCTTAGTATAAATAACGTTTGGGAAATTATTCACGTTCCTCTGTCAAAGAATTCTACATGAAGATCAGTTGGTAATTAAGTGCCGTATCATTTTCTAATATCATTGCCTTAAATTACAGTCCAATATCCTATGATCAGTCCCAGTATGACTAGAGTAACAATCATAACAAAACGATTAACAAATAAACCAAAAAGCATTTCCAGCGTCTCCTACAAGCAATCGACACATAATCAAAATAGACAAGAAGGAACGAAAGAAAAACAAAGGAGCGACAGCCGAGAAGCCAGCGAACCGCCTCGAATCGCCAGCGAGACGTTTCG
>NC_091555.1:20406291-20408791 GCF_042767895.1 Penaeus vannamei
CTCATTTTTTTTCTTTTGAAGAAACCCATAAGAATACATTTTTGTTTTCTCTCCTTTTCTTTTCTTTTCTCGTGTTTTATTCCTTTTATTTCTATTGGTTTAAGTTTAGTTCCGGATCTGATATTTCAGGAAAAAAATGCACTCTTCATTTTTTTTTTTTTTTTTAGTACTCTTAATCGACTCCACTTCAGTCTTCAGTCTCTCTCCGGGAGTATCGGTTCTGGAACTATTTTCTTACTCTATAATTTCATTTTTTAATCATATTTTCTTCCCTTCATCTCCTCCTCTCTCTTCTTCGTTTTCTTCGTTTTCTCCTTTTTTCTCCATCTTTACTTTCCTTATTTTTTCATTTCCTTCGTCGTCTATTTCTTCTTCTTCTTCTACTCTTATTCTTCTCATTCTCCTCTTACGCTTGTTCCTTCTCTATTCTTTCCCCTCTGTTTCCCTTCTTCACAGTCCTCCTCTTCTTCTTCTTCTTTCATTATTATTCTTTTTTATCATCCCGGTGTTAGTGGTTTCTTTTCGTCTTTCTTTTACCTCCTCTTATCTACCGTCCTCCATCTCTTCTTCCTCTTATCCTCCTCCTTATCTCCCTCTTCTCTTCCACTTCCTCTTTCACATTCTACTTCTTTTTCAACACCTTTTTTCCGCCCTGTACCTTCCCCTTTATTTTTGGATGTCGTTAGCCGCTTCTACTTTGGAAAAATGGCTCCCAGTATCTCAATATTCCACGCCTCTCTCTCTCTCTCTCTCTCTCTCTCTCTCTCTCTCTCTCTCTCTCTCTCTCTCTCTCTCTCTCTCTCTCTCTCTCTCTCTCTCTCTCTCTCTCTCTCTCTCCCTCCCTCCCTCCCTCCCTCCCTCCCTCTCCTCTCTCTCTCTCTCTCTCTCTCTTTCTCGCGCTCCTTTTCTCTCTCTCTCTCTTTCTCTCTCTGTCTCTCTCTCTCTCTCTCTCTCTCTCTCTCTCTCGCTCTCGCTCCCTTTCTCTGTCTGTCTGTCTGTCTGTCTCTCTCTCTCTCTCTCTCTCTCTCTCTCTCTCTCTCTCTCTCTCTCCCTCCCTGCCCCCTCCTCCCTCCCTTTCTTACCTCTCTCTCTCTCTCTCTCACTCTCGCTCTCTCTCTCTCTCTCTCTCTCTCCCTCTCCCTCTCCCTCTCCCTCCCTCCCTCCCTCCCTCCCTCCCTCCCTCCCTCCCTCTCTCTCTCTCTCTCTCTCTCTCTCTCTCTCTCTCTCTCTCTCTCTCTCTGTGTGTGTGTGTGTGTGTGTGTGTGTGTGTGTGTGTGTGTGTGTGTGTGTGTGTGTGTGTGTGTGTGTGCGCGCGCGCATGTGTGTGTCTTTCTTTTCTTCTTATTTCCACATTGTTTTTTTTAATTCTTGTCACCCTTTTAATTATTATTTTGCAAATACTACCAGCCATCAAAGAGAGAGAAAGAGTGAGTAAGAAAGAGAGAGTGAGAGATAGATGAATATATATATACATATATATATATATATATATATATATATATATATAGAGAGAGAGAGAGAGAGAGAGAGAGAGAGAGAGAGAGAGAGAGAGAGAGAGAGAAGAGAAGAGAGAGAGAGAGAAGAAGAAGAGAGAAGAGAGAGAGAAAGAGAGAGAGAGAGAGAGAGAGAGAGAGAGAGAGAGAGAGAGAGAGAGAGAGAGAGAGAGAGAGAGAGAGAGAGAGAGAGAGAGAGAGAGAGAGACAAACAGAAACCAGAGACAAATAGACAAAAAGAAAGAAAGACCAGCAGATAGATCGACAGAGCGAAAAGGAACAAAGAAAAGGGAGAAGGAGAGAAGACGAAAGAAGAAAAAGCTCACGTCTTCAATATTCTCAACACACTCGTCGACTCAGCACTAAGAGTCTCTCAAGGCTGCTCATCCTGCTCCTCCTCTTAAACCGGAAGGATATCTAGCGTTCGCGCAACCGGATTAACACCTCCGCGCCGTTCAACCGTTCTCGTAACCGGATTAGAGCCTTTACGCCGTTCGTGTACGTTCGGGCAACCGGATTAACACCTTCACACTTCTCCGTCGTTCACGTAAAAAAAATATTGCATTATTACGTTTCTTTGTTGAAACGTTCTTGCAACCTTATTAACCCACTGACGGCGTTCAGAGTTTCGCGCAGCCGGTTTAAGTCTCTTTCCGGCGTTCGTTCCCGCTTTTATGTTACGTCGTTTAACAGTTCGCGCAACCGGATGAATACCAACGCACCGTATAAACGTTCGCGCAGACAAATTAGCCCCTTCATGCCGTTCACACTTTCGCGCAGACAAATTAGCCCCTTCATGCCGTTCACACTTTCGCGCAGACAAATTAGCCCCTTCATGCCGTTCATACGTTCGCGCAACGGGGGTTAATACCATCGCGCTGTATGAACGTTCTCGAAACCGGGTTAATTCCATCACGCTGCATAAACGTTTCCCGCAGCTGGATTAAACGGATTTTGAGTTATTCATGTTATTTTTCTTTTCTACTTTTCTTTTCCTTTTCTTTTCT
>NC_091555.1:20447416-20449916 GCF_042767895.1 Penaeus vannamei
AATCATAATAACAATAATAATGATTATAATAATTGATATGATGATAATGATAGTAATAATACAAATCATTATCATCATAATAATCATAATAATAACTATAATAAACAACAAATATAACTAAAGACATCAACCCCCCCCCCCCCCCCCCGCTTCTTCACACCCACCTCCTACCAACCCACCCAACCGCTCCACACATCCCCCCCCCCCCCCCACCCCCACCCCGAAAAAGGGTCACGATCCCCCGCCCCATAGCTGTGGCATCTCGAGAGGGTCAGCTTTAGTGCCATGGGTTTCCCGGATCAGGAGAGGCGGGACGTAGGGCGATGCACGCTGTAATTGCTAAGGTTATTGACCCAAACAGACCAAGCGCCCGAGCCATTCAGTCTGTTATCTGTGCTTGGCCCCGGGTTATTCCTTGTCATTCTTGGCCTTTTGGAATGGCTAATAGATAACGATTAAGGGATGTGGGCGGGGGGAGGGGTGTTGGCGAGGGGGTGGGGGGGAGGGGTGTTGGCGAGGGGGTGGAGGTGGGGAGGGGAAGGGTTGGTGTGGAGGAAGGGGAGCAGGGATGGTGAAGGAGTGGGAGGGGGGAGGGGGGAGATGGAAGAGAGGTGGGGTGGAGGTTGGTGAGGGAGTGGGAAGAGGAGAAGGGGTGGTGAAGCAGTAGAAGGGGGGTAGGGTTGGTGAGGGAGTAGGAGAGGGAGTATTGGTTAGGGAGG
Organism: Penaeus vannamei; assembly: GCF_042767895.1. NCBI lineage: Eukaryota > Metazoa > Arthropoda > Malacostraca > Decapoda > Penaeidae > Penaeus > Penaeus vannamei. The sequence continues at coordinate 20,448,136 of NC_091555.1, forward strand.
GAGAGGGGAGAAGGGTTGATGAGAGAGTGTGAGAGAGAGAAGGGTTCTTGAGGGAGGGGGAGGGGGAGGGGGAGTGGGGATAGGGGGTGAAGAATTGGGATATGGAGATGGAGGGATGATATGCAATTGACAGGAGAGTTGATATAAGGAGAATTTGAGTTTCGGTTCGAGTTAGAAATAATGTTGGTGTGGGAGTGAGGGAGGGAGTCGCTATGGGCCTACGAGGGGGGAGGGGGGAGGGGGGAGGTATATGAAGGCGAGAATGGCTTGCATGTGAATGGAATGAGGGTTATTTGCTGGACCGGGATGTACGGCTGATGTGGGAGTGTGTGTTGAAGTTGCAGTTGAATTTATTTACATTCATATACATACCCATTGGGCTATTCGTAAATTTTTGTCTATCTGTTTAGCCATTTATCTTTATTTATGTGTACGTGTATTTGCGTGTGTGTGTGTGTGAATATACATAAAGGTGTGTGTGTCTGTGTGAATGCACCCATAAGCAGGTGTATATATACATAAATTTACATACAGCATATATATATATATATATATATATATATATATATATATATATATATATATATATATATGTACATCTATACATATACACACACACGCACATTTGTGTGTATGCATATATATATATATATATATATATATATATATATATATATATATATATATATATATATATATACATCTATACATACACACACACACGCACATTTGTGTGTATGCATATATATATATATATATATATATATATATATATATATATATATATGTGTGTGTGTGTGTGTGTGTGTGTGTGTGTGTGTGTGTGTGTGTGTGTGTGTGTGTGTCCTGGTATTTAACTATGATGGTGCCAGCGTGCATATATACATGCCATTGCAAAAGTATAATTAATGATATACATAAAATTAATATAGGTGACAGCGCGTCGTCCTGGCGAGCCCCAGCCAGCCCTCTCTTTTGGGCTTCGGGTGCTCTGTTCTTCTTTCTTGTCCCAGGGATGCAGTCTTACTCAATTTCTGTATTTCTTATTTTCATAAATGTTCATTGACTATCATCCGGTATTGTGTTTTCTTTGTTCATTTGAATGAGTAGAATAAACTAGGCTGAATTCCTGTGTCATGATGATAAAACTTTCTTCTCGAATAAAAAAGTGCAGCCATCATTGACTACATTTGATATCAAACAAGGAAGAAAGTCGCATGTAAACCCCCATATCAATTTCTCTTTTATTCTGCATAACGCCTTTATTAAGCATAGATTTATAGTCAGGAATATATCCGCAATTTACAGAGTACGCCATCGCCTTCATTTGTTTTGCGGAGTTGTTAGGCTCGATAAAGTTATGTGACTTTATTCTCGATGATAAAATATTACTTTGAATTATTTGTAGACTAATTAACAATGTTGCTAAGTTTGAAGGTGGTCTTTGTGCAGGTGTTGCGTCTGCCAGGAGTTCCCTGATTTATGCGGCGCTGTTGTGCTTTAGTTATCTTTTCTACGCCTCTTCTGTCTGCAGGAACTTCACGATGTAAGCGATGCTGGTACATAAATTCGTTCACGTTAGACAGATAGACATTGATATCAGTTTAAACATGGACATACATAGATATGTGTATGTGTAGCGTGTGTGTACCAAGATATATAAATAGATAGATACATACATATATATATATATATATATATATATATATATATATATATATATATATATATATATATATATATATATATATATATATATATATATGAGAAACATGGAATCA
>NC_091555.1:20473320-20478320 GCF_042767895.1 Penaeus vannamei
TATATTATATATAATATGTTATATAAAATATATATATATATATATATATATATATATATATATATATATATATATATATATATATATATATATATATACACACAAACACACAAACGCACACACACACATACACACATACACACACACACACACACGCGCACACACACATACACACATACACACACACACACACACACACAATTTTCTCTTAATTCATAAAACTTCTCGCCATTCTGTCAAGCTGTCTGTCAGTCTAACTAGTGGCCTGTTTATATGAGCAATCTGCCTTTTTGTATACTTGTCTAGCCTGAACTATACGTGTATTTACACTTCCTATCAGACTGCTTATGTACCTTTCTACCTAATCGATAGTATCTACCAACTGTTTCTCTACATGTTTCTCTAAATCTGCTATCTTCTATCGCCATTTCTAGCTCTCTCTGTCCACCGACCTCCTTCTCCAAACCAAATTCAAGCCAGACTTCAAATGATTCTTTAGGGTTTGTTTAAGGTCATATAATTTTCTCATCAAGTGAGAGGATGAAATGGCCTTGACCTAAGAGCCAGAGCAATAACACGGGCGATTACCTCCAGCCATTTCAAAACGGCCGCTTATTCTCTGGATATCATTGATTAAGCATTAAGACTTACCGAAATGTGGGTTTTAGGCCGTAGACTTTCACCGATGTATTTCTTTACATTGATCTGGTGGTGTTTAGACTATCTTTTCAGCTGATATCTACTATCCTGTTTTAGGTATATGTGTAGCTACACACTCACACACATACACACATACATACATACACACACACACACACACACACACACATACATACATACACACACACACACACATACACACATAGATAAGCACACAGATAGACAGACATAGAGATAAATGCATGGGTGGATATAGATATTTATGCATATATGCATTAGTGTATGTATCTATGTATGAATGTATATATGTATGTATGTATATATGAATGTTTACATGTATGTATGTATGTATGAATGTATGTATGTATGCATGTATGCGTGTATGTATGTATGTGTTTATGTATGTATTTATGTGTGTATGTATGTATGCATGTATGTATGTGTGCATGTATGTATGTATGTATGTATTTATGTATATATATATATATATATATATATATATGTATGTATGTATGTATGTATGTATGTATGTATGTATGTATGTATGTATGTATGTATATATGCATGTATGTAAATATATATGTACATACGTATGTATGCGTGTGTGTGCATGTATGTATGTATGTATGTATGTATGTATGTATGTACGTGTGTGTGTGTGTGTGGATGTATGTATACATCTTTCTATCAGTTCTTTCATATAACTTCCATTTCCCCTTCTCCCCTTCTTCCTTCCCTTATCTCCGATTCCATTACCTTCTATTGTGCATTCTCGGACGTTTTCCCTCCTTGCAAACTTCTTACATCACTTCCATTTCTCCTCTCCTCCGTCTTTACTTTCCAGTTCCTCTTCTCATCTCCTCCTTTCTAAATCTTTTTCATTTTTTCCCTATTCTTCTACATTATTTTTCTTCTTTTTTTCTTTTGACTTTTTGCTGCCTTCCTCTTTCTCTCTCTTTTCCCATCTTCCCTTTCTATCCATTTTCTTTCGTACTATCTTTTTCTTCCTTTTTCTCGTCACGTTGTTTTTTCATGTTTACTCCTTCTCGCCCTCGTTCCCTCCTTCTCCCTTTCTTCTTTCCATTCGTCTTTTCTTCCGTTCCTTCCTTCATTTTCGCTCTTTCTCCCTTCTTCCCCTGTTGAAGAGGTAAAAGAAGGAGAAGAAGAAGAAAAGAAGAAGATGAAGAAAAAAAAGAGCAGAAGAAAAAGAAGAAGAGGAAAAGAAGAATAAGAAGAAGAGAAGAAGAAGAAGAAGACAAGATGAAGAAGAAGAAGAAGAAGAAGAAGAGAAGTAAAAGAAGAAGAGAAAAAGAAAAAGAAGAAGAAGAAGGAAATTGAAAAATAATAATAATAAGAAGAAAATTGAAAAAGAAGGAGAAGAAGAAGAAGAAGAAGAACAACAACAACAAGAAAGGAGAAAACAATCGTAATCCCATCCACTCCGATTCGTATGTGACACAATGTGGGACGACTTGACCAATACCCTTCCAGCGTAGAAGACAGATGGAGGTCGTGTATCTCCAAACCGCAGTCGTGTATGTGTCGTCGCATTGCCTGTGTCTTCCTCCACCCCCCTCTCCTCCCCTTGTCTTCTCTACCCTTCTCCTCCTTCCTCCTCTCTCCCTCTCCCTCTCTCTCCACCTCCCTCCTCTCCCCACTTTCCCCTTCTCTCTCCCTCCTCCTCCCCTTTCCTTCTCTCTCCCCTTACTCCTCTCTCCTTGGTTCCCCTCCCTCCCTTTCCCCCTCTCTCCACCTTCCCCCTTCCTCCCCCTCCTCCTCTCTCCCCTTCCCTCTCCCTCCCCTTCAACCCTTCACCACCTTCCCCCTCCCTCCCCCTCCTTCTCTCTCTCCTCCCCCCTCTCCCCACTTTCCCTCTGTCTCCCCTTCCTCCCCTCTCCTTGGTCCCCCTCGCCTCATGATGGAGCGGTATACTTGTTGTAATTGCTGTGGGTGGTTGAGGGGAAGTGGGGGGGAGGGGTACGAGGGAGGGGGAGGGGTTTGGGGAAGTTGAAGTGGGTTAGTGGGTTAAGGGGGAGGGGGAGGGGGAGGGGCATAGGCGAAGGGGAAGGCAAGGGAGAGGGGAGAGGGAGACAAGGGAAAGGGGTTGTGGTAACAAAGAAGGGGAGACAGAGGGAAAGGGTAGATTGATAAAAGAGGAAGTGAAAGGGGAGGAGGAACGGTAGATAGGCAAAAGGGGAAGGGGGAGGAGGGAGGAGAGGGAGACGGCTGCGATAGGAAAGATGGATGTGTTTTTGCATATTCAGTGCGGTAAAGTTTGTCTTTGCTGACTTTGTTTTCATTTCTTTTTTTCTTTTCTTTTTTTCCTCTTTTTCTTTTTTTCTTCTTTTTTTGCGCTTCCCTTTTCCTTTTTTTTCATTTCTTTTTCTTTTTTTCTTCCATTTCCTTTCAATGCGTCTTTTGGGGCCTTGTTTGTGTCTTTGTGTGTAAACGTATATATCCATACGTGATTTATGCATGTGTATGTGTGTGTGTGTGTTTGTATCTGTGTCTGTGTGTGAGTGTGTGTGTGCGTGTGTGTGTGTATGTGTGTGTGTCTGCTTCTCTGTCCATGTGTGTTTATGAGTGTGTGTGCAGCGTATGTGCTAATGTATTATAGCAGTCTGCAAATTTCCATATGCGGACGTTTAAGCATTATGCAAGGCTTTGCATTCATACAGGAATGCAAATACAAGCAAAACCACACTCGTTGCGCAAGCACTTTTCCCTCCTCATGTCCCTCTCCCCTCTCCTCTCCCCTCACACCTCCCCTCTAGCCTCACACCTCCCCTCTCCCTTCACCCCTCCCCTCTCCCCTCACGCCTTCCCTCTCCCCTCACACCTCCCCTCTCCCCTCCCACCTCCCCTCTCCCCTCACGCCTCCCCTCTCCCCTCACACCTCCTCTCTCCCCTCACACCTCCCCTTTCCCCTTCTATGCATTCTGGCACAAAATCAATTCATCGTACCCCACCCTATTGTCCGCTCTGCATTGCTATCGAGTTGCAGCATTACAACGCAAGAGATAAGTATTCGACAGATCAACGCAGTGCATCATTCCCTGGCATTTCACTCAGCGAATCAAACACGCAAATACCCGGCGCATTTCCAGCTTAAAGATGACACAGTCGGTATTGCAAGCGATTGGGTTTGATTGGCTTCACGCAAAGTCCTCTTAAGCATCTTATGGTATTAATTATTTCATTTTACGGGGATGCGTTTTGAATTGCGGTTCTTAAAAGGAAGGGAATCGAATATTTTCAGGTTCGTGGCACAGGGATTTATTTATTGTTTTCAATTACATTCATAAGTTTTATTTTTCGAAATAATGTTTGCACTTCAGTTGTATAGTATATCTACATATCCTTGCCTGCATTATTGTTCATATATATATATATATATATATATATATATATATATATATATATATATATAAATATATATATATATATATATATGTATATATATATATATATATATATATATGCATATATATATATATATATATATATATATGCATATATATATATATATATATATATATATATATATATATATATATATATATATATATATATATACATACATACATACATATATATATATATATATATATATATATATATATATATATATATATATATATATATATATATATATATATATATATATATATATATATATATATATATATATATATATACATACATACATACATACATACATACAAGTTTTATTTTTCGAATATATATTTGCACTTCAGTTGTATAGTATATCTACATATCCTCGCCTGCATATATATATGATATATATATATATATATATACTATATATATATATATATATATATATATATATATATATGTACGTAATTATGTTGTATGCATGTCATATATATATATATGCATATATATATATATATATATATATATATATATATAAATATATATATATATATATATATATATATATATATATATATATACATATATATATATATATATATATATATATATATATATATATATATATATATATATATATATATGTGTGTATATATATATATATATATATATATATGGATATATATATATATGTGTATATATATATATATATATATATATATATATATATATATAAACATATATATCTATATATATATTTATATATATATATATATATATATATATATATATATATATATATATACATACATACATACATACATACATATATATATATATAAATATATATATATATATATATATATATATATAAATATATATATATATATATATAGATATATATATTCATATATATACATATATCCCCCCAGACGCATCCA
>NC_091555.1:20483320-20493320 GCF_042767895.1 Penaeus vannamei
ACATACATACATGCATAATATAAACATGCATAATATAAACATACATACACATATACACGAGGAAATACGAACACGCTTGTTAATAACATTATAGACGACACTAATATCTATGCTTCCCACAAGCGAACGTGGGAAGATAAAGTACTTCTGAGAGCATTTCATAAAACGTCCGTATTTCACGAAATCAAAAAGCTGTTGACCTTACACTGTGTATATCACTGCAGGAATATCAACATTTAATTGTTATTAAATTAATGACATCCCGGATTTGTCTAAAAAGGGGAGAGAAGGAATCAGGTCACCGATTTCTTTATTTATTGTAGAATCAATGACGTTTGATACGATTTTCATCTTTCTTTCAGTCATAAGAGATATGTTAATTACAGTGATACGGGTTAATATTCACAGGTGATTGTCTGTTAGAATTATTTATCCCATATGAATAAAAATGGAAAGCAAAAGAACAAAACCGATATAATGTAATTAAAACAGAGAGAGGAAGAGAAAGTAAGGATCGAGAAAAAAGGAAGATCTTCCATAACTGAAAGACGAAAAGAAGAAGAAACAATACGAAAGAAAAAAATAATGATAATAAAGATAATAACAAAGAAACGAAAAGGAAAAGAATAATAAGAAGTATACGAATAATACGTGATAGAATTATGACAAATGATAAAAGAAAAGAATAATAAGTCTACGAAAGAAAAAAAAAATAGAAAAGAATAATAATAAGTAAAACAAGAAGAAAAATAGTAGGAATAAGAAAAAGAATGCTATGAAGACTAAGAAGGAAAAAGATTAAGAAAAAAACAAGGAGTAAAAGATTGATAGGAAGACTAAGACGGAGAAGAAAATGAAAAACGAAAAGAATAATAAAGAAACGAAGAAGAGGAAAAAATAAAAAAACAAAGAAGAAAAGAAAGATAAGAAATCAAAGAAGAAGAAAACGAATACCGAAAAGAATAATTAAAAAAAAAACGAAGAAGGAAAAAATAAGAAAAAAGAAGAAAAAGAAAGATAAGAATACTACGAATACTAAGAAGAAGAAGAAGAAGGAAAATTGAGAAGAAGAAGAAGGCGTTTCCTCCAAACTTCATACTCCGGGCCGTTGTCAGCGCGCGGGGAGTGGTGTCGCTCGATAAGGTATTCTGTAAGTTTAAATTGCTGTATAGATCGGCTCCCAGATAACATATCGCCATTGCGTCTTTCTTTCTTTCTCTCTTGTCTTTTTATTTCTGTTATTGTTTTCATTCTGGGACATGGGAGTTCTTTTTTTTGCGGGAGGGGGGAGGGGGGAGGCGGGGGCGGCGCGGGGGAGGAGGAGTGGAGGGTAAGAATTTTTTTTTTCGTGTGTGTGTGTGTGTGTGTGTGTCTTCTCCGTGACTTTCTTTGCTTTTGTTTTGTTTTCTTGATGTTTTTTTGTTATTCATTCATGTTTAGTCTTGATGAGTCTCGTTATAATAAATTTTACGTTTTTTTGTCGTTCTTATCATTATCATTTTTATTACGAATAGTATGATCATTTAGACGACGAAAATAACATCGAAACGAATGAAGAACAGCAATATTTATAAAATTCAGTCTAAAGAAATTGCTAGAAATCGTCTTAACCAATTTAGTTTCCCAATGCGATAGATTGCGTCGATTTATGGCCTATTTTTGAATTAGATTTAGATTCGGCGTTTATCTCTTTTTATAGACATTTGTCTATCCAAAATCGGACGCAGAAACCAATATTATTTTGTCCCCTTGTTTCATGACCTTATATTTGTGTTTCTGATTTTGTTCGCGTATTTTTTTTTTTTTTTCTGAGAGTAATTGAATTCTTGTTTTTTATAGTTACTGATAGATAGTCGTGTACGTGACCTTCTTAGATTAACAACCAGCAAACAACATTTGTTATAAGATTTTGTTTGACTTTCGTTATCTAATATCCCTGGAAAATGAAGATGACAGCAATATCAATAATAAACAAAAATATAATGATAATGATGATGACAATAATGATAATTATAAAAACAGCAGTCATATTCACTGTGATAATAGCAATAATGATAATGATAATGATAATAATAATTATAGCAAAAGTAATAGTGATAATATCAACAATAATATTGTAATTTATAGTAATAAGTTGTAATGATATTAACAATAATAATATTAACGATTATAATAAATAATGATAATAAAGATGATACTACTATTGATGATAAAGATAATAATGTTAATAATGATGATTATAACAAAAATGAGAGTGATAGTGATAATGATAATAATCATGTTGATAATGATAAAAGTAATAAATGAAATTAACATGGGCAATAATTAGAATTGTAAAGAAAATACTACTACTACTATAACTAATGATAATTGTAGAAAAGCTCACAATGCACAAACTGGATTTATTGTAGAAAGTGAGACAACAGTTTCGGAATCGTCCCCGATTCTATCTTCGATGTAATAAAAAAATATATAAAGAATATAGATATAAAGAAATAGAAAAAAAGAAGAAAGGTTCTTCTCCCTCCTTGCACCTGCGGTCTGTTGCCACAACTCATCTTAAACGCATTGCCGCCCATCGGCCGCCTCTGTCCGCTCGCCTATCGATCCTCCATTCAATTGATCGCTTTGCCATCGCTCGCCGTCATCACCCTCGTCACCAGCATAACCTTGGCACAGTGCCAGTGTTGCCTCGACGTAAGAACCCAGCGCGTAGTCCGTCGCCGAGGGATAAAAATGCGATGGAAAATGGCACCGCCACCTACCCCCCCACACACACTCCCGCCCCTACCCGAAGATGGCACCGCGCACCCCCCCCCCTCTTCCCCCCCACACTCGCAGGGAGGGTTCCCCCACGTCCTCGCCGAATTGGATCGCTAACTCCCTCCATAAGGGCGGCGCACCCCCTCCCGAGGAATGTTATTCTTACCACTTTCTAAGAGATGGCGCCCCTTCCTTCGCCGGGGAGGGCACCCTGAATTCCGTCACGAAGGATGGCATTCCCACCTCTTTCCCGAAGGATGGTGCCATTATCCTTCTCGCAGAGGATGGCACCCCCTACCAAAAAAAAAAAAAAAAAAAAAAAAAGGTATTCCAATCCCCTTCAGAGAGAGCGTGCCCCCCCCCCCCCTTCACAGGATGGCACCAGGCACCTTCGCCGTCCCCTCCGCCGCTGACAGGACAAATCCTTCGCCATCGCACGAAACAAACGTTCTAGATGTCTCGCAGAAGAGATAAGCGGAGAGGCTGAGCGCTGCTAACCCTTCTCCCTTTCTCTCCCCTTCCTCCTCCTTCTCCACCATCCCTCTCTATCTCTCCTCTCCCCCTCCTTCTCTATCTCTCCTCTCCCCCATCTTCTCCACCCTCCCTCTCTATCTCTCCTCTCCCCATCCTTCTCTATCTCTCCTCTCCACCATCTTCTACACCCCCCTCTCTATCTCTGTTCTCCCCGATCTACTCCACCCTCCCTCTCTATCTCTCCTCTCCCCCTCCTTCTCTATCTCTCCTCTCCCCCATCTTCTCCACCCTCCCTCTCTATCTCTCCTCACCCCCTTCCTTCTCTATCTCTCCTCTCCCCCATCTTCTCCACCCTCCCTCTCTATCTCTCCTCTCCCCTATCTCCACCCTCCCTCTCTATTCCTCCTCTCCCCCTCCTTCTCTCCCCCTCCTCTCCGCCCTCTTCTCCACCCTCCCTCTTTATCTCTCCTCTCCCCCATCTTCTTCACCCTCCCTCTCTATCTCTCCTCTCCCCCTCCCTCTCTATCTCTCCTCTCCCCCATCTTCTCCACCCTCCCTCTTTAACCCTTTCCTTATTCCTCCCCCTTTACTCGCCATTCCTCTTCCGCATCCTATCCCCTTCCCTTTCCCTCCTGTCTCGCCCTTCCTTCCCTTCCACCCTCCCTCTCTCCTCTCTTTTACTCTTTCATTTCCTCTCCCTTTCTCCCTCCCTCTCCTTTTCATTCCTCCTCCCCTCCCTCTAACTGCATTTCTTCTTCCCTTTCTCTCTTCCTCCCTTCTTAATCATCCTCCGACGCGCTTCCTCTCTTTCCCTTTAGAATCTTAAGCCATGTAGATGGACAGCACAACGTGAAGGTTTAAGCACAACGATATAAATGTTCTTGTAAGGCATCATGCGCGGTATACTTCAGTTATTTAACTTCTCTCGCTTTCTTTCTTATATTTATCTCTACCTCTCCTCCCCCACCTCCCTCTCTCTTATTTACTCCCAGAACTATGAAAATGATGATAACTGTGATGACAATAACGACAATATTGCTCAAGAAACAAAATAATGGAAATAAAACCAGTGATATAGGAATGATGGGAATAATCGAAAATATTCCCGTTATCATTATTACGATCCTCATATATATCCCCATTTATGAATCTCTTTATCTTCTTATATTTTATTATCTACGTCTTTCTCCTCAATCTTTCTTGCAAGCGTCTTTACGCCTTTCCTAAAATCTTAGAAGTGTCTTTGCCCCGACACGTATCTCGTCTAAAGTGCTCATAAACCTCATACAGGGAGAGGAGGAGGAGGGGGAAGGGGTAGGGAGGACATGGAGAGGGTGAGAAGGGGATGAGCGAGAGGGGATAAAGAGAAGGAGGAAGGAGAAAGGGTAGGGGAGGGAGGTAGGATAAGGGGAAGAGAGGAGAAGTGGGAGGGGGTTCTGGGAAAGGAGAAGGAGAAGAAGGAAAGGGGACGGGTAAGGAGAATGAGCAAGGGGGAAGGAGGTGGGGGGAAAAGAGATGGAAAAAGGGATGCGAACAGGGAAGGGGAGTGGAGAGGGAGATAGCAAAGGATGGGGACGGAGGACGAGGGAGATGGGTAGGCGCCAGGGTAGGGGGGAGGGGAAGGGAAGGGACGGGGATAGACTGTCCGTTTATGACCGTTTTGACTGTTCTCTCGTCCACGCATTAAAGTGTGTGAAACAGGGAGATTTGAGGGCCATTTGGGACGTGGAGTGGAGTGACTCGCTACCCCTCCCCCCCCTCTCCCTCTCCTCGTCTTTCTCCCCTCTGAACCTTGTTGCTACCCCATCCCCTCGCCCACTGCTTACCACGATATACCTATAATATAAATAGATAGATAGATAGCCTTACAGAGAGGTTTATTAATTGATATGTAGGTAGTTAGGAATGCTGATAGAGAGAGAGAGAAGAGAGAAGAGAAGAAAGAGAGAGAGAGAGAGAGAGAGAGACAGAGAGAGAGAGAGAGAGAGAGAGACAGACAGAAAGACAAAGAGAGAGAGAGAGAGAGAGAATGAGAGAGAGAGAGAGAGAGAGAGAGAGAGAGAGAGAGAGAGAGAGAGAGAGAGAGAGAGAGAGAGAGAGAGAGAGAGAGAGAGAGAGAGAGAGAGAGAGAGAGAGAGAGAGAGAGAGAAAGAAAGAGAGAGAAAGAGAGATGAATGCTTACATGAATAAAAGCCAGAGAGTTAGATCAATGACTAGAAAACACGAGAATTCCACGGTGTTACATGTCAATAGGCTAATTCATGGTTGATTGTTTTGAAAAGCTCTCCAATTATTTCCTTTATGTAACTCTATTTATCATCACTGTGTGCGTATGTGTGTGTGTTTGTTCGTACGGGTATGTGTGTGTGTGCGTGTGTGTGTTCGTGCGGGTGTCTATGTGTGTATATGTATGTGTGTGGGTATGTCTGTGTGCGTGTGTGTGTTTGCATGTGTGTGTATGTGTTTTCTTGCCTACTTATATATTTAGAGAAAGTTTCTGTAACTGTTTGGCCGAAAAAATAATCACAACAACAAAAATCTCCACTAAATACCAGGAATGTAAACAAAGCTACGCGAGGCACTGAGAATATAGGCACGAAGATCATTACTACCACGATGGGATTCCTAAAGACGGAAATGCTAAACACTAACACGGATTATACGGCTTTCCATCAAAATGAGCTTACGAATAATTGCAAGTTGTTGCAGTATATAATGCGTGTGGCAACGTAACCATCTTCTTAATACCAATAGGAAGATAATAATGAGGAAATACATTACTTAAACCAGCAGAGACTCTGCGGGAGACATTTTTATGGAGAACAATAAATACTTTAACAAATTCTAGACTAAAAGGGAAAAATATATATAGTAAAAGGTAGCCGTAATGCTACATTGTCATCAAAGGGATATAGAATAAATAATTTGCATATTTTACTTACCCGAATGCCATAGTCTTTATACTTCCCTCGCGCGCTCGGATCTTTTTCCTAAAAAAATCCGCTTTAATTTCCCTCTTAACAAAAGAAAGTCAACAAAGTAAACGCGGAAAAATAACGGGATTCAGATGAACAAGAAGTTATGTATACTGAGTGTAAAAACGTTACACACTCACTGACGGCTTCCTGCATGCAAGAAGGGCTTGCAATTTTTCAATGTCAGCTTTTCGGTCGGCTGAAGCCCTGTGTCACATAGCTGTTGTCCGTTCTTGCTGCTCGGGTTAAAACGGGTGTCGGGGGGGGGGGGGGGGGCTTTTTCTACTGCAATCTCCCAAGATTTTGGTTGTTGGTTCCATTTTTTCTTTTTTTTTTCTCGGGACTTTTGTATGTTAGTCTGTCTGTTTGTCTGCCTTTCTCGCTCTTTTGTCTGCCTGTCTGACTCTCTCTCACTTACCCACTCTCTCTCTCTATTTCTTTTTTACTCACTTTATCCCTCTCTATCTCTCTCTCACTCACTCTCTCTCTCTCTCTCTCTCTCTCTCTCTCTCTCTCTCTCTCTCTCTCTCTCTCTCTCTCTCTCTTTCTCTCTCTCCTTCTCTCTCTCGTTTATCTCTTTCCTATTTTCTCTCACTTTCAGTCTAGTTGGCTAGGGTGTCACCTACGCTCATCTCCAGCCAAGGCTTCCAGGAGGGGATCTGTCGCTCCCTGGGGGTATGTTTTAAAATAATTAAGTTTACCCTGGCCATGTAGGCGTGCTCAGGGATTTTCCATGGATTTTTGCCCTAGCCTTTGCTAATGGTATTTTGCTCTGGGTATAGATTGCTCTGTGTGATAAAGACGTTTTTTTGATGATGGGAAATGGTTGTTTAGAGTTATACTTTTGGTTATATTGTGACTGATTTTAGTTGGGTCTATCATAATGTGTGTGTGTGTGTGTGTATATGCGTGTGTGAATGTAGTACGTGGGAGAAACAAAATCACTTCCACTTGAAATCTCGCAGGCCACCTGACCGGTACGTGACACGAAACAGCGCCTTGTTCGTAGCAGAACAAAGAACTAAAATGTTCACTCAAACATAAACTCACCCACGGCATCAATTCCAGCGTGAACCTCTACATGTAGAATTTTCCGTTTCTTCTATTCTATCTAGAAATAGGCGAGGGGAAAAAATAAGCCTTTCCCAATATAGACCTTATGAAGGAGGGAAACTAGGTCTAGAGTGGGTTGCTGCCACCAGCGGCATGATGCAGCCTGGAGGAAAATAATCAGATATACAGAGTCCTCGTAAGGTCTGAGATTCATGTAGAGAGCACGGAAGAAATAGGCGCAGAACCTCTAGAACTTTCCATTTATGGCGTCGATACACAAGGGATCTCCGGTACTTACTGTAGTTTAGGATTCAATGAGCCTTTGTATATGGGCAGAGGAAAATGGAAATAATAGTATTCTACGAGAGAAAGAGAGATAAGGGAAGAGGGGGGAGATAGGCTGGTAGGGAAAAGGGTAGAGAGAGAATGGGGGAAAGTAAGCTAGGAGAGAGGAGGGAAGGAGAGGGGAGAGTATTGAGGAGAGGAGAAACAAGGGAGAGGAGGAGAGGTGAGACAGGAGAGAGAGTAGACAGGGAGAGAGAGGAGGAGGGGGAAAGTAGACAGGAGAGACGAAGGAAAGGAGAAAGGGAGAGACGGAGAGGTGAGACAGGTGAGAGAAATCAGGACGAAAGGGAGGCGAAGAGAAGAGAAAGAGAAAGATTACGACGTTGTCCAAACATTTTTTCTTTCTTCCAGCCCTCCTACGGAACGAAAGAGAGAGAGAGACTTGGCAAATCCCAACCCATGGGCCGAATTTGCATTATGATTTGCATAATTCGTAATTCAGAAAGTTTGTGCGCGAGATATATCAATCAGAACTGTAGTTTAATCTCTCTACCTCTTCTTAACTTGGGATGATGTGCTGAAAATGTTGCACTCGTTGATATTGCCGTAAAAGTTACCGATGGAAGATACAGTTCACGATAAATAAATGATAGATTGAAACTCAAAGCCAAAGATAAGAGATGTGTTGTGCCAAGATTCGGGAAAGAGAGGGGAAGATCAAGGAGGATTTGGAAAGAAAGAGACAGCGGAGATAAAAGGGAGAGATAGAGCAACGAATTAAAAATGCTTTATAGGAGGGATAAACAGGGGGAAGAGGATATCCAGAGAAACAAAGAGATAAACTGGTATATTTACTAAGGAATGAACAAAGAAACGGACGGATGGAGGAAGAGAAACAGAGATAGAAAGATACAGAGGGAGATAGAGCGAGAGAGAGAGAGAGAGAGAGAGAGAGAGAGAGAGAGAGAGAGAGAGAGAGAGAGAGAGAGAGAGAGAGAGAGAGAGAGAGAGAGAGAGAGAGAGAGAGAGAGGAAGGGAGTGAGGGACACAAAGAGAAAACAAGAGAGAAGAAGACCGACAGAAAAAGACAGAACATAAAATGAATAAAAAAAAACAAATAATAAAATAAATAAAATGATAATAATAATAATGATAATGAAATAGAATTCCGAGAATCACTGATTATGAAAGACAGTAATAGAACCGCTAAATGTTGTGTACAATAATCAAGAAACATCTCTTTTCCTTAGAGTTAATTGATTGTCAGTCTGTTTATCTTGAGGGAATTTCGCCATCCAACTTGATTATGCTAATGTTATTATGTAATGCCAGAGATGAATCCCCGGTTTCAGAAACATGTTCATACGACTAGTTTGATGGAAGGCTTCAGAATAATTTTCTAAATCGATTAAAACATGTTTTGGAAGGACAGACAAGTTATTATCATCATTATATTATCACTTTTTATGATTATTATTATTATTGGTAGGGAAATATTATCGTTTTCATTTTCATCATAATCATGTTCATTGCTGTTACCATTATTATCTTTGTTATTTTCATTATTGTAATTACTGCCATTATAATTCTTATCGATATTATATTTATTGATATTATCATTATCATCATTATAACCATCATCACTATTATTATTATCCTCATTATCATTATCAATATTGTTATTATTACTAATATTGTCATTATTACTTTCATTATTCTTATTTTTGTTATTATTATGATTATTATTATCATCATTGTTACCATTACTATCATTGTCATTACTATTATTATCATAATTGCTATTATCATCATTATCATCCTCATTATGATTATTGCTTTTGCTATTATTGTTATTATCAGCATTACTCTTACTATTTCTGTTCTTTTTGTTTTTGTTTTCATTGCTATCTTTTTGTTGCTATTATCATTATTATCACCATTATCATTATCATTATTATTATTGATATGATCATCACTATTGTTATTATTATTATGTTTACTATTATTACTATTATTATCATTATCATTATTATTATTATTATTATTATTATTATTATTATTATTATTATTATTATTATTATTATTATTATTATTATTATTATTATTACTATTACCACTGTTATCATTGATATTATTTTCTTCATCAATGTTATTGTTATTATTATAATCATTATCATTTCTAATATTATTGTTATCATCATTGTTATTATTTTTATTTTTACCATTATTATTATCATCATTATCATTACTAGTATCATAGTTATTATTGCTGTTATCATTTTCATCATCATTGTTATTTTTTCATTGATATTATCTTATTACCATTATGAGTTATCATTTGCGTTAATATAATTATTTTTATGATTATTCATGCAACTAATTTTATTGAAAATGTTATTTTAATCATATTTATTATCATAACCATAATTGTTGTAGTTATCATAGCTATC
>NC_091555.1:20500820-20505820 GCF_042767895.1 Penaeus vannamei
CTGCCAAGGACACTCCCCCAATGCCTCAAGGACCTCCCCCCTCCCCACCCAGGGGGCCATTGGTAACCTGATTTTCTACCGGACTAAACTTGCGGTAATTGTATCAGTCTTCGTCCATCGTTCCATTCTGCTGAAAGAGCTCTGCATTTTTTCTTCATTTTCCCATTTTTCTCTCTCTCTCTCTCTCTCTCTCTCTCTCTCTCTCTCTCTCTCTCTCTCTCTCTCTATATATATATATATATATATATATATATATATATATATATATATATATAAATATACATATATGTCTCTCTCTCTCTCTCTCTTTCTGTCTCTTTCTCTGTTTCTCTCTCTCTCTGTCTCTCTCTCTCTGTCTCTCTCTCTCTGTCTCTCTCTCTCTCTCTCTCTCTCTCTCCCTCCTCCCTCTCCCTCTCCCTCTCCCTCTCTCCTCTCCCTCTCCACCCTCTCTCTCTCTCTCTCTCTCTCTCTCTCTCTCTCTCTCTCTCTCTCTCTCTCTCTCTATCTATATATAAATATATATCTATATATATACATATATATATATATATATATATATATATATACATATATGTCTCTCTCTCTCTCTCTCTCTTTCTCTCTCTCTCTCTCTTCTCTCTCTCTCTCTCTCTCTCTCTCTCTCTCTCTCTCTCTCTCTCTCTCTCTCTCTCTCTCTCTCCCTCTCTCTCTCTCTCCCTCCCTCTCTCCCTCTCCCTCTCCCTCCCTCCCTCCCTCCCTCCCTCCCTCCCCCTCTCCCTCTCCCCTTCTCCCTCTCCACCCCCCCCCTCCCTCTCTCTCTCTCTCTCTCTCTCTCTCTCTCTCTCTCTCTCTCTCTCTCTCTCTCTCTCTCTCTCTCTCTCTCTCTCCCTCTCTCTCTCTCTCTCTCTCTCTCTCTCTCTCTCTCTCTCTCTTTCTCTCTGTCTCTGTCTCTGCCTCTCTCTCTCTCCCTCTCCCTCTCCCTCTCCCTCTCCCTCTCCCTCTCCCTCTCCCCCTCTCTCTCTCTCTCTCTCCTCTCACCGGTTTTCGCTTTTGGAGTGAAATACGGGTTAATAAATGGACAAATTGGCAAACATTGCATTTTGTTTATGGTAATATTGATAATGACAATGCTGACAATAATGGTTGTTATCCTTATCATAAATATCATGTTATTATTATCATTATTATCATTATATCGATTATCTACAGTTTTCATCAATATTATTATCATCATCCTTATTGCTATTGTTATCACGTATTTTTATTGTTTTCATTATCTTGTCATTATTATTTTTGTTTTTATCACTATCATTATTATTACTGTAATTATTGTTGTTTTGGTTATTATTAATGCTATTATTATGATTTTATGTTATTATTATTGTCAACATTATTATCATCATTATTATTGTTATTTCTATTTTTATTATTGTTATTATTATCAT
This sequence comes from Penaeus vannamei, assembly GCF_042767895.1. Taxonomy (NCBI): domain Eukaryota; kingdom Metazoa; phylum Arthropoda; class Malacostraca; order Decapoda; family Penaeidae; genus Penaeus; species Penaeus vannamei. Next base: position 20,502,245 of record NC_091555.1, read on the forward strand.
CATTATTATTATCATTATTATTATTATCATTATTTTTTATCATTATTTTTCATTATTATCATTTTTATTATTACTATAATTATTGTTGTTATTTTATTTTTATTTTATTATCCTTATCGTAATTACAGTCCTCCTCATCATTATTCTTGTTATTATCATTACTATTATCATTATTATTGTTATCATCATTAATTTTATCGTAATCATTATTAATATCATCACTATTATTATAAGCATCTTCGTTATTATTATTGTTGTTATCTTATTTTATATAATTATTGTTATAGATATCATTGCCATTATTTTATTATCATCATGTTTATTATCATCATTATTATCACTGTTGTTGTTGTCATCATCATCATTAACACTATCATCGTCATTATCGTTATCATCGTCATTATCGTTATCATCATTATCATTATCATCATCATCATTATCATCATTTTCAAAACGAAGTAATAAGAGGAACAATGACAGTAATGTTAATCATAGTACTAAATCATATTAACAAGACTTAGTAAACAGAAAAAAAAACAAAGAAAGAACAAACGATACTTAAATATACAAATATGATACAAATAGCAATAATAGACATAAAAATAATGCGTTGACGTGCAAAGCGACTGCGTTGACAAATACCATTTTAATCGCTTCCAGAATTTTGGTTTCTCTTTCATCATTGAATAGAAAATCCCTTTTTCCTTGAAGATTATTTATGTATTTCAGTTTCCGGTGAAATTACTATCTATCAGCGGTTTACGTGGAGCGAAAGAGGAGAAAAAGATGAAGAGATATATTGAAGGTCGTTGGGAAAGGGAGAGAGAGAGAGAGAGAGAGATTGAAAGAGAGAATATCAGAATATGACAAATCGAGAGAGAATAAGACCCAAAAATTTGCAAAATAAGATCAAAAGAAAAATAAGAGAGAGGGAAGTAAATGCAAATTGAGGAAATTTAAGAACGAAAAATAGTCCCATCACTCCCCCCCCCCAAAAAAAAAAAAAAAGAAAGAAAGAAAGAAAAAAAAAAAAAAAAAAATATATATATATATATATATACATATATATATATATATATATATATATACATATATATATATGTATATATATATATATATATTTATATATATATATATGATAAAGATAAATTAATAAATCGATTTAAATAGATCAATGAATTAATAAAAATAGATTAATGAACAAAACCATAAATTGAGAAATCCGACTTCCCTATCACTTCTAACCCCCCCCTCCCGCCAACCACTCCCCTTCCCCCCCCCTCCCACCAACCCTCCGCCCCCACCCCAACCCCACCAACCCCTCCTCCTCCCCCTTCCTCCCTCCCACCATCCCCTCCCCCTCCCCATTCCTCCCTCCCCTCCCCCTCCCCTTCCTCCTCCTCCCTCTCAACCCGCTTCCCCCTCCCCCTTCCCTCCCTCCCCCTCCCCCTCCCCCTCCCCTCCCCTCCTTCCCTTCCCCCTTCGTCCCCCCACCCAACCCTTATCCATAATTCCGATGACACGGACTCGAATCCAACAAGCCTCCTCCATTAAGGGCAGCCAAGAAGTAAGTCCGGGTAAGAAATCGTCATACATCTTCGAGGAAAGGCGGTCCCGTTTTCTAAGAGACATTAGATTCCGTTGACATAAGAGTGATTTAATGGCATACAACGAGAAGCCGAGGAGGATGTCATTAGGCGGTTGGGGAGGGTGGGGAGTAAGGGGAAGTAGGGAAGTTGAGAGGTGATCCTGAGGACTTTTTGGTCTTTGTTTTTTTTATTTTAACTGGGGGTGGGGAGGGGGGGGGTGATCCTGGGGACTTTTTGGTCTTTTTTTTTTTTATTTTAACTGTAATGATGAATTGACGATGAGCCTGCGATCATCTTCGAGATTAAAGTGATGATGATGATAATTAGGAATTGGGATCATCTTCGAGATTAAAGTGATGATGATGATAATTAGGAATTTTAGGATTTATGATTATAAGAGTCTTCACTGAGGATAGTAACGAGAAGAACAAGAATGATGATGATGATATAGAAACTATTCCTGATTATAGTGATAAAGACAGTGATAGTGATGATATTGATAAAACTGATGATGATAATAATAATGATAGGAATGATAATAACTATAAGGATAGGAATGATAATAACGATAATGATAGTAATGATAACAATTGTAATAATAGTAATGGTGATAATAAAAACAACAATGATAATAATAATAGTAATAATATTAGTAATGATAATGGAAATAATAATGTTATCAACAACAAAAACAACTATAATAACAGTGATAATGATAACAACAACAATGATAATAATAGCCATGTTTATTCTCCTCAGTTTTCCTTGATTCTCGTATTTCAACTTCTCTCTTTTCCTCTCCTCCGTTCTTCTCTTATCTCCATCAACTTTTTTTTTTTTTTTTGCCTCTTCTCCCTCGACGGCCCCCCCACCCCGTTTTTTTCTCCTTCTCTCCCTTACCTCTTTCATCCCCCATCGCTTTCCTTCTTTCCTTTCCTCCCCTTCTCTATTCCCTTCGGCCCCTAACTTTTAACCCCCTCCTTCCTCACTCCCCTTACCACCCAACATACCCCCTTCCCAAAATGACGAATATCACTTTACAAATCTATTTCTCCCTCTTTCTCTCTCTTTCCCCCCTTTCTCTCCCCCCCCCCTTGCCCCCTATTTCCTGATCCCCCCTTTCTCCCCCCCTCCTTTCCCTTTTCACTCCCCCCCTTAACCCCACTTTCTTCATCGACCCTCCCCCTCTCCCCGTCCAACCCCCCACTTCCCCATTCACTCCCCCTTTCCCTCCTCCCCATCCCTTTGCCCCATTTCCCGTACCTCAATCCCTCCCACTTTTCGCCCCCTCTCTCTCCACCCACCCCCCACCCTTTGCCTCCACTTCCCGGTATCCCGAACCCCCCTTCGCCCCTTTTCCCCCCCATCCCCCTCCTCTCTATCTGCCTCATTTCCCGTATCCCGATCAAACCCTATTTGCCCCCTCCCCCCTATTCCCCCTTCCCCCTCCTCTCCCCACTACTCCCACACCTTCCCCCCTCCCTCCCCCTATTCCCCCCCCCCCCCATAAACCCTGTGAGAAGTCCCTATTAACGTGTATTTAATGCTGTTTAAACTCCGCTCATCTCAGTGCGACCGAGTTCCCTTCCGACGTGAGAATTTATGGACACAGGACGATAGAAAAGACACAGATAATGGAAGAAAAGATGACGAAGGTGTTTCTTCCGAGATCGGGAATGTTTTAATCGTTTTTTTTTTTTTTTTTTTTTTTTTTTGCTTCCTCATTTTCGGATTAGTTTTTTCTTTTTTTTTCTTTTCTTTTCTGTCTCCTGACGAAAACTGAAAATTGAATTAAATTTCGAGTTTCAGACCTTTTCTCTCTTGTCTCTTTTTTCTGTTTTCTTCTCCTACTTTCTCTTCTTTGCTTTCTCTCTCTTCCTGTCTCCGTTCCCTTTCTTGTCCATCTCTCTGTCTCTCACTTTCGTTCCCTCTTCCCTCTTTGCTCTCACTTTGTTGCATAAAATATATATATTATTCTAATATAAAA
>NC_091555.1:20538320-20540820 GCF_042767895.1 Penaeus vannamei
AAGAGAAATTAGATTTGCACAATGGTAAGAACAGTCCTGAGGAAACAGTCAAGAAACGCACCCAAAAGTAATTAGGTACTCTCACACCTCCTTTGGAAGACCTCAGTACTAATCACTTTAATGCCATGACCAAACAAAGCAAGAGAGAGGAAGAGAGAGAAAGAAAGGGAAAGGATGAGCGGGTGTGCGGGCGAGTGAGAGAGATAAGAGAGAGTGAGTGAGTGGCAGAAGCAGGAAAACAGACAGACAGACAGTTAGACATTTAAACAGAATGATAATGAGAAACCGATAGATAAAGAGAGAGAGAAAGAGGACATGTACAGACGCAGAGAAATAAACGAACAGAAAAAATGCTTACAAGCAAATATCCACGCTTCCATTCAGAGACAGAGCTATATCCACGGAAAGACACACACAGATACATACATAGCAAATGAAAGGTAGGTGACAGGAAAAACGTGTGTGATTGAGTGAGTATATTCGTTTCTATATATCTATCCGTCTATCTGAATATGTGTATCGATACACAAGTGTACATAAGAATATATATGTATATGCATAGATTAATAATGTATTCACGTAGGTATTTGTGTGGATCTATAATCTGAGAGACTTTAAAAAAGCGGGAAGGTAGAGAATGCGGTGGAAAGAACGGGCGGAAAGATCAATCTGAAAAAAAGTGATGTAGAAAGCGGTAGAAAAGAAGAAGAAAGGGGAGACAAAGAGAGAGAAAGAAGGAGAGAGAGAGAAATAAAACCGTGAAGAACAAGTATAACAACCACACTTTTCCTCCAATAACAAAAGGCAGTAGAAGGAGTAAAAAGAAGAAAAAATACGTTAAAACTACATCTTTAAAAGAGAGAGAGGGAGGGGGAGAGAGAGGGAGAGAGAGAGAGAGAGAGAGAGAGAGAGAGAGAGAGAGAGAGAGAGAGAGAGAGAGAGAGAGAGAGAGAGAGAGAGAGAGAGAGAGAGAGAGAGAGAGAGAGAGAGAGGAGAGAGAGAGAGAAAGAGAGAGATCTTTAAAAAATCTAAATCCTAGTTTTTAACGTACAGGAGGAGTGGAGTTGGCTGCTATATAGCCAGCTGTTACACCATTCAACGGGGTTAACGTTCCAGAGATTGATCACTTGTCTTCGCCCGAACGAGTACGGTCGGAGGGCCTCACGGTACGAAACGAAAAGGAGGCCAGGTACGACAAAGGAAAGGATTTTTATTCTATTTCATTTTTTCATGAGTGAGAGATATCAGATGGGTCCTATTTTATTTTTCACTAGAGGCTAGAATAGATTCGCACGTTTTTTTTTTTTTTTCTTCTTCTTTCTTTCCTTCTTTCTTTTTGATGTGCTTGATTCTGCATTTGTTGCGTTGTGCTGGAATGTAAATATACGTATATCCTATGCTTAGTTTTCCAAGTTACCAATGATGATACCAAGGACATTCACACTAATAGTCTTGGTATAGCATTTTGTTCTATCACCTTCATCTGGGAGAAGCTAATCAAACTTTGAGGTATAATATTTGTTTAATAATACTGAAGCCACACTTTCCTAGAAGGAAGAAATCACTACGATTTTGTCTACTGAATCGCATCCAATTATTCAGCCTGCAAATGCCTTCCTGTATGACCAGAATTTGCTGATCGAACAATTTTTTCGACGCGTAACATGGACAGCATGTTATATGTCAGAGGTCAATTAAGATTAGCCGTGATCAGTTAGTCTTCGTGACAAACATGACATTTGACTGGTAAACATTGCGGCTTTTTTGTTGTTGTTGTTTCTGATATGATATTTTGTATTTGCTCATACACGCACACACACGAACACAAACGCACACACAGACAAACACACATGCACAGAAACGCACACACACGAACACACACGCACACACAGACAAACGCACATGCACATAAACTCACATACACATGCACATAAACGTACCCCCCCACACGCACATTATATCTATCTATCTATCTATCTATCTATCTATCTATATATATATATATATATATATATATATATATATATGTATATATATATATATATATATATATATATATATATATATATATATATATATATATATATATATATATATATATATACATATATATATATATATATGAATACACAGATATATATGTATATATATATATGTATATGTATATATATATATATATATATATATATATATATATATATATATATATATATATATATACACAAACACACACACACACACACACACACACACACACACACACACACACACACACACACACACACACAGATATATATATAAATGTGTGTATATATATATATATATATATATATATATATATATATATATATATATATATACATATATATATATTTATATATATTTACAGATATTTATATGTATATATATTCTATTTATTTATTATATATATACATATATATATGTGTGTGTGTGTGTGTGTGTGTGTGTGTGTGTGTGTGTGTGTGTGTGTGTGTGTGTG
>NC_091555.1:20570820-20578320 GCF_042767895.1 Penaeus vannamei
TGCATGATGAAAGTAGTAATCATAAGAAAAATATAATTATCATAATAACAATAATACGAAGAATGGTAATAATAACCATAATGATAATAACAACAGCAATGATAAAAATCAAGATAATAAAAGTAATAATAATCATAATAACAGTAGTATTAGTACTAATGATAATGACAATGATAATAGTAAAAATAATTTCAATAAAAATACTGATTTTCATAATGATGATAATGGATTTTTTTATAATAATATTAACAATAATGAAAATAATAAGAGTGATACTACTACTACTAATAATAATAATGATAATAATAATAATGTTAATAAGAATAAGAATAATGATAATAATGATGATGAGGATGAGGATGATAATAATAACAATAATGATAATAATAATGATAATAACAATGATAATAATGATGATAACAATAATAACAACAACAACAACAATAATAATAACAACAATAATGATAATGATAATAATAAGAAAATAATAATGAAAATAAGAAATTATGACGATGATCATGATAAACGTAAAAATGATAATGATAATGAAAAAATGCGAAAAGTAAAAATGATATTTATAATGATAATACTACTATGTGCAACAATACTAGTTATGATAACAAGAACAATAAAAAATATAGTAATGATCACAACAACAGCAGCAGTGGTAAGAGTAATATTAAGACCAATTAATCTAATTAGTCAATATTCTTGTTGTACACTAGACCGAAACAAACAAACAAGAAAGATGTTACTTCAACAGAAGCTTATTGAAGAGAATGAATTCAATTAATTATACAGCTTTTCGATTGTAGCTTAGGTATATAGATTTGTATATGTTACTACAAATTCAATTATATTATTGTTATCAAGAATTTTTGACATGCTATTCTGTATGCTACACTAATTCGTATATGACTGAAATACTGTGATAATTATTATTATCATTATTATTGTTATAACAACAATAATGATAATTATTATTATTATTATTATTATTATTATTATTATTATCATTATTACTATCATTGTTATTATCTTATTATCATTGTTATCATTATGATTTCTATCATTCTTATTATCGCTATTATCATTATCCTTATATTCGTCAATATTATTATCATTATCACTATTACCATTATTTATGTTTTCTTTATTTCTATTGTGTCATTATTATAATCATCATTATTGTTATTGTTATTATTATCGTTATTATTATTATTATTATTATTATTATTATTATTATTATTGTTATTATTATTATTATCATTATTATTATTATTATCATTATTATTATTATTATTATTATTATTATTATTATTATTATTATTATTATTATTATTATTATTATTATTATTATTATTATTATTATTATTATCATTGCTACCATTAATATTGTTATTATCATTATCATTATCAGTATGACGTTGACCTTATATCTATATATGTGTGTGTGTATATATATACTATATATATATGTATATATATATATATATATATATATATATATATATATATATATATATATATATATATATATATCTGTGTGTGTATGTGTGTGTGTGTGTGTGTGTGTGTGTGTGTGTGTGTGTGTGTGTGTGTGTGTGTGTGTGTGTGTGTGTGTGTGTGTGTGTGTGTGTGTGTGTGTGTGTGTAGATAGATAGAATTATATATATATATATATATATATATATATATATATATATATATATATATAAATATATATAGATATATATATATATATATATATATATATATATATATATATATATATATATATATATATATATATATATATATATATATATATATATATATATATATATATATATATATATACATACATATATATATATATATATATATATATATATATATATATATATATATACATATATATATACATATATATATATATATATATATATATATATATATATATATATATATAGATATATATATATATATAAGAGAGAGAGAGAGAGAGAGGAAGAGATGAATAAATAGATATAGATAAAAGGTATGTTTTGTTTTCTTTTTAACTTGTCTTTTCTTTGATCTCATTTTTTCTGATATTGTTTCCTCCTTTTTTGTGTTTCACTTTCTAGTGAAAAACAGATCTTTTTGTGTTGTTTTAGATGTATAACTAAGTATATCTAAAGCCAATTCCACTTAATGATAATAAGCAAAGAGCTTTTTTTATTTATGTAACATTTTCTTTGTCAGTTATTTTTATCATTTTATTTGTTTATTTATTTTTGTCACTAAGCATGTTTGTCTGTCGATCTGCCCTTTTCACTCTTTCTTACCTCTCCCTCACCATCAATTTATCTCTTCCTATCCACCAATCTTATTCTCCACATCTCCATCAATCCCCATTCTTTTCTTATATAACCTTTTATTACTTCAACATTCAGTCTTGACTTCAATATTTATACAACAGCGTCACAGAATAAAGGAACCCAAAACACGTACTAATTTCTGCTTCTCAACAGGCTTTGTAAACAGAAAGGTGAACGTCTTAAAAAATTATGAGGACCACTTGAAAGTTTAGGCTCTTGTAACGTCTCGCTGCATTGGGGTACGGAAGGCTAATGATAATTCGTTGTTTTCTTTTGTTATTACGTTGTGTGTGTGTTATTATTGTTCATGTTATCATTGTCTTTGTTCATTATTACTATTATTGTTAGGATTATTATGATTATCATTTTCATGACCATTACTGTTATTATTGATATTTTCATTATCATTCTTGTTAATATTATTATTAACTTTATTATCATGATTATTTTTCTTCTTATTCTTATTATTATCATTTTATTGTTATTGTCATTGATATCATTATCATTATTCTTACTATTACTAGTAATACTAATAAGAGTATTAATATATATATGTTGTTATTATTGGTATCATTATCATCATCATTATGAGATCATCATTGTTATTGTTGCTAATATTATTATTATTATTATTATCATTATCATTACAACTATCATTATGATTATTATTATCATTATTATCATTATTATTATTTCATTATTAGTATTATTATTATTTTATAATAATAATAATAATAATGATAATAATAATAATAATAATAATAATAATAATTATTATTATTATTATTATTATTATTATTATAATTATTATGATTATTATTACTGTCATTATTATTATTATTATTAATGATAATAATTACCATCATTATTGTTGTTATTACTATAATAATAATAATTATCATTATTGTCATCATTATTATTATTAATGATAATAATTACCCTCCTTATTACCATTATTGACATTACCATGATTATTACCGTTATCACCATTCTTTATTATCATTATCATTATCATTATTACTGTTAAAAACATCATTATCATTATTACTGTTAAAACATCATTATCATTTCCATCATCAATTCTATCATTGTCAGTATTATCAACATTATCATAACTATCATTTTTAATAATCTATCAATATTATCATTATTATTAATAGTAGTAGTATCATTTGTAGAGTTATTGTAATCCTTATTATTATTATCATTATAATTTTCCTATAATTTTTATCATGATTATTTTCCTTTCTCTCTCCTTCCTTGATTTCCTCTCTCTGTCTCTCCCTTCCTCCCTTTTCCTTCCTCTCTCTCTCTTGCTTTCAATCTCTCTTTTTTCCCTTTTGTTTTCTGTTATTCTCACCCTTGTTTATCAAATTATTATCATTTCTATTTCCCTAAAGTATTTAGAAAAAAGAAAATCCTGTTGACAAAGTAACCTCCGCAGAAATGAAAAAGCAAACATGACAACTGCACCATTTCTGCATAATTTTACATGCAAATTGCTCAAACGCAACGAAATCTGCCAAATAGACTTTAAAAGACTGGCATCCTCAGGTGTGTGCAATGAGAGGCCGAAAACAATTAATGAAGGTCATAGAGTTAAGGGGAAAGGGTTAGGCTCTGTATAAGGCCAGGGTACAATGATATAAAAAGTAAAATGAATGAAGCATCATCACGGTTTTATATTCTTTTTTCTATTCATTCATTGTTAAAGGTGATTGGATTAATGCGTCTATTCAGCAACGAGACGTCTAAATCGTTGATATGATTTTTTTTTTCTTTTTTTTTTTGTCAAAGGCTATTGAGGTCGAGTCCATTGTTGCCATCTGGAGAGTCATTATATCTATAGTAGTCGCACACAAGACTCAAATAGGATTAGATCGGATAAACTTCCTGCAATCCTTTCACGAGTAGGATCCAGACGCATCAGTTTTTGAACTCTCTTTGTGTGTGTTTTTTGTTTGTTTGTTTAAAAATATAGCTACTAGGAGCTTGATCTCACGAATGGATGGGGTTTTGCTTCCCGATGCATTCTAGGAAAAAAGAAAAAAAAATCGAGACAAACAAAAGAAATCTCGACCTTTTTTTTCCTTTCCTGTCGTCTCTCTAATATTTTTGAAGTGATGTGTTGCCGCCATATATTTCGTGCTTTGAGAAAAAAAAAAAAAAAATTCTCCCTCGCGGTCGCAGATCTGGGAGACGCCAGAAAGGGTGTGAAAAATGGCTTTGTATATAACCATAGCTTATCTCTATATTACAACTATTGTTTGGCACTCTCTTGATATATTCATGGATGTGTGTGTGTGTGTGTGTGTGTGTGTGTGTGTGTGTGTGTGTGTGTGTGTGTGTGTGTGTGTGTGTGTGTGTGTGTGTGTGTGTGTGTTGAAGTGTGTGTATGTTTAAGTGTGTGTTTGTGTGTTTGTTTAAGTGTGTGTGTGTGTGTTTAAGTGTGTGTGTGTGTGTATGTGTGTGTGTGTGTGTGTGTGTGTTGAAGTGTGTGTGTGTGTTGAAGTGTGTGTGTGTGTGTGTGTGTTTAAGTGTGTGTGCGAGTGTGTGTTGAAGTGTGTGTGTGTGTGTGTGTGTGTGTGTGTGTGTGTGTGTGTGTGTGTGTGTGTGTGTGTGTGTGTGTGTGTGTGTGTGTGTGTGTGTGTGTGTGTGAGTGCGTGTATGTGTTTGTATGTGTGTGTGTGAGTGCGTGTATGTGTTTGTATGTGTGTGTGTGCGTGCGTGTGTGAGAGAGAGAGAGAGGGAAAATCTTTGTGTGTGTGTGTGTATAGGCATATGTGTACACGCATATAGAGATACGATTGTACAAGGACTTAGGGAAAATCCGTCCATGCGAAACGAGATGCACATATGTATGAAAGTGTGTACGTATTTTTAGAAGAAAGATAGACAGACAAACTTACATAAACGTCATAAACAGAGACACATACGCTCCGTCCATCTACATAGACACGCACACGCCCCCATACCAATCATTATCATTTTTATAATTATCATCACCCACTATCATTATTATTATTATTATTATCATTATTATTATTATTATCATTATTATCGACGTTGTTATCATCATAATTATCAATATCAATGTCATCATTATTACAGTTATTATCACTATTATTATTATTTTCTGTATTATTATTATTATTCTCTGTATTATCATTATCATTATCATTAATGCTATCATTATTGTTATTAATAACATTAATATTATTGTGATTAACATTATTGTTATTATTATTATCACTATTTTGTTCTTACTATTCTCTTTCCACTATGATTATTAGTATCATTATGATTATCATCATTATGATTAATACCATTATAATTATTATCAATATTATTATCACTATTATTTTTTGTTATTATCATTTTAATCATTGTTACTATTATAATTAGTATCATTGTTATTATTATTATTATTATTATTATTATTATTATTATTATTATTATTATTATAATTATCAATATTATCATTATCATAATTGTTATCTCTATTACGTACTATGATTATCATCGTTATCAGTATGATTATGATCATTATCATTATCATGATTTTAGTATTATTATCAATAGCCTTTTTTTTCTATATCATTATTACTGTTATTCCTATTACCATTATCATTTTACCTATTATATTTGATATTATCATTTATTATTATTATTATTGGTATTGCTATTATTATTGTTGTTGTTGTTGTTGTTGTTGTTGTTGTTGTTGTTATTATTGTCATCAATATCACCATTAACATTATCATCCTTTCTCCTTTTATCATTACTTTCCTTACTATTATTATCAATAACATTGTTACCATTATCATTAACATCATTAACATGATTGCTATCATTATTGATATTGTGTTTATAATCATCATAATAATATTACCATGACTTTTTATCACTATTACTATCGTCAACTTTTATGTATTATTATTTTTCAACCCATTAGTACCTACGAGTGGCTTGAAGGACGCGAGAAAATATTCCGATAATTATCTCTCTTATTCTTTTTTTTTTTTTTTTTGTTCCTGGAGACGTTTAAATGAGTGCAAAGGGAAAACTTAACATAAACCCATAGCAAAGGCCTCTAAATTCGACCAAGGCTAATGTTGCATATATCCTACACAAAAGGTAAATAAACTGATTCAATGCACAACTTTTTTATTCTAAAAATCAATATGATGATGTACTTTCTCTGAGTAAAAAAAAAAAGTTCCACGTTATTTCCATTACCTTACCCTAAAGGAAGGTTATTTTTAAAAAGTACCCTAAAGCCATTAGGCCTCAAAACGTGTGTATAATATACAAAATAAAGAAATTATTGTTTATATGTATTATTAACATTTTTTCAAGTTCCACTCTCTCCTTCCCCTTCTCCACTACCTGATGGAATGGGAAGCAAGGGAATAGCACAGGATGACGTTGCCATCGACGACACCCTGGCAGAACTTGGGCCATGCTCATCGAACCCCACACGCACGACACTAAAAAGGAGGGCCATGAAGCCATCTGTTTCAAGAACTAAGCACAAATACGAGGTTGAAGTTCCTGAGGAAGGGACATCAACTAGATGTGCACGTCCTCAGTAGCGGCCACTTGCAGAGGAAAGCATTTCCGGTGAGGATGACCTGAACCCCCCAAGCAGATGCTGGTCCGGGTCGAGAATGAAGATCGACGTCAGCAGAAAACAAGATAGGCACCAGCACCCTACCTGATGTCAAGTAGGAGGACGACAGTCATTTCTCCATCAAAACTCAAGACAGGAAGAACGTGTTCAAACACTACTGCAATTGCCGCAGATGGTGATTGCCTCTATCCAGACTGTTTTCAGGGCTATCACCAATAAATAATCCTACCAGGCAGGCCACCAGAATGGTTAAGATTATTCCAGGAATTTATATTTACTTCTCTTTTTGATAATGGATTTTATAGTCATTTCATGTGTCTACCAAGGCTACTTTATTTTATTTCTAAACAAAGGAGGTTTTATCTAGCAAAATCAATCAAAGGACCACATAGCCGTATCCACCCTTCGCTTCCATCACAAGCTCCTCATGTTAAGTCTGGTCGAGCATACCAAGCCACTACGTCCTAGGTCGTCCCACAGGCCTCCACATAGCACTGTCACTTGAAGAGAGAACCTAATGAGTAA
>NC_091555.1:20610820-20613320 GCF_042767895.1 Penaeus vannamei
ACCCTTGTCTGACTCCAACTATTCTCCGTCTTCTCCTCCCACTCCCTGTTTCTCTCCTTCACTCTCAACTCTTTCCCTTCTCTCTCTCTCTCTCTCTCTCTCTCTCTCTCTCTCTCTCTCTCTCTCTCTCTCTATCTATCTATCTATCTATCTATCTATCTATCTATCTATCTATCTATCTCTATCTCTCTCTCTCTCTCTCTCTCTCTCTCTCTCTCTCCTCGCCCCCTTCTCCCTCTTTCTCTTCTTCTCTAATTGCTTTCTCTCTTTTACCTTCACCTCCCCGCTTTTACCTCTCTTTCTCCTCGACCCCTTTCTGTCTCTCTTTGTCCTTCTCTCCCCTCACCCCGATCCCGTCTTCTACGTCTTCTCGGTCTTCCTCTCCCATTTTCTTTTCCCTCTCCTTCACTCTCACCCCCCCCCCTTTAAATGTCTCTCTCTTTCTCCTCGCCCCACTTTATATCTCTCTTTCCTTCTTCTCTTTCTCTTTCCCTCCGGCAACCTCTCCTTCTCAACCTTCCCCTCCTCCTCTTTCTTACACATTTATTCCCCTTCTCCTCCTCCTCCCTTTCTCCTTCCTTGTCTTCCCTTTCCCCACTTCCTCTTCGCAGCATAAACCATAAGGAGAAACAAACAGAGAGAACATAATAACAGAAATAACAACAAAAGAACATCCATGTGTTCTGAAAATCAAGTTCTTATTCAGAATATTCAATATCCACTCAAGGTTTACATCATTGGGGAATAGGAAGGAGCACGAGAAGGTCAAATATGTTTCTGATTTTCTCTCTCTCTCTCTCTCTCTCTCTCTCTCTCTCTCTCCTTCTATGAATAATTTAGAATCGAAATCTTGTTAACATATACGTATCAGTTATATACGAATGCAAATTATTTCTCTGTATCGGCGCCTTAGGAGGAAGATGAAGAAAAAAATGTGTTGTAGATACAGGAGAATATTTACATCCTTTGCGTTGTAGCGTATGCAAATCTTTTCATCCGTAATGGCTGGATATCACTTTTTTTTTTCTTCAAAAGTAGGGCAACAGAAATACTTTCTACCTCTGTTTCCACCATCCATATTCATATTTACTTACATCTATACATACTTACTCAAATCTATATACATCTACTCACGTCTACTCACACTTACATCTACACATACTTACTCAAATCTATATCTACATCTACTCACGTCTACTCACATCTACTCACACCTACTAACATTTACTTAGGTCTGCTCATATTTACTCAAATCTATATACATCTACTCACGTCTACTCACGTCTACTCACATCTACTAACATTTACTTAGGTTTGCTCATATTTACTCAAATCTACTTACAATTACTCATATCTGCTCACGTCTACTAACATTTACTCACATCGTCTTATCTACTAACATCTACTCGAATCTACTCACATCTATTAACATCTATTAACTTCTACTCTATAAACATATACTGACATTTACTCACATCTACTAACATCTATTCACATGTGTTAACATCTATTAACTTCTACTCTGTAAACATCTACTAACATCTACTCACATCTATTAACATCTATTAACTTCTACTCTATAAACATCTACTAACATTTACTCACATCTACCGCACTATCCAAAGTAGAACCTCGTCTGAAGGTGAAGGATGTTGGGAGATGGTGCATATATTAAATACCACACCACCCTTTCTTCTGCCCCCCCCCCCCTCTCTCTCTCTCTCTCTCTCTCTCTCTCTCTTTCTCTCTCTTTCTCTCTCTCTCTCTCTCTCTCTCTTTCTCTCTCTTTCTCTCTCTTTCTCTCTCTCTCTCTCTCTCTCTCTCTCTCTCTCTCTCTCTCTCTCTCTCTCTCTCTCTCTCTCTCTCTCTCTCTCTCTCTCTCTCTCTCATCTCCCTTTCTCTCCTTCTCTCTCACTCTCCCTCCCTCCATCTCTCTCTCTCTCTCTCTCTCTCTCTCTCTCTCTCTCTCTCTCTCTCTCTCTCTCTCTCTCTCTCTCTCTCTCTCTCTCTCTCTCTCTCACTCTCCCTCCCTCAATCTCCTCTCTCTCTCTCTCTCTCTCTCTCTCTCTCTCTCTCTCTCTCACTCTCTCTCTCCCAATCTCTCTCTCTCTCTCTCTCTCTCTCTCTCTCTCTCTCTCTCTCTCTCTCTCTCTCTCTCACTCTCTCTTTCTTTCTCTCTCTCTCTCTCTCTCTCTCTCTCTCTCTCTCTCTCTCTCTCTCTCTCTCTCTCTCTCTCTCTCTCTCTTTCTCCCTCTCTCTAATTCTCTCTACATTCCCATCATTCTCTCTTTCTTTCGTTCGTTTTCACCCTTCTCTCAACTTGCTATCATCCCCTTTCTCTAACTCCTTTCAACTTTGCCTTTGTCCTTCTCCCTCTTTTGACCCTTCATCTCTCTCCCTCATCCCCTTCGCCCTCCGTGCATCCCTTTACGTCCTTCCATCCCTCCCTCCTTATCCCACTCCCTCTCTCCTCCCTCACCTTTTCCGTGGCCTTTGACTC
>NC_091555.1:20625820-20628320 GCF_042767895.1 Penaeus vannamei
GTTAATTGGTCTGTATTGGAGATTTAAAATGGTTAGTCCTCGTCGGAATTGGTAACGCTGGTTCGGCGGAGGGCGGCAGGGGGCCCGTGTGCCCAATTTGCACACCGTTCTAAAATACGATTGGAATCTGTTTTATCTTTATTATAGCCGCGCCGCCCCCGTGTGATCCTGTAATGTAGGTAGCCGTTTGCAGAATTCGTTCTGATTCTGCATGTTTACGCGTGCGAATATATATGTTATGAGTTCGCGCGAATACGAGCGCGTGTGGAAGTCTATCTGCGCAGGATAGATTTTCGAGCATTCCTTTTGGCTGAGGGAACTGGACTTCCTTTTTCGTGAATAGGGCCAATCAATAACCCTTTCTACGCAACAAGGCGGCGCAAACTTGACTAGCGAATCGCATGTTATAAAGTTTTCCTTTTATTGTTTCGTTTTTCTTCCATTTCTCGATCTCTCTGCTCTATTTTCCATTTTTCTTTTTCTGCTTTATTTTCTCCTTTGCTCTTTTCTCATCTCTACTTTATCTTTCTCTCCGCTTCTCTTTTTTCTTCTCTTCTTTTCTCTCTATTTTTTTTTCTTCTTCTTCTTTTTATCTTCTTTTATCTTCCCTTCTCTCTCTTCTCATCTACTCATATTTCTTCACTTTTCTTCTCGACTGGTATTCTTTCTGCTCTCCTCTCTTCTTTTTTCCCCTCTTCTTTTTACTTCACTTCTCCCTAATTCCTTTCATGACGATGGTAGATGAAAAATGAGGGCGTCATTGCACATTGCATCATCACAATACTATCGATAACGCGATATAGAAGGATGAAATCTAAATCAATCCATAAAACAGATTTACTGAAACGCCGTAGAGCCTTACGATTTACCTAATAAAGGAATAAAAAATCCTAACTGCAGAGAAAAGTATAATCTTCTGTTGTCATAACAGCGTTCACAGGTTCAAGAAATTGCCCACTTTCTTATATTAAAATAGTGTTCACTGCGAAAGCTAATATCTTCACAGGGTATGTATTTAATCAGTTTTAGTTATATCTTCGTAAGTAATACATGAAACAATCGCATCTGCTGCGCTGTGAATCCTTATATAACTCCCATATATGGGTATGTTGTATTATACGTATACGTATTTAGTTAGCTACTGATGCAGATCGTAGTAATAAGAATGACTACCAGAGCAACGATTCAAATACAATCTCTTTTGTTTATATCACATATGCCGTAGTTAACATCCACGTCTCAATCTTTAAATAATTCTGACGAAATTAATAACCGGGTAGGCAAGCAGTTGGTGTTTTTAATTGGGCAAATGTCCTTCTGTCGGTCTTGGAGACGGCTGCTATATATAGGAAACGAAAAGTACGGTAAAGGCAACGGATTTTGTTCTTATTATTAGTTAGAGAAATAATCCGGGTACTAACACATGATTAGATCATTAAAAACGTGTTAATGCAGAGGGGACTAATAGCTACTCCATTCTAAACGTTGCCCTCCGCTTATTTTTAAAAATGATGTCGAGAAGCTTTTCAGCCACAAAAAAATAGGTCTTATCCCTGGTGGTTTCGTACTAAAGGTACAGATGTTTCGGGGCCGAGGGGAGGGGAGTGGGGAGAGGAGGGGGAGACGGAGTTAGGAGGAGGAGGCGGAGTTGGTGGGGGGAGAGGGGCGGAGTTGGTGGTGTCTGGCGGGATTTTTGATGCCAGTGAGAGGGCGTCTTCCTCAAACATCGCAAATGGATTCTATTGAAGTCAGACCCTTGCAAACGTACAGGCGCTCTAAAGGCCTTGTTTACATATCTAAGTACAGAGAAAAACTGGTGAATGCACGCTCCAGATGAGCATACAGGCAGCCTGAGGGGAGAGAAAGGAGAAAGGAGTGCGAGATACGAAGGGAAAGTGAAGAGAAAAATAGAGGAAAATAAAAAGAGTAAGAGGAAAGAGGGTGTAACAAGAAGAGTGGGAAATGAGCGCAAAGGAAGGAAGAAGAAACGGAGAAAACAAAGGGCAGGCCGGCGGAAGGGGGAGATAAAACACATTCCGATGCATACAGTTAATAAAGAACAATACGGATAAATGGAGGAAGTAGACGGGAGCGGCAAACTTGTCAGTGAATATTTATGGTGGCTGGCATTAAAGTGGATCCTATGGGAGCGCTTGTTTACGGAGGGTTTTGCAGGTAAACAAGCACCTTGCCAAAAGCAGCCAGGAAGTCGGGGTGCTGCCACGGGCCGGAATTATTCTTCCCTGCTTCTTCTGTTCTCTCCCGTCCTCGCTTTTTTTCTCTCTGCCTCTCTCTCGCTCGCGCTCGCTCTCTCTCGCTCTCTCTCTCTCTCTCTCTCTCTCTCTCTCTCTCTCTCTCTCTCTCTCTCTCTCTCTCTCTCTCTCTCTCTCTCTCTCTCTACCTTCCTTACTCCCTCTCTCCACATATCTCCACATATGTATATATGTGTGTGTGTGTATGTGAGTGTGTGTGTGGGTGTGTTAGTGTGTGTGTGAATATT
>NC_091555.1:20650820-20653320 GCF_042767895.1 Penaeus vannamei
CTTTAAGTTGTTTTACAGTAACGTTGCCTGAAATTTCCACTTTTTAAAATTCTTAATGTAATGTTGCTACCTAACTGTATGAATACTGCAAGCTTGTAACATTCGAGGCTCCAAGTTTTATCAAATATTTTGCATATATTGCCACCTCCGCAGCACTCTAGAATTATCCAGCAATATTACCGATATTGTTTGACTTGTTGGCCAAATACGAGTAAAAATGAATAGGAATAAAGAAAAGAAAAAAGGTTTTCTCAAGCTTCGAACTTGGAGCTGAAGCGTCAAACTTCGAGAAGTTAATGCTGTGCCACGAAAATCTATATATTCTATTGGAAATCTAAAATTTTCTTCGGTTCTAACATTATTCTCCTCGGTGTTCTCATCAACACAACTATTATTGATATCAACACCACGTTAACACTATACAATGACACTAATCAGGAATAAGAGAGGGAGTGAGAGAAAAGTCACACTGCACAGCTTATAACCGCAACAGAAGGATGCTTTGGCCGAATTTTCCTATCTAGTTTGTCATCCTCAAGCCCCAGTTTGAATTTCCTTGAAAAGCACCAAAATTGTTCATCGTATCCTTTTTTTAAACAAACAGAGACAGGGGCAGGCAGGCAAAATGGGTATGATTGGGTGTATATGTTTATCTGCACCTCTACGTGTCTATACATGTTTACGAACATAGCGCCCACGACCGAAAAATGTCTTGTATAATGAGTGCGTGTTTACTTGCCATTCTATCAAGCATGGGTTCTTTATAGCATAATTGAGGCTGGTGTAACGTGAAGAGAGAGGGCTGTGTATGCCTCGTTCTTTGGCAGAGATTTATTGAAAATTATTAAATTATCTAAAATGCATCTTATTGCTGTACTTCTGGATGTGAACTCTTTACTCTTTTACATATATCTATATGTTTGTGTGTGAGTTAATGTATATATACATACATACATACATACATACATATATATATATATATATATATATATATATATATATATATATATATATATATATATATGTGTGTGTGTGTGTGTGTGTGTGTGTGTGTGTGTGTGTGTGTGTGTGTGTGTGTGTGTATGTGTGTGTGTGTGTGTGTGTGTGTGTGTGTGTGTGTGTGTGTGTGTGTGTTTGTGTGTGTGTGTGTGTGTGTGTGTGCAGTTATTGTTGTATTTCTAAAAGAGTACTTTATCGTATTATAGATCAGAATTTATCAAATGCATTCATCACAGATTAAATATAGGTATGGAGTAAGATACACACTAGCACCCTGTATCACCGTGGGTTCTATCTGCTCAATTTCTCACGCATATATTGCAGGTCTTATTAGTCTCTCTCGAACAAGATGAAATTCACAGAGGTAACGTTTATGATACAGGAGAACTTTTGGTAACGAGGAGGAGAAGGAAAAATTGTTTAACTTTTCCTGACTGAATAACACGACCCTGAGGGATCATACGCCATTTTATGGATTCCAATATGTGGCTGCTCCCAAAATACCAGAGCGCCCTCACGCAAATCCTTAAAGAAGATGGAAGGGATGTTAGTCTGTATCTTAGACACGTCGAGATGCCATGTATGTCAATATTTTATATTTTTTTCGTCTTGACTTCCATTTTACCTTCCCTTTTCTTCTCTCTCTTATCTACCTTTTGTTCCAGGAGAGGGGGCGTATAGCCGTTCGTCCTCTGGTAATAGCTTTAGATGGAAAATCGGGAAAAAGCTTCTTATTTCCCACGTGAGAGAAAAATGCGCTTGAAAACAGAAGCGGTGATTTTCCGACAGTTCAGCAGGGAACCAAGAATAACAAATGAGAAGCGAACGCAAGACTAATGTTATGCTTCAGCGCAATATCAGCGGCGGGAGCACGTGAAAAAATCCAGCGAGAAATCTGAAGGAACCTACAAACGCACAAAAGGGAAAAGAAAAACTGAGGAAGAACGAGCGAGAACGAGAGAGAGACACACAGGCAGACAGAAAGAGACAGAGACACATAGACACAGAGAGAGAAAAACAGAAAATAGAGAGAGAGAAACAAAGAAACGAGAGAGAGAGAAACAGAAGAGAGAGAGATCGAGAGAGAAACGGAGAAATGAGAAAGAGAGAGAGAGAAAAAAAAACAGAGAAAAGAGAGAGAAATAGAGAGGAGATGGAGAGAGAGAAACAGAGAAAAGAGAAAGAGAGAGACAGAGAAAAGAGAGAGAAAAAGAGAAAAAAAGAGAGAAAGAGACAGAGAAAACCAGAGAAGAGAGAGAGAGAAGGGAAAGAGAGAGAGTGAAACAGAAAAAAGAGAGAGACAAACAGACAGACAGATAGAGAAACAGAGAAAAGGGAGAGAGAGAGAGACAGACAGACAGACAGAAAAACAGAGAAAAGAGAAAGAGAGAGAGAAACAGAAAAGAGGGAGATACAGAGAAGAGAGAGAGACAGAGAGTGAAACAGAGGAGAGAGAGACAGACAGACAGAGAAACAAAGAAGAGAGAGAGAGAGAGAGAGA
>NC_091555.1:20692937-20700437 GCF_042767895.1 Penaeus vannamei
CACACCCACCCATCCCCTACGCCCACATATCCCCGACGGCCAACCATCCCCCACGGCCACTAAGGCCCCACGCCCGCCCATCCCCCACGCCCACATATCCCCCACGCCCAACCATCCCCCACGCCCACTAATCCTCCACGCCCACCCATCCCCCACGCCCACATATCCCCCACGCCCAACCATCCCCCACGCCCACTAATCCCCCACGCCCACCCATCCCCCACGCCCACATATCCCCCACGCCCACCCATCCCCCACGCCCACATATCCCCCACGCCCACATATCCCCAACGCCCAACCATCCCCCACGCCCACTAATCCCCCACGCCCACATATCCCCCACGCCCACATATCCCCCACGCCCAACCATCCCCCACGCCCACTAATCCCCCGCGCCCACCACCTCAATAATGTAAAACGAATGCTAAATCACACCGGTTGGGAGCAAAGCCGTGGGTATGTGGTCCCCCCCCCCATCCCTCTAACGCTTCTTTTCCCTCCCACTCCCCCCTTTACTCCTCTCTGTCCCCTCCCGTCCTTTCCCCGCAGTCCAGTTCCACGTCATTCTTTCAGCTACCTCCATTCCCCTCATTCCTCTCCCATTCCCTTCCCCTCTTCCTTCCAACTTCGTAACCCCTCTCACACCTCTCCCTTTCCACCTTGCTCTTTCCATCGTCCCACTATTCCACCTTCCTTCCCCATCACTCTCCCTATTTCAGTTTCCACCCTTCTCTCCTCCCTTATTTCACTTCTCTTCCTCTCTTTCCCTGTTTCACCGCCCCATCTTCTACCCTTCTTGTCCTTCCCCCCACCCTATTTCCCATTATCCTCTCCTCTGTCACCCTATTTCACATCCGTCCCTCTCTCTCTTTCATCTCCCTTTCCCTTCCCTTCACTTATTTCCCCTTTGCTTCCTCCCCCTCCCTCTCCCTATTCCGCATCTTCTTCCACGTTGTTCCCCTCTTCCAGCTCCTCCTCCCTCCCCCATTTCACCTCCCCTCCCCCCTTTCTTCCCCGATTATACTTCCCCTTCTTCTTACCTCCCCTCTTCTGCCCTTAGCTCTCTCTCCTCTCCCCCTCCTCCTCATCCCTCCCTCCTCCCCCCCCCCCCACTATTTCCCAGAGCGCGAATAAAATGATATACAACAAGTCCTTCGAGTTTCCCAAAGAGGATGATGACCCGATTTCGTAAGTTATAATGAGATTCATAGAGTGTTACAGATTGTGCATTATTGCGTCGACATCCCCTCTCCCCCTCCCCCCCACCTCCCCCTCGCTCCTTGTTTCTGTAGACCGCCTCAGAAGTTCGGAGGTTCGGTTTTGGGGTTTCGGAGGTTTGGTTCGGTTCGGTTTTGGGGTTTCGGAGGTTCGGTTTTGGGGTTTCGGAGGTTCGGTTTTGGGGTTTCGGAGGTTCGGTTTTGGGGTTTCGGAGGTTCGGTTTTGGGGTTTCGGAGGTTCGGTTTTGGGGTTTCGGAGGTTCGGTTTTGGGGTTTCGGAGGTTCGGTTTTGGGGTTTCGGAGGTTCGGTTTTGGGGTTTCGGAGGTTCGGTTTTGAGGTTTCGGAGATTCGGTTTTGGGGTTTCGAAGATTCGGTCTTGGGGTTTCGGAGGTTCGGTTTTGAGGTTTCGGAGATTCGGTTTTGGGGTTTCGGAGATTCGGTTCCGAGTTGGGGTTTCGGAGGTTCGGTTCGGTTCGGTTTCGGAGGTTCGGTTTGGGGGTTTCGGAGGTTCGGTTTTGGGGTTTCGGAGGTTCGGTTTGGGGGTTTCGGAGGTTCGGTCTTGGGGTTTCGGAAGTTCGGTTTTGGGGTTTCGGAGATTCGGTTTTGGGGTTTCGGAGGTTCGGTTTTGGGGTTTCGGAGGTTCGGTTTTGGGGTTTCGGAGGTTCGGTTTTGGGGTTTCGGAGGTTCGGTTTTGGGGTTTCGGAGGTTCGGTTTTGGAATTTCTGAGGTTCGGTTTTGGGGTTTCGGAGGTTCGGTTTTGGGGTTTCGGAGATTCGGTTTTGGGGTTTCGGAGATTCGGTTTTGGGGTTTCGGAGATTCGGTTTTGGAATTTCTGAGGTTCGGTTTTGGGGTTTCGGAGATTCGGTTTTGGGGTTTCGGAGGTTCGGTTTTGGGGTTTCGGAGATTCGGTTTTGGGGTTTCGGAGGTTCGGTTTTGGGGTTTCGGAGGTTCGGTTTTGGAATTTCTGAGGTTCGGTTTTGGGGTTTCGGAGATTCGGTTTTGGGGTTTCGGAGATTCGGTTTTGGGGTTTCGGAGGTTCGGTTTTGGAATTTCTGAGGTTCGGTTTTGGGGTTTCGGAGATTCGGTTTTGGGGTTTCGGAGGTTCGGTTTTGGGGTTTCGGAGGTTCGGTTTTGGGGTTTCGGAGGTTCGGTTTTGGGGTTTCGGAGATTCGGTTCCGAGTTGGGGTTTCGGAGGTTCGGTTTTGGGGTTTCGGAGGTTCGGTTTTGGAATTTCTGAGGTTCGGTTTTGGGGTTTCGGAGATTCGGTTTTGGGGTTTCGGAGGTTCGGTTTTGGGGTTTCGGAGATTCGGTTTTGGGGTTTCGGAGGTTCGGTTTTGGGGTTTCGGAGATTCGGTTCCGAGTTGGGGTTTCGGAGGTTCGGTTTTGGGGTTTCGGAGATTCGGTTTTGGGGTTTCGGAGGTTCGGTTTTGGGGTTTCGGAGGTTCGGTTTTGGGGTTTCGGAGATTCGTTTTGGGGGTTCGGAGGTTCGGTTTTGGGGTTTCGGAGGTTCGGTTTTGGGGTTTCGGAGGTTCGGTTTTGGGGTTTCGGAGGTTCGGTTTTGGGGTTTCGGAGGTTCGGTTTTGGGGTTTCGGAGGTTCGGTTTTGGGGTTTCGGAGGTTCGGTTTTGGGGTTTCGGAGATTCGGTTTTGGGGTTTCGGAGGTTCGGTTTTGGGGTTTCGGAGGTTCGGTTTTGGGGTTTCGGAGGTTCGGTTTTGGGGTTTCGGAGATTCGGTTTTGGGGTTTCGGAGATTCGGTTTTGGGGTTTCGGAGATTCGGTTTTGGAATTTCTGAGGTTCGGTTTTGGGGTTTCGGAGGTTCGGTTTTGGGGTTTCGGAGGTTCGGTTTGGGGGTTTCGGAGGTTCGGTCTTGGGGTTTCGGAAGTTCGGTTTTGGGGTTTCGGAGATTCGGTTTTGGGGTTTCGGAGGTTCGGTTTTGGGGTTTCGGAGGTTCGGTTTTGGGGTTTCGGAGGTTCGGTCTTGGGGTTTCGGAGGTTCGGTTTTGGGGTTTCGTTGGTTCGGTCTTGGGGTTTCGGAGGTTCGGTTTTGGGGTTTCGGAGGTTCGGTTTTGGGGTTTCGGAGGTTCGGTTCGGTTCGGTTTCGGAGGTTCGGTTTTGGGGTTTCGGAGGTTCGGTTCGGTTCGGTTTCGGAGGTTCGGTTTTGGGGTTTCGGAGATTCGGTTTTGAGGTTTCGGAGGTTCGGTTCGGTTCGGTTTTGGGGTTTCGGAGGTTCGGTTCGGTTCGGTTTTGGGGTTTCGGAGGTTCGGTTTTGAGGTTTCGGAGGTTCGGTTCGGTTCGGTTTTGGGGTTTCGGAGGTTCGGTTTTGGGGTTTCGGAGGTTCGGTTCGGTTCGGTTTTGGGGTTTCGGAGGTTCGGTTCGGTTCGGTTTTGGGGTTCGGTTCGGTTCGGTTTTGGGGTTTCGGAGGTTCGGTTCGGTTCGGTTTTGGGGTTTCGGAGATTCGGTTCGGTTCGGTTTTGGGGTTTCGGAGGTTCGGTTTTGGGGTTTCGGAGGTTCGGTTCGGTTCGGTTTTGGGGTTTCGGAGATTCGGTTTTGAGGTTTCGGAGGTTCGGTTCGGTTCGGTTTTGGGGTTTCGGAGGTTCGGTTCGGTTCGGTTTTGGGGTTTCGGAGGTTCGGTTCGGTTCGGTTTTGGGGTTTCGGAGATTCGGTTTTGAGGTTTCGGAGGTTCGGTTCGGTTCGGTTTTGGGGTTTCGGAGGTTCGGTTTTGGGGTTTCGGAGGTTCGGTTTTGGGGTTTCGGAGGTACGGTTTTGGGGTTTCGGAGGTTCGGTTTTGGGGTTTCGGAGATTCGGTTCCGAGTTGGGGTTTCGGAGGTTCGGTTTTGGGGTTTCGGAGATTCGGTTTTGGGGTTTCGGAGGTTCGGTTTTGGGGTTTCGGAGGTTCGGTTTTGGGGTTTCGGAGATTCGGTTTTGGGGTTCCGGAGGTTCGGTTTTGGGGTTTGGGAGGTTCGGTTTTGGGGTTTCGGAGGTTCGGTTTTGGGGTTTCGGAGGTTCGGTTTTGGGGTTTCGGAGGTTCGGTTTTGGGGTTTCGGAGATTCGGTTTTGGGGTTTCGGAGGTTCGGTTTTGGGGTTTCGGAGGTTCGGTTTTGGGGTTTCGGAGGTTCGGTTTTGGGATTTCGGAGGTTCGGTTTGGGGGTTTCGGAGGTTCGGTCTTGGGGTTTCGGAAGTTCGGTTTTGGGGTTTCGGAGATTCGGTTTTGGGGTTTCGGAGGTTCGGTTTTGGGGTTTCGGAGGTTCGGTTTTGGGGTTTCGGAGGTTCGGTCTTGGGGTTTCGGAGGTTCGGTTTTGGGGTTTCGGAGGTTCGGTCTTGGGGTTTCGGAGGTTCGGTTTTGGGGTTTCGGAGGTTCGGTTTTGGGGTTTCGGAGGTTCGGTTCGGTTCGGTTTCGGAGGTTCGGTTTTGGGGTTTCGGAGGTTCGGTTCGGTTCGGTTTCGGAGGTTCGGTTTTGGGGTTTCGGAGGTTCGGTTCGGTTCGGTTTCGGAGGTTCGGTTTTGGGGTTTCGGAGATTCGGTTTTGAGGTTTCGGAGGTTCGGTTCGGTTCGGTTTTGGGGTTTCGGAGGTTCGGTTTTGGGGTTTCGGAGATTCGGTTTTGAGGTTTCGGAGGTTCGGTTCGGTTCGGTTTTGGGGTTTCGGAGGTTCGGTTTTGGGGTTTCGGAGGTTCGGTTCGGTTCGGTTTTGGGGTTTCGGAGGTTCGGTTTTGGGGTTTCGGAGGTTCGGTTCGGTTCGGTTTTGGGGTTTCGGAGGTTCGGTTCGGTTCGGTTTTGGGGTTTCGGAGATTCGGTTCGGTTCGGTTTTGGGGTTTCGGAGGTTCGGTTTTGGGGTTTCGGAGGTTCGGTTTTGGGGTTTCGGAGGTTCGGTTCGGTTCGGTTTTGGGGTTTCGGAGGTTCGGTTCGGTTCGGTTTTGGGGTTTCGGAGGTTCGGTTCGGTTCGGTTTTGGGGTTTCGGAGATTCGGTTTTGAGGTTTCGGAGGTTCGGTTCGGTTCGGTTTTGGGGTTTCGGAGGTTCGGTTCGGTTCGGTTTTGGAGTTTCGGAGGTTCGGTTCGGTTCGGTTTTGGGGTTTCGGAGATTCGGTTCGGTTCGGTTTTGGGGTTTCGGAGGTTCGGTTTTGGGGTTTCGGAGGTTCGGTTCGGTTCGGTTTTGGGGTTTCGGAGGTTCGGTTCGGTTCGGTTTTGGGGTTTCGGAGGTTCGGTTCGGTTCGGTTTTGGGGTTTCGGAGATTCGGTTTTGAGGTTTCGGAGGTTCGGTTCGGTTCGGTTTTGGGGTTTCGGAGGTTCGGTTCGGTTCGGTTTTGGGGTTTCGGAGGTTCGGTTCGGTTCGGTTTTGGGGTTTCGGAGATTCGGTTTTGAGGTTTCGGAGGTTCGGTTCGGTTCGGTTTTGGGGTTTCGGAGGTTCGGTTTTGGGGTTTCGGAGGTTCGGTTTTGGGGTTTCGGAGGTTCGGTTTTGGGGTTTCGGAGGTTCGGTTTTGGGGTTTCGGAGATTCGGTTCGGTTCGGTTTTGGGGTTTCGGAGGTTCGGTTTTGGGGTTTCGGAGATTCGGTTCGGTTCGGTTTTGGGGTTTCGGAGATTCGGTTCGGTTCGGTTTTGGGGTTTCGGAGATTCGGTTTTGAGGTTTCGGAGGTTCGGTTCGGTTCGGTTTTGGGGTTTCGGAGGTTCGGTTTTGGGGTTTCGGAGGTTCGGTTTTGGGGTTTCGGAGGTTCGGTTCGGTTCGGTTTCGGAGATTCGGTTTGGTTTCGGAGATCCGATTCGGTTTCGAAGATTCGGTTCGTTTTCGGAGATTCGGCTCAGTTTCGGAGTTCGATTCGATTCGGGGTTCGGAGTTTCGGGATTTTGGTTTGGAGATGGCTAGATCAGTAGCAATTCGAGGTGTCATGGCGTCTGATTCTATTTATTAAAAAAAAGGACATGTGATTGATTTTGATGACGTCACAAAAGTTACGGCTGCTTTGTGATTATTATTGATCATTTTGGTCTTATCAGTTTTCAAAAAGGATGGAAAATTATTCTAATGGATATATTTTTACTGAACAATCACCGGAAAAGACGCCATGACACCTCCTCGAGTTGCTACTGATCTAGCCTTCCCCATTTCGGTTTTGGAGTCCGTTTCGGTTTCGGAGTTTTGCTTCGGTTCGTTTTTTTCGGGATTCGGAGCTTCTGGGTTTCGGATTCGGGTTTCGGTTTCGATTTCGGGGCTTCTGAGGCTTCGAAGATGAGACTTCGAGTTTAGAGTCCGTGTTTGCTGTTCCGGAAAGTTTGGATTGCGTTCCGTGGTTGGGAGAATAGGGACTCGGGCGATCGTTTGTCTGTGTGTGTGTTGGAATGTCCACGTGTGTGTGTGTTTTGAGTGTCCATGTGTGTGTGTGCGTGTTGTGTCCCTGAGTGCGTGTTTTGAGTTTCCATGTGTGTGTGCGTGCGTGTTGAGTGTCCATGTGTGTGTGTGCGTGTTGAGTGTCCATGTGTGTGTGCGTGTTGAGTGTCCGTGTGTGTGCGTGTTGAGTGTCCATGTGTGTGTGCGTGTTGAGTGTCCATGTGCGTGTGCGTGTTGAGTGTCCATGTGTGTGTGCGTATTGAGTGTCCATGTGTGTATGTGTACGTGTTGAGTGGCCATGTGTGTGTGCGTGTTGAGTGTCCATATGTGTGTGCGTGTTGAGTGTCCATGTGTGTGTGCGTATTGAGTGTCCATGTGTGTATGTGTACGTGTTGAGTGTCCATGTGTGTGTGCGTGTTGAGTGTCCATATGTGTGTGCGTGTTGAGTGTCCATGTGTGTGTGCGTGTTGAGTGTCCATGCGTGTGTGTGCGTGTTGTGTCCATGAGTGTGTGTGTTGAGTATCCATGTGTGTGTGCGTGTTGAGTGTCCATGTGTGTGTGTGTGATGAGTGTCCATGTGTGTGTGTGCGTGTTGTGTCCATGAGTGTGTGTGTTGAGTGTCCATGTGTGTGAGCGTGTTAAGTGTTCATGTGTGTGTGCGTGTTGAGTGTCCATGTGTGTGTGCGTGTTGAGTGTCCATGTGTGTGTGCGTGTTGAGTGTCCATGTGTGTGTGCGTGTTGAGTGTCCATGTGTGTGTGCGTGTTGAGTGTCCATGTGTGTGTGCGTGTTGAGTGTCCATGTGTGTGTGCATGTTGAGTGTCCATGTGTGTCTGTGTGTTGAGTGTCTATGTGTGTGTGCGTGTTGAGTGTCCATGTGTGTGTGTGTGTTGAGTGTCCATGTGTGTCTGTGTGTTGAGTGTATATGTGTGTGTGCGTGTTGAGTGTCCATGTGTGTGTGCGTGTTGAGT
>NC_091555.1:20735437-20737937 GCF_042767895.1 Penaeus vannamei
ATCAGTTTCCCCTCGCACAAGCCCCCAGGCACATTGTATCTTGCAAGTGCTTTAAAGTGCTCGCATTGCAGGAGGGAGGCGCCTGCAATGCCCCATAATGATGAGCAATTCGAGGCAGGGAAATAGCGGTGTTAGCGAACACTTTAGCGAACTCTTAGCGAACTGTAAGCGATTGAAGGGAAATGAAGGCAAAGTGTGTACTGCGAGGCGAGGGGAAAGTTGAGAGGCAAAGAGGCATACTGCGGCCGGGGGAGGAAGACCGCAGAGACAGGAACCCAAGGAAAAGATAGGAAAGTAGGAAGAAAAGTTAGAAAAATTGTAAACGTATACGTATTCCTGTGTGTGTCTATGCTTGTGTGAGCTGTGGTTGTACCTATGTGTGTACGTGTATGTATGAACGGCGTATGTAAGGATGGATGCACGTGTCTGTTTCTATTAACATGCCTCCCGACATTATACAAGGGAAAAGGAGCATCGCAACAGAAAATGCTGAAATAACAGGATCGTTTCGAAGTTGGAGTTCAGTGAAACAGCAGAAAAGAGCGGACTTGCATGTGTACATTAGGAAAAGAAGGGCGAGGGAATGAGAGTCAGAATGACACAGGGAAGGGGAGAAGAGGAATGGATGGAAGGAGAGAAATGGGAAGAGAGGGTGGTAAGGAGAGGAAGGAGGATAGGGGGAGAGAAGAGGAGGGAGAGAGTGAGAGGGAGGGAGGGAAGGAGAAGAGGAGGGAGTGAGTGAGAGAAAGGGAGGGAGGGAGAAGAGGAGGGAGGGAGTGAGAGAGAGGGAGGGAGGAAGGGAGTGAGTAGAGGAGGGGTGAGAGGGAGTGAGGGTAGAGAAGAGGTGGGAGGGAGTGCGAGGGAGGGAGAGATGGAGTGAGAAGAGGAAGGAGAGAGGCAGACTGAGGTTAAAGTGGACTGGAAGGAAAAGTGAGCGAAACATTATAGGATTAATAGAAAGACAGACAGGCAGAGGGAGCTAGACACATAGATAAATCAATCAGACTGGCAAAATGAATAGAGAGAGAGGGAGACAAAACGACAAAAGACATATAGACAGAAAAAAGTGAGTGATCAACAGTGAACGAGAAAACAAAAGAAAAGAAAACACTTCAAGACAGGAAAAAAGACGGGAAACAGTACAAGAGAAATCTGCAAACGAGAATCAAATAGAAAGAAAGAGACAAAAGACGACATAAGACTCTCGCATAAGTTAATGAAAAGCCAACAGTTTCTGCGCGGAAGAAGGAGATGAGGACGGAAAGGGAAGTGCAAGAAGGAAGCAAAAAAGAAGAGAAATTGAAAATTGTGAATTGCAGGAAAAGAAGTAGGGAAATGTGTGTTTTTATTAAGAATATGGAGGAAGAATAAAGAGACAGAGATAAGGAGAGAGAGAAGGAAGAGGAGGTTAAGAAGAAAGATAGGGAAAGAGAGAGGGAGAGGGGGAGGAGACAGACAGGCAAAAAAAAAAATAATAATAAAAATAAAAAACAGACAGGCAGACAGATATGCAGGATGACAGACAGACAGAGAAACAAAGGAAAATACAATTTCAGATACGAAAAAGGGAAAAGAATAAGAGGAAGAAAAAATATGAGACCAAGATTTATGAAATTTTATAAATGGAGCAAAATCACACGCTCCAGAAACCAGGAAAATTTATCAGACCTAATGATAGGCCCCCCCCTCTCCCTCTCCCTCTCCCCCCCCAAAAAAAAAACGTTTTAAAGAGGCAATTTTACTTTGTTCCGACGAAACCTAGCATGACAAATATAATCAGAGATCGATTGGTCTTTGATCATCAATCATTGGGGTAATTATCATAAATTATATGTCGGTGATTACTATGTCATTATATCTTGATAGGAAAATCATGAATCCATTAACATTAGTACGAAAAAAAATGATGTAAGACGAAATTGCTTTAAGATTATGATGGATAAGAATGAGAGAGAGAGAGAGAGAAAATAGTTCAGGTAGAGTGAATAATAAGGAGAGGTAGAGACAGAGAATGAGAGACAGACAGAGAATGAGGGAGAGAGGGGGGATGGGAGGAAGTAAAGGGAAAAAAAAAACTTGATAAGAGAACGGAAATGATAAAATAAGAGAGAGAGAGAGAGAGAGAGAGAGAGAGAGAGAGAGAGAGAGAGAGAGAGAGAGAGAGAGACAGACAGACAGACAGACAGACAGACAGACAGACAGACAGACACACACACACACACACACACACACACACACACACACACACACACACACACACACATACTGAGAATGGGGGAGAGAAGGGAGAAAGGAAGTGCAAGGAATAAAAAAATGGTAGAAAAAAGGAAAAAAGAAAGAGGAGAGATTTGGAGGTGAGGGAAAAACAAACAGACGGAGAGCCAGACAGACAGACAAACAGGCAGACAATAAAGGAGAGATGGGGAGAGGGAGGAAGTAAAGGGAAAAACATCTGGATAAGAGAACGGAAAGGATATAATAAACAAGAAAGAGAGAGAGA
>NC_091555.1:20739579-20744579 GCF_042767895.1 Penaeus vannamei
AAAAATGGAGAGAGATGCTGAAGGGGGCAAGGAAAAGAATGGGGAGAGAGGAAGAGAGGAAAAGAAGGAGATGAAGGGTGAAAAAGGGGTGGAGAGACGCAGGGAGAGGTTGAGAGGGGAATGAAAGGGAAAGAATGGAAAGAGAGAGAGAGAAGGAAATAAAGGACGTAGAAAGGTGTGTGTGGGGGGAAGAAGGATAGGGAAAGAGGGTGAAAGGGACGGAATGAGAAGAGAGGAAGAGGAGGAGATGAAGAGTGAAGAAAGGGGAGAAGAGAGGCAGGGAAAGAGGTTGAGAGGGAGATAAAAGGGAAGGAATGGAGAGAGAGTGAGAGTGGGAGATAAAGGGATAAAGGGCGAAATAAAGAAAGAATGGGAGAGGGAAGAGTGGAAGAGAAAGAGGGGGAGAGGAGAGAAGAATGGGAGATGAAGGGCGAAAAGGGGGAGGAAGAGAGGCAGCGAAAGAGGGAGAGAGGGGTATAAGTGTGAGATAAAGAGGGGGGAAATTGGGAAGAGAGATAGATGAAGAGCGAAGAAAG
The DNA here is from genome assembly GCF_042767895.1 of Penaeus vannamei. Lineage (NCBI taxonomy): Eukaryota > Metazoa > Arthropoda > Malacostraca > Decapoda > Penaeidae > Penaeus > Penaeus vannamei. The sequence continues at coordinate 20,740,116 of NC_091555.1, forward strand.
GAAGGAAGAGGGAAAAGAAGGAAAGAAAGAGGGAGAGCATGGGATGATACGGAGAGAAAGAGGGGGAGAGGAGAAGGAGAGGGAGATGAAAGGCTAAAAAGAGGGGAAGAAAAGAAGGGAAAGAGGGGGGAGGGAATAGAGAGGAGGACGAAGGGTGAAGAAAGAGGCAAAGAGGGAAAGAGGGAGAGGAAGAGAAACAAGGGTAAGAGAGATGGAGAAAGAGGGTAAACTAGAGAGAGAGAGGGACAGAATGAGGGGAAAAGGGGAAATAGAAAATTGAAAGATTTTGAGCGAAAGAGTAAGTCAGGGAGCGAATTCAAGAGTTATGAAGAGAGTAAGTGAAAAATTGAGAAAGGAATTGAGTAAAAATGTAGGAGACTGAATGAAAGAAGGAAGAAGGAAGTGAGAGAAAAATTGAGAAAGGGAATGAGTGGAACAGTCAGAAAGGGAGTGAGTGTGGAAGAGTAATAAACAATAAACATAGGTGATATAAAAGAAGAGATTCGCGATGATAAAAAGCGAGTGAAAAAGAAATGGAAAGATAGGAGATAAAAGAAGGAAGGACCGAACGATACAGACGGACAATCACACAGACAAACCAACAGACAGACTTACAAAAAAAGCGAACAGATAAAGAGCACACACAATAAAAAAAGAGAAAGAATAAATTAAGAAAGAAATAGAACGCGTTACAGCGTGAAACAAATGGACGAAGGAGAAAAAAAATCTAAACAAAAACAAAAAAACGTAACTAAAGTAGAGGGAGTACCGAGGCCATTGCGCCAAGGGCGTATGTAGATCACGCCCATAGATAGGGACGGAATGGTAGAAAAATAAACAAAGGAATAAAAAGGAGACGATGAAGTATGAAGAAAGAAATCCTACGGTTCATTAAAGGATTATGCGGAGACACAAACAGCTTGACATTTGATACAGAAGGCCGTAGATCATTGGGACAGTGGGACAAAGACATGGAAACTGATTAATGGTTATGTAGTCAAATGGCAATGAAGAGACGGCGATAAAGACGTAGGTGGGAAAGGATGAGATAAACAGAAAGAAAGAGCGAGAGAGTGAAAGGGTGTGTGTGACAGAGAGAGAGGGGAGGAGGGGGGGAAGTGGGAGGGAGGGAGGGAGGGAGGGAGGGAGGGAGCGAGGGAGGGAGGGAGGGAGGGAGGGAGACAGAGAGAAGAAAGAGAGAGAGAGAGAGAGAGTAGTAAGAAATAGAGAGAGAGCAAGAAGGGTGGAGGGAGAGATAGAAAGAGAAATAGAGAGTCAGACAGACAGACAGACAGAATTAGAAAATAAAGATAAATAGAAACAGACACAAAATCACACAAACACGGACCCTAAGAAAACCAAACAAACACAAACACAAGAACAGCCAAACAGCCAAACAACCTCATTACCCGCAGAACAAGCGAACAAGCACTCACACACCGACCAAACGAGCAAGCACAGACATCAATCGTGCAATCATTTCTCTGCACAACCAGAAGGAGTCACCGCAGACCCTGGGATCATGCTGGCGTCGGGGGAACTTAATTAAATCCTATAAATCACTTCACGGCACAGTGCTATACACAAGAAGGGAGGGAGAAGAAAGAAGAGGGACGGAGTGGAAAGAAAGAGGAGGAGAAGGAAGAGAGGGGGTAAAGAGGAAAAGGAGGAGGAGGGGAGGAGGAAGAGGAGGAGGAGGGGGAGGAGGAAGAGTAGGAGAGCGGGTGTGAAGGAGGAGGAAGAGAGGGAAAAGGAGAAGGAAGAGAAAAAAAGGGAGGAAGAGGAAAAGTAGGTGGTGGAGGAGGAGGAAGAGGAAAAAGAGGAGAAAGAAAAAAAGGAGGTGAGGAGGCGGAGGAGATGGAGGATAAATAGAAGGAGGAGAAGAAAGAGAAGGTGGAGGGGGGGGGGGGAGGTAGTGGAGCACGAGGAGGAGGAAAAAGAATAGGAGGGGGAGGAGTAGGAGGAGAGGGGAGGTGGAGAAGATGGTGACGAGAGAGGGTATGAGGAGGAGGACTTGTTGGAAGAGGAGAGGGAGGATGAAAGGGGGATTATGATGATTGATGATGAGGAGGAGAAAATAGTAGAAAAGAAAAAGAAAGAAACCGAGCTACAGATACAAAAAAGCGAAAACAAAGAATCATACAGCCAGAGAGAGAGACAGACAGACAAACAGAGAGACCGACAGAGATAGAGACAGAGACAGGCCAAGAGAGAGAGAGACAGACAGACAGATAGAGAAGGAGAGACATAGACAGAGACAGAGAGAGACGAGCAAACAAACCTACAAACGGACAAGCAAAGAAAAACAAGTGACGATCACCCTCATGAATCGGAAAGTACACACAGGGAGATGTCGCAGCCGGGGACTCGGAAGCATTGGGTGTCCGTCAACAAGGACAAGGGCAGAGCTGAGTGTATTTGTCAACAAATACAAAGGGGAATGAGTTGGCCATGTTGGCTCAGGGGCGGCGATGGAATTAGATATGTGGATGTGGTTTGTGTGTGTGTGTGGGAGTGGGGTCTGAGTGTGTGTGCGTGTGGAGGGGGAGTCTGTGTATGTAAGAGGGGAGGGGTCTGAATGTCTGTGTGTGAGGGGGGATCTGTGTGTGTGTGTGTGTGTGTGGGAGTGTGGTCTGAGTGTGTATGTGTATGGGAAGGGAGCTTGTGTGTGGGGGGGGGCGTGGGTCTGAGCGTGTGTGTGTGTGCGTGTGTGGAGGGGGAGTCTGTGTATGTGTGTAAGAGAGGAGGGGTCTGAATGTGTGTGTGAGGGGGGATCTGTGTGTGTGTGAGAGAGTGGGGTCTGAGTGTGGGTGCGTGTGGAGAGGGAGTCTGTGTATGTAAGAGGGGAGGGTCTGAATGTCTGTGTGTGAGGCGGGATCTGTGTGTGTGTGTGTGGGAGTGGGATCTGAGTGTGCATGTGTATGGGAAGGGAGCTTGTGTATGTGTGTGTGTGTGGCGTGGGTCTGAGTGTGTGGGGGGGGAGTCTGTGTATGTGTGTAAGAGGGGAGGGGTCTGAATGTGAGTGTGAGGGGATCTATGTGTGTGTGCGTGGGAGTGGGGTCTGAGTGTGCATGTGTATGGGAAGGAGCTTGTGTATGTGCGTGTGTGTGGGCGTGGGTCTGTGTGTGGAAGAGAGTCTGTGTATGTGTGTAAGAGAGGAGGGGTCTGAATGTGTGTGTGAGGGGGGATCTGTGTGTGTGTGAGAGAGTGGGGTCTGAGTGTGTATGTATGTGGGGAGGGAGTCTGTGTATGTGTGTAAGGGGGGGGGGGTCTGAATGTGTGTGTGGGGAGGGAGTCTGTGTATGTGCCTGCATTTCTAAATGTATATATCTGAGTGTGCGTTTTCTGTGTTTCTAAGTGTGTTTCTAAGTCTATTTCATCCGTACGTTTCATTTTATCATTTCACCAACTAAAGCTTTGTCATAAGAAGAATATTAACTCACAAATCCAGCTAAAAGCCCTTAGAACTCTGTATTCCCATCTAATATTCTCCTATATTCACCTAATTAAACAAACACCATTAAAGAAATAAATAGATAATAATAATAATATTAATAATAATAACCCTTAAAGTGAAATAAAAATTAATAATCCAATTTAATTATGTTCCGTAAAAATGGATTCATTTTGTTGAAAGAATAAAGATAAAAAAAAAATCTTAATCTCGGATTCAAATTAATTGTGTTCCGTAACTAATGCGGATGATTGACACTTACACAGATATTAGTGTACTGACATGAAATTGCTTCTCTGTGAATGTCGTTATATGTTAATAAAAATATTGTTAATTATTATAACGATGATGATGATGATGATGATATTAATAGAGATAATAACAACAACAACAATAATACGACAACAACATTGATAATGATAACAATAATAATAACAATGATAATAATAATAACAAAGATAATAGTAATAACAATAACAATAATAATAATTATCACATTAATAATAATAATAATAGTAATGATAATGATGATAATGATAATGAAAATAATAATAACAATAGTAATATTAAAAATGTTAATAACAATGATGGTAATATTGATTGTAACAATAATGATCATTATGAAAATAAGAATGATAATAACTATGCAATGATGATAATAGTAATGATAATGATGATAATCATAACAATAAGCGTAATAATAATGATAATGATAAAAATAATAAAATGATTACAATAATAATAATAATAACAACAATGAAACTAGTAATAATCATAATAATAATAAGGATAATATAAATAATGAGGATAATAAAAAAACAATAATAATTATACAAATTATGATTATAGTAATAGTAGCAAGGATAATACTAGTGATAATAATAAGCGATAATAGTGATAATAATGCTAATATTAATAATGATAACAATAATAATAATAATGGTAATAATAACAATAATAATAATGATGATAATAATAATAATAATAATAATAGTAATAATAATAATAAT
>NC_091555.1:20759579-20762079 GCF_042767895.1 Penaeus vannamei
TATAATAATGATAATAATTTCAATAATGGTATTGATGATAATAAAACTGATGATAAGGATGAATGTTATAATTTTTTAAATCATCATTATTATCATTATGATTATTATTTTCATTATTATTTCATTACTACTAGTAATGATAATGATGATGATAATAACGATAATAATTATAATATTGATAGTACTAATGATAATGATAATAATGATAAGAATATAAATAATGACATTTATAATAACAATGATAATAATAATAGTGATGATAATAGTAATAATAACAAAAATAATGATGACAATAGTAGCAGTAGTCATAAGGATAGTATCAATAATAATTATAATTATAATGATACATGGTGGTAATGATGATAGTAATAGTAATAATAATAATGGTGATAAAGATCATACTTGATGTTATTATTAATATTATTTTCTTGACATTATAGTTATTATCATTATTTTTATCATTAGTGTTATTATTATCATAATTATCATTACCACTATATTTTTTTTCCTTATGTTAATAGTAAAGATCATAACAAAGATAATGATAATGATAATCATCATCATTAACATTCGCAGCAGCATAATGAAGATGATAATGATAATAATGGAAATAATGATGATAACAATAGTAATTATGATGATCATCATGTAAATGATGATCATCATAATGTAAATGATGATCATCATAATGAAAATGACAATAATGATAACGATAACAAAAAAATAATGATAATAAGAATTATAATGATGATAACAATGACAATAATAACAATGATAATGATAGTAATGATAATATCAACAATGATAAAGTTAGTTATAATAATAATGATGATAGTAATACGAATAATGATAATGATAATAATATTCATTATAATAGTAATGATATTCATATTGATAGCTATATTAATAACGATGATAATATCTATGATGATGATGCAAATAATAATAATTATGATGATATCTATAATAATATTGATAATAGTAATAACAATAAATAATATTCATAATAATGATAATGATAATAGCAATGATCATAACAAAAATCAAAATAATAATAATAGTGAAGATATTAATGATAGTGTTAATGATGACAGTAATGATAATAATAGGAAGAAATGATAATGATAATAACAATCATCACTGTTGCTATGATTTTTAGTATTATAATTATTATTGTTGCTGTTGGTATCGTGACAATGATAATAACAATAATAATAATGATTGTAATAGTAATCATTATAAATATAACCATCGTAGCAACAATAACAGTAACAGTAATAGCAATGATGATGATTATGAAAATATTGATAATAATAATAATGATAAGAGCAATGATTAGAATGATAATATGCTGTGATACTGAAAATGAGAGTAATAGAAATAGTAATAATGATCATGATGATGAACAATAAATTTTAGAAAAGTAAAAATCGTTGAAATAATATTAATAATAATAACAATGATGATAATAATAATAATGATGATGATGATAATGATGATAAAAATAATGATAACAAAAGGAAGAAGAATGATAGTAGTAATGATAACAGCAATAATAACAATAACAGTAAGAGGAAGAAGAATCATAACAATGATAATGATTGTAATAAAAACGACAACATCAGTAATATTGATACTGATAATGATAATAGTAATAATAATAAAACTAATAAAAATGATAATGATCATAATGATAATTACGATAATAGCAGTAATAATAGTACCTATTATTATCTTTATTATTATTATGATTACAATTATTATCATTATTGCTATTATTATTATTAACAACAATAAGAATAAGAATAATGATGATGGTGATGATGATGATTATGATAATAATAATAGTGATAGTAATGATAATGATAGTACTAATTGTAATAATCATAGTAATAGTAAACATCTATTCTTATTACTATTATCGTTATCAACAAATCTCTTATAATTATTATCATTATTGTTATCATTATTACCATTACTATTATTATTATTATTATTATTATCATTATAATTATTATTATCATTAATATTAGTATCATAATTATCATTTTTGTTATCATTTATTATTATTATTATTATTATTATTATTATTATTATTATTATCATTATTATTTCTACCCTTATTATTATTATTACAATCATTATTATTATACTAGTTCTATTGCCATCATCATTATTTTTTCATCCTCCTCATTATTATCATCATATTCATTCCTATCATCATCATTATCATCATAATAGTAAAGGTAGTAAAAGCAATTGCTATAACAAAAAAGAAAAAAAATATATAACAATAACTATATGTATATGTGCATATCCCTGACTCTGTTTGTTTATTTGTGTGTTTATTTCCTTTTTCTATGCGCCTGTTGTCATATCTACGTGTCTATAAACGTATCTTATTTTCATACATTGACTCTGTGTGCGTATGTGTGTATGCGTATGTACATTCATGTGTGCGTGCGTGTAAGTACGTCTTCGTGGAGTTTCATCTTCTTAT
>NC_091555.1:20767079-20777079 GCF_042767895.1 Penaeus vannamei
TGTGAAATATAAAGCTACTGAATATGGCGTTTACTATACCAGCAAAAACTGCTTTCCACCTACAAAAAGGATATGAGAGAGAGAGAGAGAGAGAGAGAGAGAGAGAGATAGAGAGAGAGAGAGAGAGAGAGAGAGAGAGAGAGAGAGAGAGAGAGAGAGAGAGAGAGAGAGAGAGAGAGAGACGTCGCCAAAATTCGCGTAATACTCTTTCAATAGCCATTATCATAAGCCACTCCTACACCCCCCCCCCCAAAAAAAAAGGGAAAATGAACCGATACTCTATTTACAAACAATAATTACTTTGAGCTCGTAACCCCCGAGCCATTATTGATACGCCCATCAATCAGATCGGATAAATCTATGGGTGTTAGAGCTCTAGTCACGGGATAATTCATATTGCAGCTTTTTCCCCCAAAAATAACTAATTACGGTCATTTTCCGAGAGGAGTGACACCACACGTCAGCCTCTGTGGCGAGTTTGACACTGTTTTTATGTTTTCGTTTTCATAATAATTTACAGAAGTAATTTTTTCGGGAAAATTTGCCCGTGTGGATCACTTTCTCTCTCTCTATATTTTTCGTGATACATGAGGGATCTGGTATATGGAAAAATCCACATAAGACTACATTAACGCAGATATCAAAATTAAAACTCGTATTTTTGTCACTTCAGCAAAACCGCTCCAAGATGAACAAAAGTGAGCTTCTGTTCCCTTTCTACAGCATGAAACCAGGTGCACTCTCCCTGCCTTGTTATTACTAGACGATAATGTTAAACTCATCTGACCTCACGCCAATATCAGGTCACATTCTTGACACGTGCCTTTTGCTGACCTGACTCATCGACGCCGACCATGGATGGGATGCTTGACCTGGTGGTTCGCTTGCAAGGAATCCGTTTGCTCGCGTGTTTGATCGTCTTTCTGGTTGTCTGTCTGTATTTTGAAGTATCTCTGTGTATCTCTGTCTGTCTCTGTCTCTGTCTCTTTCTCTCTCTCTCTCTCTCTCTCTCTCTCTCTCTCTCTCTCTCTCTCTCTCTCTCTCTCTCTCTCTCTCTCTCTATATATATATATATATATATATATATATATATATATATATGTGTGTGTGTGTGTGTGTGTGTGTGTGTGTGTGTGTGTGTCTGTGTGTGTGTGTGTGTGTGTGTGTGTGTGTGTCTGTGTGTGTGTGTGTGTGTGTGTGTGTGTGTATGTATATATGTATATATATATATATATATATATATATATATATATATATATATATATATATATATATATATATATATATATATATATATATATATTATATTATATCGCTGTGTCTCTCTCTCTCTCTCTCTCTCTCTCTCTCTCTCTCTCTCTCTCTCTCTCTCTCTCTCTCTCTCTCTCTATTTATCTATCTATCTATCTATCTCAATCTCTCTTTTTCTCTTTCTTTATCTCTCCCAATCTCTCTATCTATCTGTCTGTCTTGTGGTCTGTCTCTCTCTTTCTTTTCGTTTCTTTTCTTTTCATTTTCCTTCTATTTTCTTCTCCTCTCTTCTTCTCTTCTCTTCTCTTCTCTTCTCTTCTCTCCTCTTTTCTTATCTTCACTTTTCTCTTCACTTCTCTCCTCACTCTCACTTCCTTCACATAATCAATATAGCACATAAAAAGTACACGGCAAAAAAATCTGATACAGCTATAAAACCCAGGTATAAAATTAATCACATTTGCAAAGGCCACAGATTATAGATAAATAAAAATCCAACCTCATCCTCATCAAACAGATTACAGTGCACCAGAAAAATTAAACCAATTAACAGAGCATGATATAAATGGATAGTCAGAAGTTTGCATTGCACTTAAATACATTTTTTTATTGGGGAAGCAAAAGGCAATCCACTGATGACTGTTTTTTAATATCGTTGTGAATTATATAAATAGATGATGGAGTGATATTAAAAATATATGTTGGATACATACGAAGATCATTCATTTTTACATTATTTTTCGAGCTTATGAATCATATTTTGTAGCTACTATTCAGAGAAGTAATTAGTAAACGTAATTGTGAAATTAATGAAAACAATACCAGGAATACGAAGATGTACACGGAAGATTTTTTTTTAATGCACAAAAAATACCATGAAATTACAAACAAACAAAAAAATGAGATTGCTTGAAAAAGAGAGAAAAAAATGAACGACCTCATAAAAACAGTGACCAGCGCGATACAAAAAAAAAAAATGTAATCAGCTTACAATAAATGCGTGCAAGTTGTCCCTTATCAAGCGCTCTGGTTGATAATGCACACGTGTCATGCAGTTCACCATTCGATGAAAGCAAGCAATTAGGGCGTCGAACAGCGAAACACATGCCGACAGACGAGTGCGTTTTGGACAATGCCTTTGTTGGTGTCAAAGGTATCGAGTTCTTAATTGCAATTGCGAGATGTGTGTGTGTGTGCATCGGCGTTCTCGTTGCATGTCATACTTAGGTTCAAATGTATAACTTAGGAAATCTTACCACATCATAATACTTACATACATATGCATGGTTGTGTATGTGTACACACACACGCAACCATACCTACATAAATGTGTGTGTGTATGGATACTTATATTGCAATGAGAAAGGGAAGTGTCGTGGTTAGGTCAGTGACAATAACTGCCAAAAATTATGAGTCAGGAGTGATCTGTGATAGTGCTACATAAGAAAGAAAGATTCGATTGCATAGAGCTTATATCCCAACCAAAATAGAAATTATGATTCACCCAAACGCCTCACAAGTTTATGAAATTCAGCATTGGACCATCACACGTGGACCTTTGAAACTAAAAGGAGTGCCAGAAAGTGCCAACTAGGAATACTAGGTTCCATTACCGTGCTCGACAATTTTATAAGCTCATCGACAGTGCCACAACAGATAGAAACGGGAGTAAAAAATCGCACGGGTATTGCCGTCTTCCCCCAAGTACATTCGCTACGGAACAGCCAAACCGTCAGTATGTAAGTGCAGTATATCACAAAATCAGGGAGGGTTAAAATGGTTCCCAGAAAGTGACAATTATGATCAGCCATTTGACAGAAGATCCGCCAGATAAACCATGTATTAATGAAGCGCAATTCAAGCATTGTCAACACAATATATATATATATATATATATATATATATATATATATATATATATATATATATATATATATATATATATATATATATATATAAATATATATATATATATATATATACATATGTGTGTATGTGTGTGTGTGTGTGTGTGTGTGTGTGTGTGTGTGTGTGTGTGTATGTGTGTGTGTGTGTGTGTGTATGTATGTTTATGTATGTATGTATGTATGTATGTATGTATGTATGCATGTATGTATATGTATATGTATATACACAAATTATGTATATATACCCAAAAATAAGAAATAAGATCCTCCTACCCGTTTAAACCCACCCAGACGGCCATCGCCTTCCCCGCCGCAGACATCCTTCTGTAATATCCTACATCTTCTGTTAATTACCGCCAGGATTCCCTGAGCCGCTCCTGATTTTGCCGTAATCATGTTTACTTTTTTCTTAATTACTTGTTAAGGTCGTGGAGCCCTGAGGGGATTTCTTCGGGATCTTTTTTCTCTCTTTTTTTTTACTTTTCTCTTTTTTTGCTGTTGGTTACTTTTTTCTTTTAGCTTACTTTAATTCTTTTATTCTGTTATTTATTCTCGTGTTCTCTTATCTTTTTTATATTTGTATCATTATCATCTTTGTTTTGATTCTTATTCTTCTTCACCGTCTCTTCTCTCTTCTTTACCCACCTCAGTTTCTCCCCTATATCCTCCTCCTCCTCCTCTTCTTCTTCCTATTCCTCCTACTTATCCTCATTTGCTCTTCTATACTATATTCATCAATTTCTTCTTCTCTTTACTCGTTTATCTATACCCTGTTGCTTTCCCTTCACTCTCCCTTTCTCCCATTCTTCGTCTTCTCCCCCCCTACCCCCTACCCCACCAATCCCGTCTATCCTTGGGGACAATTCGTTAATTACGTCTTTCATCTATTCTCCTTATGTCTCGTCTTTATCACCTTATTTCTCTTCCTCTGTACGTCGATCTTGTCCTGTTTCTAATCAGCCTTACCCTCAGGTGACTTGTGGCTGCCGCGGGCTTGTCTTCATATCTCCTGTGCCTTCTCTTTGCTAATTATGCCTATATTTTAGTCTGTCTTCTTTACTTCTTTTGTATTTCCTCTCATTTTTACTCGCCCATTTTCTTTTTTCTGTCTTTTTTTTCTCGTTTTCTCTTCCCTTTTTTTTCTTTTTCACTCTCGTTTTTTTTATTTCCTTCTCTCTCTCTCTCTCTCTCTCTCTCTCTCTCTCTCTCTCTCTCTCTCTCTCTCTCTCTCTCTCTCTCTCTCTCTCTCTCTCTCTCTCTCTCTCTCTCTCTCTCTCGCTCTCCCTCTTTCATTCTCTCCATCACTCTTTCTAAACATCTTTATAGCTATCCCTCCATGTATCTGTCTATATATCTGTGTATCTGTCTTTCTGTGTCTAGCTACACACCCCTCTGTCTGCCTCTGTTTCTGTCTGTCTCTCTGTCTATCTATCTTCTTTACTCTTTTTTTTTTTTCTTTCTTTCTTTCTCTCTCTCACTCTCTCTCTCTCTCCCTCTCTATCTCTCTCTCTCTCTCTCTCTCTCTCTCTCTCTCTCTCTCTCTCTCTCTCTCTCTCTCTCTCTCTCTCTCTCTCTCTCTCTCTCTCTCTCTCTCCCTCCCTCTCTTTCTTTTTCTTTTCTGAAATTTACTTTATATCCACGTCGTTTTCTGCCTCCTGTGCTTTCACCTTTTCCTCGCCGCCAATTTCTGCCTCCTTCTCCCTCTCCCCACCCCTCCCCATGGCCGACTCCCCTCCCCACGGCCGCTAACCTCAACCCCCTACCTCCTTTACCTCATAAGAAGTGATCAGCCACGCACGTCTCATATTGCAGTTGCACTTTCTTATTTTCAATCTGAAGGTCTTGACATGAAACCTAACCCCTCCCCCCCTCCTTTCCTCTACCCTACCTGTCTGCCGTTGTCTCTCCCTCCTTTCTCTTACTTCTTTATCCTTCTTCTCCTACCTGTTTTTTCCACTTTCTTTCCATTTCTCTGCTTTCTCCCTAGTATCTCTTACTTCAGTGTGACTCCCCCCCCCCTAATTTCTCTCCATATCTTTCTTTATTTTCCCTCCTTCGTCTCCCTTTCCTTCTCGCTCGCTCTCTCTCTCTCTCTCTCTCTCTCTCTCTCTCTCTCTCTCTCTCTCTCTCTCTCTCTCTCTCTCTCTCTCTCTCTCTCTCTCTCTCTCTCTCTACATCTCCCTATCCCCCCTCTCCCTCCTTCCCCACCCCTCCTTTCCTTCCACCTCCTCCCTATCTATCCACCTTCTCCCTTCTTCCCAATTTCCCTCCGCACCAACACCCATCTCCCCCCTCCCCCTTCCCCCCCCCCTCTACATCTTGCAACTCGGATGCAATTGCACGGGCGCCCCTAATTCCTCCGCGTGTGAGGTAATCATCTGGGGATCGGGGGTTGGGGAAGGGTGGGGGAAGGGGGTGATGGTGAGGGGGTGAGGGGGAGGGGGAAAGGGGAGGGGAAGGGAGTCTTTGAAGGGGGTGGGGGTTATGGTGAGGCGGGAGGGGAAGGGAGTCTTTGAAGGGGGAGGGGGTGATGGTGAGGGAGGGAGGGGAGGTCACCAGTAGGGAGTGTGGGAGGAGAAGGGGAAGGGGAGAAAGGGGGGGAGGGAGGAGGATAGGAAAAGGAGAAGTACGGAAAAAGGGTGAAAGGGAGAAGAAGAAGAAAGGGTACAGATAAATGAGAAGAAATCAGAACTCACCAAGAAGAAAAAGACAGAAATTGAAAAACGGAAAAACGAACGTTAGAGAAGCAAAAGGGAAATCGAAGAAAGAGGGAAACAAATAAGGAAGAGGAGGAGGGGAGGAGAGGATTAGGACCTGCTCATGAGGTGCTAACGTCACGGGATAAACGATTAATCAAATGCTGGCTCGATTAGGCCACGCCCATATGATCACGTGGCTTAACGGGATTAAGGAGGTGAAGCCCCGCCTTCTTTTTTTTCTCTTGCTCCTTCTCTTTCGTATTTTCACTGTTGTTATTCTTAACGTTATTGTTATTATTACTATAATTTTTATTATTCTTATTATTGTTCTATTATCATTATCATCATCGATATATATAATCTTTATTATTTTTGTTTTTATTATTAACATTATAATTGTTACCATTATTTCTATTATTCTAATGTTATTATCATTCTTACTGTTATCATCCCTATAATTTTCATTACCAATATCATTATTCTATTATCATTATCATCAATATTATAATCATCGTTATAATCTTTACTGTTATCATTGTTATTATTAACATCGTAACTGTTTCCATTATTTATAAGATTTTGATGTTATAATTTTTACTATTATTATCCTTTTCATTTTTATTATCATTATCTTCATTCCATTACCATCATCATCGCAATAATCTTTATTATTATCATTGTATTTTTAACATCATAATCTTAATATTATTATCATTCTTACTATCATTATCCTTATAATTTCTATTACCATTATGATTATCATTATTTTCATTATCCTTATCATTTACATTATTGTTATCGTTATTATTACTATATTATCTATTATCATTGCTTGTTACAATTATTATCATCATTATCACAATTTTTGTTACCATTTTGATATGCTTTTTGTTATTATTATCCTCATCATCATTATCATTACCATTATTATAATTATTATTACCATTACTATTTCATTATTATTTTTATTATCAGTAGTAGTAGTAGTAGTAATTTCATCATCCTTTTTCTTATCATTATTATCATTATTATCATTATTAATATTAGTATTATTATAATCACTATTATCATTATTATCATTATTATTATTATTATTATTATTATTATTATTATTATTATTATTATTATTATTGTTATCCTTATTATTATTATTATCATTATTATTATTATTATTATTATTATTATTATTATTATTATTATTATTATTATTATTATTATTATTATTATTATTATTATTATTATCATTTTTATCATTATTATTATTAATATTAGCATTACCATTATTATTACTACTCTCATTACTATTACCATTATCATTACCATTTTTGTAACTATTATTTTCAGTATCATTATTATCATAATTATCATAATCATTGTTTTTAATATTATCGTTATCATTATCATTATTATTATCATTATCATTATCAGTGTTATTATTATCTGTATTATCATTATTACTACTATTATCATCGTTATTACCAGTATCATTATTGTTATTATCATCATCATTACTATTATATGATTATTATTTATATTATCATTGTCATTATTTTGGTGGTGCTAATGCTAATGATTGTTATTATCATTATTATGATAACAGTGATAATGATGATGATGATAATAATGACGATGTTTACTGTTGTCATTTTTGTAATCATCCTCATCCTTATATTTTATATTATCATCATTATTATCATTATTATTGTTATCATTATCATTAATATTTCTGTTATGATTATTATCATTGTTATCATTATTATCATCATCATTATTTTCATTGTTATTATTTTATCATTATCATCATTAATATTCTTTTACTACTTTTATCATTACCACTATCATTATTGTAATTATCGCTAATCTTGTTTTTATTGTTATTGTTATTTTCAAAATTACTATTTCCGTTTCTTTTATTGTAATTTTTGTATAATTTTCATTACCATCATTATCGTTAATATCATTATCATCATTATTATTACTATCATTACTACTACTACTACTACTACTACTACTACTACTACTACTACTACTACTACTACTACTACTACTACTACTACTATTATTATTATTATTATTATTGTCATTATTATTATTATTATTATTATTATTATTATCATTATTCTTATTATCATTATTATTATTATTATCATTATTACCATTATCATTATCGTCAATATCATTATTACTATCACAATTGATATAACTTTTATTATCATTATTATTACTATGATCATTATCATTACTATTATTGTTATTGTTATCATTACTCTTGTATTTTTTTATTATCAACACAATAATTTTCACTACTAGCATCATTGTTATTATAATAAACCTTTTCATTATAATTATTATCATCACTATCATTATGATTACCATCATATTATCATTATTATTATTATCAATATTATCATTATTATTATTATTATTATCATTATTATCATTATTATTATCATTATCTTTATTATTATTATCAATGTTATTATTATTATCATCATTATTGTTATTATCGTTATTATTATCATTAATATTATTATTATTATTATTATTACCATCATCATTATTATTATCATCATCATCATCAATATCTTACCATTATTACTACATCATCCTTTTATTATCATCAATGTCATTACCATTATCATTTTGTTTGCATCATCGTCCATACTATCACTGTTATTAATATCATCACTAATAACTCAGCATGTTGTCAACTTGCTGACCAAAAGAAGTGATAAACCAAAACATGAGTTCTAACACGAAAAGAAAACGGAAGTAATTTTATCCTAAACTAAAAAATAACTAAATATGTCATCTATTTTCGATTTCAATTATATCAACCATAACAAAATTAATAATGACAATCATAATAATGCTGTTGATTATAATAACAAAATGATAATAATAATGATGAGTATGATAATGATGATGATATTAATAATAATATTAGTAATGATGATAATGATTAGAAATGGCAGCAATACTAATAATGATAATGATGATAATAATAATAATAATAATGGTGATGATAGTAATGATGAGAAATTATGACAGTTATAATGATGATGATAACAATAATGATGATTTTGATAATAATGATATTAATAATAACAATGATGATGACAATAACAATAATAATGCTGATAGTAACAATGATTAATATTATCATACAATAATAGTAAATGTAATAATAGTAATAATAAAGATAATAATCATTATATAATGATATTGATAATGATAATAGTATTAATAACAATCATAATGATCATAAAATGATAATGATAACGAAAAAATGATAATAATAATAATGATAAAATAGTAATAATAATAATAATGATAATAATAATAATGATGATGATGATAAATGAGTAGCATTAATGGTGATAATAATAACAATAATAATAATATGGGTTATGATAATGATAATATTGAAATTTGATAAAAACACGAATGATAATGATAATTATGATAATGATAACAACAACAATAATAATAATAATAACAAGAATGATAATGATAATGATAATAATAACAATAATAATAATAATGATAATGATAATAATAACAATAATAATAATAATAATGATGATAATAATAATAATAATAATAATGATAAGGATAATAATAATAATAATAATAATAATAATAATAATAATAATAATAATAACAATAATAATAGCAATAACAATAATCATAATGTTAATTAAAATAGTAACAATAATGAAAATAATACTGATAATAACAATTATAATAATAATAATAATAATAATAATGATAATAATAATAATAATAATAATAATAATAATAATAATAATAATAATAATAATAATAATGATGATGATGACAATAATAATAACAATATATCCAACAATCATTTAAAGCCCGAAATAACAAATAAACACAAAAAATACCAATAAATAAAAGTTCCAACGGATACTCTGAAAATAAAGACACAAGAAATGCTTGAAAATCAGAGACAAAATATATCCAACAAAGATTTTAAATATTCAAACACGCTTCAAAATAAATATATAGATAAATAAATAAATAAATAAATAACAAAACAGAAATTTCAGCAAACATTTAGATATTCAAACGTCTTTCCTAATAATAATAATAATAATAATAATAATAATAATAATAATA
>NC_091555.1:20784579-20789579 GCF_042767895.1 Penaeus vannamei
AGGGAGCCCGAGGCTAGGTGAGGGAGCCCGAGGCTAGGTGAGGGAGCCCGAGGCTAGGTGAGGGAGGCCGAGGCTAGGTGAGGGAGCCCGAGGCTAGGTGAGGGAGCCCGAGGCTAGGTGAGGGAGCCCGAGGCTAGGTGAGGGAGCCCGAGGCTAGGTGAGGGAGCCCGAGGCTAGGTGAGGGAGCCCGAGGCTAGGTGAGGGAGCCCGAGGCTAGGTGAGGGAGCCCGAGGCTAGGTGAGGGAGGCCGAGGCTAGGTGAGGGAGGCCGAGGCTAGGTGAGGGAGCCCGAGGCTAGGTGAGGGAGCCCGAGGCTAGGTGAGGGAGGCCGAGGCTAGGTGAGGGAGGCCGAGGCTAGGTGAGGGAGCCCGAGGCTAGGTGAGGGAGCCCGAGGCTAGGTGAGGGAGCCCGAGGCTAGGTGAGGGAGCCCGAGGCTAGGTGAGGGAGCCCGAGGCTAGGTGAGGGAGCCCGAGGCTAGGTGAGGGAGCCCGAGGCTAGGTGAGGGAGCCCGAGGCTAGGTGAGGGAGCCCGAGGCTAGGTGAGGGAGCCCGAGGCTAGGTGAGGGAGCCCGAGGCTAGGTGAGGGAGCCCGAGGCTAGGTGAGGGAGCCCGAGGCTAGGTGAGGGAGCCCGAGGCTAGGTGAGGGAGCCCGAGGCTAGGTGAGGGAGCCCGAGGCTAGGTGAGGGAGCCCGAGGCTAGGTGAGGGAGCCCGAGGCTAGGTGAGGGAGCCCGAGGCTAGGTGAGGGAGCCCGAGGCTAGGTGAGGGAACCCGAGGCTAGGTGAGGGAGCCCGAGGCTAGGTGAGGGAGCCCGAGGCTAGGTGAGGGAGCCCGAGGCTAGGTGAGGGAGCCCGAGGCTAGGTGAGGGAGGCCGAGGCTAGGTGAGGGAGCCCGAGGCTAGGTGAGGGAGCCCGAGACTAGGTGAAGGAGGCCGAGGCCAGGTGAGGGAGCCCGAGACTAGGTGAGGGAGCCCGAGACTAGGTGAGGGAGCCCGAGACTAGGTGAGGGAGCCCGAGACTAGGTGAGGGAGCCCGAGACTAGGTGAGGGAGCCCGAGACTAGGTGAGGGAGCCCGAGACTAGGTGAGGGAGCCCGAGGATAGGTGAGGGAGGACGAGACTAGGTGAGGGAGGACGAGGCTAGGTGAGGGAACCTGAGGCTAGGTGAGGGAGCCCGAGACTAGGTGAGGGAGCCCGAGACTAGGTGAGGGAGCCCGAGGATAGGTGATTGAGCCCGAGACTAGGTGAGAGAGGACGAGGCTAGGTGAAGGAGGCCGAGGCTAAGTGAGAGGCGGGGGAGGGGGAAGGGGTGGGGGGCGGGTAAGTATTTCTGAGTGAACGGACTCGAGCATTTTGCCTTTAAGGGGAATGCGAGCGGATTCGGCGGGAGCTCGGCGAGGTCTACTTGTCTGTCTGTTTGTGTTTGTGTTTGGCTCTCTCTGTCTGTGTATGTGTGTCTGTCTGTCTGTTCTCTCTTTCCCTCTCTCTTTTCTCTTTTCTTGTCTCTCCTCTCTCTCTCTCTGTCTATCTATCTCTATCTCAGTGTTTTTTCTTTATCTATCTATCTATTATTTCTCGTCTTTCTCTCTCTCTCTCTGTCTGTCTGTCTGTCTGTCTCTCTCTCTCTCTCTCTCTCTCTCTCTCTCTCTCTCTCTCTCTCTCTCTCTGTCTCTGTCTCTTTCTCTCTCTCTCTGTCTCTTTCTTTCTCTCTCTCCCTCCCTCCCTGCCTCCCTCCCTCCTTCCCTCTCTCCCTCACTCCTTCCCTCCCTCCCTCACTCCTTCCCTCCCTCCCTCCCTCATTCCTTCCTTCCCTCCCTCCCTCCCGCCTTCCCTCCCTCTCCCTCCCTCCCTCCCTCCCGCCTTCCCTTCCTCCCTACCTCCCTCCCTTCTTCCCTCCTTCCCTTCCTTCCCTCCCTCCCCCCCTTTCCCTCTCTCTCCACCCTACAGTCTTTCGCATATACCCTCTCACCATCCTCCTTCCCTTCCTTCCTTCCTTCCTTCCTTCCTTCTTTCCCATCTTCTTCCTTTGTCCCTTCTTCCACCTCTCTCTCTCTCCAGACAGCGTTCAATATCTCGCCCATTTCCTCCAAAGGCGATGCATCTCACGCAATCAGATTCCAATGAACGTTCATCAGATATCAAAAATTTTACTTGAGCTCAGGTTATTTTTCCGCTCTGCATTCCCCTCCCTCTCTCTATCTCTCTCTTTGTTTATTCATTTCTCTCTCTCTGCTTATTTTTTTTCTGTCTATTTATCTATCTATCTATCTCTATTTTTCTATCCATCTGTCTATCTCTATCTATCTCTATATCTCTATCTATCTATCTATATCTATCCATATCTACCTCCATTTCCTCCTCCTCCTCTTCTACTTCCACTTCCGCCACCCCTTCCCCCCCTACTTTCTCCTCTTTCTCTTTCTCCTCCTCCTCTTCTTCTTTCTCCTCCTCCTCCTTCTTCTTCTCCTGCTCCTCTTCCTCTACCTTCTCCTCCTCTTCTTCCTTGTCCTCCTCCTCTTACTTCTCCTCCTTCATATCCTCTTCTTCATCTTCATCTCCCTTTACCTCCCTTTTCTCCTTTTTCTTCATATCTTCCTTCTTCCTCCTTCGCTTCACTTCAAACTCCACTTCCTCTTCCCTTCTCCTTCCTCCCCCATTCGAAAAGTGACTTACACATTTCCCATGGCTATCTACCCATCATTTTATTTAATATCAAAGAATTATATACAAAATCATAATTAAGTTATACATAGGAATGTCGATAGTTGCGTTTTCTCGAACATTTTAGAATTTCGGGAATCTCTGCTCTGGCGCCATTTTATTTTCGTTCCTGAGCCAGTTCCCGTGTGCTTCCGGAGGGTCGTGTGCAGCGCTGAACTCTCTCTCTCTCTCTCTTTCTGTCTCTCTCTCCCTGTCTCTGTCTGTCTCTTTCTCTCTCTCTCTCTCTCTGTCTGCTTCTCTCGCTCTCTGTCTGCCTCTCTCTCTCTCTCTCTCTGTCTCTGTCTCTCTCTCCCTGTCTCTGTCTGTCTCTTTCTCTCTGTCTCTGTCTCTGTCTGCTTCTCTCGCTCTCTGTCTGCCTCTCTCTCTCTATCTATCTATCTATCTATCTATTATCTATCTATCTATCTCTCTATCTCTCTCTCCCTCTCTCTCTGAACTTAGGTATCGAAGGATGGCGAAATTTCACGAATTATCATAAATATCATTGTAATTTATCCATGGTAGGTTTGTATCAAACTGTATCTTAATACGTTTATTGTTACCATACTTGTTATTGGTTCTTTTACCCATTCATATATCATTATCCTTTTCTTTGTGTTATTTTCTGATTGTGTAACACCATTATCGTTATAGATTTTTTTTAGGGAGGGGGAGTTTTTTTGTGATCGAGAAAAATCATTAAAGTAGCATTAATTGATTATCTAGCTTAATCATAAGAAGGCATTGGAGCTTCAATAATCTGAACAAGCTTTCTCAACCTAACGTCTCTTGAAAAACAAAAAAAATAAATAAAAATAAAACATTAAAAAACAAATATGAATATATACCACTGCGTAACAATATAATAACATTCGCATAACAACAAAAGCAAAGTGAAACACGCAAAATGACACAAATTCGCACAAACCCACCGGACGAAATCTATCCATTCGATCACCCCAAACCAAAACAATAAAACAAATGATCCGAGAGATGCGCATGGCTGGATTAAAATCTCTCGCTTGGATTGCCTGTTGCGGAATTTACGAAGGCTGCGACCATACGAGATAATGAGGATATTGGGGATACCATTTGCCATGCTCAATGCGGGGTTTAATTCTCCGCTGGTGCACAAGGCAGTAGAAAATATATACATGTTTTATCACACACGCTCAGGCTTATAAGATAATCATTTCTATTGATTTTTTTTCTTGAGATCAAATTTCTACGGATTTTATTTGAGATGAGATTTCTGCAGATTTTACTTGAGGTCAAATTACCACAGATTTTATTTCAGGTAGACCAAATGCATGCTGTTGAATATCTATTTTTTCTTTTCTTATCGCACGCATGCTCCTTATATAACTGACTATCTCATTTCTACAGATTTTACTTATCAAACTTCTACAGAATTTCCTTGAGATCAAATATCCACAGCTTTTACTTGAGATCAAACTTCTACAGATTTTCCTCAAGATCAAATATCCACAGATTTTACTTGAGCTCAAATTTCTACAAATTCTATTCGAGATAAAATTTCTACAGATTTTATTTGAGATAAGCCAAATGCATTCTGCTGAATATCTAATGAGGTATCATCCCAGTGACTTCGGCCACGGCGCAAAAAACAAAAAACAAAACAAAAAAAAAAAAAAAAAAAAAAAATCCCAATTTAAGAAAAATATGAATTCGGAAATTTTCTTAGAATCGGTATGGTGTATTTAGCGAGCGTTAAGGTGAGTTGGGAAGGGGGGGGGGGGCGTTTCTGGAATTACAGGATTTAATTGGTATGTTAGTGGTGAGTGGGGAATAAGGGCTGATTGGTATGACTGATGAATGGGGAAGAAGAAGGGAGACGTGATAATTGGAGCAAAAGGATAATGAACGATAATCCTTACGATGTTAGTGTTATTGATAATATCGGCGTCTATTGTAATAATAATGATAATGATATTAACAACATCAACGAGAATTACAAAAATAGTGATGATAATGATAGTAATTATAGCAAATGCAACATCAATAACGATGATAATAGTATTATAAATCATTGTTATAAACACTATAACTGATGATAATGATGATGAATATGATGCTAGAACAACGATAATGATAATTATCATCATATATTGATAATGACACTGATGACAATAATGATGATGAATATGATGCTAGAACAACGATAATGATAATTATCATCATCATATATTGATAATGACACTGATGACAATAATGCTAATGATAATAACAATAACAGACATAGCAATGGTTATAATAATTATAGTAACAATAATGATAATGATAATA
>NC_091555.1:20814579-20824579 GCF_042767895.1 Penaeus vannamei
TCGTGCAGTCTCACCAGAGCCCCCCCCCCCCCGTGCAGTCTCACCAGTGGCTCTCTCAAGGCAGTTTCCCCAGTGGCTCCCCCCGTGCAGTGTCACCAGTGGCTCCCTCCGTGCAGTCTCACCAGTGGCTCTTCCCGTGCAGTCTCCCCAGTGGCTCCCTCGAGGCGGTTACCCCAGTGGACACCACCCAGGATGTCCCCCCCAGTGGCTCCCCCCATGCAGTCTCACCAGTGGCTCCTCCCCTGCAGTCTCACCAGTGGCTCCCTCCAGGCGGTCTCTCCAGTGGACACCACCCAGGATGTCCCCCCAGTGGCTCTAACCGTGCAGTCTCACCAGAGGCTCTCTCCAGGCGGTCTCCCCAGTGGTTCCCCACGTGCAGTCTCACCAGTGGCTCCCTCCGTGCAGTCTCACCAGTGGCTCCCTCCAGGCGGTCTCCCCAGTGGACAACACCCAGGATGTCCCCCCAGTGGCTACTCCCAGGCAGTCTCACCAGTGGCTCCTCCCGTGCAGTCTCAGCAGTGGCTCCCTCCGTGCAGTATCATTAGTGGCTCCTCCCGTGCAGTCTCAGCAGTGGCTTCTCCAATGCAGCCTCATTAGTGGCTCCCTCCGTACAGTCTCATTAGTGGCTCCCTCCGTGCAGTCTCACCAGTGGCTCCCTCAGTGTAGTCTCACCAGTGGCTCCCTCCGTGCAGTCTCATTCGTGGCTCCCTCTGTGCAGTCTCATTAGTGGCTCCTTCCGTGCAATCTCACCAGTGGCTCCCTCCGTGCAGTCTCACCAGTGGCTCCCTTCGTGCAGTCTCACCAGTGGCTCTCTCCAGGCGGTCTCCCCATTGGACACCACCCAGGATGTCCCCCCAGTGGCTCTCCCCGTGCAGTCTCACCAGTGGCTCCCCCCGTGCAGTCTCACCAGTGGCTCCCTCCGTGCAGTCTCACCGGTGGCTCCCCCCAGGCAGTCTCACCAGTGGCTCCCTCCGTGCAGTCTCACCAGTGGACACCACCCGGGATGTCCCCGCAGTGGCTCCCCCCGTGCAGTCTCACCAGTGGCTCTCTCCAAGCGGTCTCACCAGTGGACACCACCCGGGATGCCCCCCCAGTGGCTCCCTCCGTGCAGTCTCACCAGTGGCTCCCCCCAGGCAGTCTCACCAGTGGCTCCCTCTGTGCAGTCTCACCAGTGTCTCCCTCCGTGCAGTCTCACCAGTGGCTCCTCCCGTGCAGTCTCACCAGTGGCTCCTCCCGTGCAGTCTCACCAGTGGCTCACCCCAGGCAGTCTCACCAGTGGCTCTCTCCGTGCAGTCTCACCAGTGGCTCTCTCCAGCCGGACTCCCCAGTGGACACAACCCAGGATGTCCCCCCCAGTGGCTCCCTCCGTGCAGTCTCACCAGTGGCTCCTCCCGTGCAGTCTCACCAGTGGCTCCTCCCATGCAGTCTCACCAGTGGCTCCCTCCAGGCGGACTCCCCAGTGGACACCACCAAGGATGTCCCCCCAGTGGCTCTCCCCGTGCAGTCTCACCAGTGGCTCCTCCCGTGCAGTCTCACCAGTGGCTCCTCCCATGCAGTCTCACCAGTGGCTCTCTCCAGGCGATCTCCCCAGTGGACACCACCCAGGATGTCCCCCCAGTGGCTCCTCCCGTGCAGTCTCACCAGTGGCTCCTCCCATGCAGTCTCACCAGTGGCTCTCTCCAGGCGATCTCCCCAGTGGACACCACCCAGGATGTCCCCCCAGTGGCTCCTCCCGTGCAGTCTCACCAGTGGCTCCTCCCATGCAGTCTCACCAGTGGCTCTCTCCAGGCGATCTCCCCAGTGGACACCACCCAGGATGTACCCCCAGTGGCTCCTCCCGTGCAGTCTCACCAGTGGCTCCTCCCATGCAGTCTCACCAGTGGCTCTCTCCAGGCGATCTCCCCAGTGGACACCACCCAGGATGTCCTCCCAGTGGCTCCCCCCAGGAAGTCTCACCAGTGGCTCACTCCAGGCGGTCTCTCCAGTGGACACCATCCAGGAGGTCCCCCCAGTGGCTCCCCCCGTGCAGTCTCACCAGTGGCTCTCTCCAGGCGGTCTCCCCAGTGGACACCATCCTCGAGGTCCCCCCAGTGGCTCCCCCCGTGCAGTCTCACCAGTGGCTCTCTCCAGGCGGTCTCCCAAGTGGACACCATCCTGGAGGTCCCCCCAGTGGCTCCCTCCGTGCAGTCTCACCAGTGGCTCCCCCCAGGCAGTCTCACCAGTGGCTCCCCCCAGGCAGTCTCACCAGTGGCTCTCTCCAGGCGGTCTCCCCAGTGGACACCACCCAGGATGTCCCCCCAGTGGCTCCCCCCGTGCAGTCTCACCAGTGGCTCTTCCCGTGCAGTCTCACCAGTGGCTCCCCCCGTGCAGTCTCACCAGTGGCTCCCCCCAGGCAGTCTCACCAGTGGCTCCCCCCAGGCAGTCTCACCAGTGGCTCCCTCCAGGTGGTCTCTCCAGTGGACACCATCCAGGAGATCCCCCCCCCCCCGCGGCCCCCTCCGTGCAGACCCAGCAGTGGCTCCCCCCGTGCAGTCTCACCAGTGGCTCCCCCCGTGCAGTCTCACCAGTGGCTCCCCCCAGGCAGTCTCACCAGTGGCTCTCTCCAGGCGGTCTGCCCAGTGGACACCATCCAGGAGGTCACCCCACCCCCCCGTGGCTCCCTCCGTGCAGTCTCACCAGTGGCTCCCTCCGTGCAGTCTCACCAGTGGCTCCCTCCGTGCTGTCTCACCAGTGGCTCTCTCCAGGCGGTCTCTCCAGTGGACACCACCCAGGATGACCCCCGAGTGGCTCCCCTTGTGCAGTCTCACCAGTGGCTCTCTCCAGGCGGTCTGCCCAGTGGACACCATCCAGGAAGTCCCCCCCCCCCGTGGCTCCCTCCGTGCAGTCTCACCAGTGGCTCCCCCCGTGCAGTCTCACCTGTGGCTCCTCCCGTGCAGTCTCACCAGTGGCTCCCTCCGTGCAGTCTCACCAGTGGCTCCCCCCGTGCAGTCTCACCAGTGGCTCCCCCCAGGCAGTCTCACCAGTGGCTCTCTCCAGGCGGTCTCCCCAGTGGACACCATCAAGGACCCCCTCCCCCCGTGGCTCCCTCCGTGCAGTCTCACCAGTGGCTCCCCCCAGGCAGTCTCACCAGTGGCTCCCTCCGTGCAGTCTCACCAGTGGCTCCCTCCGTACAGTCTCACCAGTGGCTCCCTCCGTGCAGTCTCACCAGTGGCTCTTCCCGTGCAGTCTCACCAGTGGCTCCCCCCAGGCAGTCTCACCTGTGGCTCCCCCCGTGCAGTCTCACCAGTGGCTCCCTCGAGGCGGTCCCTCCAGTGGACACCCAGGCAGTCCCCCCAGTGGCTCCCCCCGTGCAGTCTCACCAGTGGCTCCCCCCGTGCAGTCTCACCAGAGACTCCCCCCAGGCAGTCTCACCAGTGGCTCCCCCCGTGCAGTCTCACCAGAGACTCCCCCCAGGCAGTCTCACCAGTGGCTCTCTCCAGGCGGTCTCACCAGTGGACACCACCCAGGATGTCCCCGCAGTGGCTCCTCCCGTGTAATCTCATCAGTGGCTCCCCCCGTGCAGTCTCACCAGTGGCTCCCCCCATGCAGTCTCACCAGTGGCTCTCTCCAGGCGGTCTCCCCAGTGGACACCACCCAGGATGACCCCCCAGTGGCTCCCCTTGTGCAGTCTCACCAGTGGCTCTCTCCAGGCGGTCTGCCCAGTGGACACCATCCAGGAGGTCCCCCCCCCGTGGCTCCCTCCGTGCAGTCTCACCAGTGGCTCCCCCCAGGCAGTCTCACCAGTGGCTTCCCCCCGTGCAGTCTCACCTGTGGCTCCTCCCGTGCAGTCTCACCAGTGGCTCCCTCCGTGCAGTCTCACCAGTGGCTCCCCCAGTGCAGTCTCACCAGTGGCTCCCCCCGTGCAGTCTCACCAGAGACTCCCCCCAGGCAGTCTCACCAGTGGCTCTCTCCAGGCGGTTTCCCCAGGGGACACCACCCAGGATGTCCCCCCAGTGGCTCCCCCCGTGCAGTTTCACCAGAGACTCCCCCCAGGCAGTCTCACCAGTGGCTCTCTCCAGGCGGTCTCCCCAGGGGACACCACCCAGGATGTCCCCCCAGTGGCTCCCCCCGTGCAGTCTCACCAGAGACTCCCCCCAGGTAGTCTCCCCAGTGGCTCTCTCCAGGCGGTCTCCCCAGTGGACACCATCCAGAAGGTCCCCCCCCCGTGGCTCCCCCCGTGCAGTCTCACCAGTGGCTCCCCCCAGGCAGTCTCACCAGTGGCTCCCCCCGTGCAGTCTCACCAGAAGTTCCCTCCATGCAGTCTCACCAGTGGCTCCCCTCATGCAGTCTCACCAGTGGCTCTCTCCAGGCGGTCTCCCCAGTGGACACCACCCAGGATGACCCCCCAGTGGCTCCCCTTGTGCAGTCTCACCAGTGGCTCTCTCCAGGCGGTCTGCCCAGTGGACACCATCCAGGAGGTCCCCCCCCCCCCCTGGCTCCCTCCGTGCAGTCTCACCAGTGGCTCCCCCCAGGCAGTCTCACCAGTGGCTTCCTCCCGTGCAGTCTCACCTGTGGCTCCTCCCGTGCAGTCTCACCAGTGGCTCCCTCCGTGCAGTCTCACCAGTGGCTCCCCCAGTGCAGTCTCACCAGTGGCTCCCCCCGTGCAGTCTCACCAGAGACTCCCCCCAGGCAGTCTCACCAGTGGCTCTCTCCAGGCGGTTTCCCCAGGGGACACCACCCAGGATGTCCCCCCAGTGGCTCCCCCCGTGCAGTCTCACCAGAGACTCCCCCCAGGCAGTCTCACCAGTGGCTCTCTCCAGGCGGTCTCCCCAGGGGACACCACCCAGGATGTCCCCCCAGTGGCTCCCCCCGTGCAGTCTCACCAGAGACTCCCCCCAGGCAGTCTCCCCAGTGGCTCTCTCCAGGCGGTCTCCCCAGTGGACACCATCCAGAAGGTCCCCCCCCCCCGTGGCTCCCCCCGTGCAGTCTCACCAGTGGCTCCCCCCAGGCAGTCTCACCAGTGGCTCCCCCCGTGCAGTCTCACCAGAAGTTCCCTCCATGCAGTCTCACCTGTGGCTCCCCCCGTGCAGTCTCACCTGTGGCTCCCCCTGTGCAGTCTCACCAGTGGCTCCCCCCAGGCAGTCTCACCAGTGGCTCTCTAGAGGCGGTCTCTCCAGTGGACACCTAGGCAGTCCCCCCAGTGGCTCCCCCTGTGCAGTCTCACCAGTGGCTCCCCCAGTGCAGTATCACCAGTGGCTCCCTCCGTGCAGTCTCACCAGTGGTTCCTTCCGTGTAGTCTCCCCAGTGGCTCCCCCCGTGCAGTCTCACCAGTGGCTCCCCCCGTGCAGTCTCACCAGTGGCTCCCCCCGTGCAGTCTCACCAGTGGCTCCCCCAAGGCCGTCTCACCAGTGGCTCCCTAGAGGCGGTCTCTCCAGTGGACACCTAGGCAGTCCCCCCAGTGGCTCCCCCCGTGCAGTCTCACCAGTGGCTCCCCCCATGCAGTCTCACCAGTGGCTCCCCCATGCAGTCTCACCAGAGACTCCCCCCAGGCAGTCTCACCAGTGGCTCCCCCCAGGCAGTCTCACCAGTGGCTCCCCCCAGGCAGTCTCACCAGTGGCTTTCTCCAGGCAGTCTCCCCAGTGGACACCATCCAGGGGGTCCCCCCAGTGGCTCCCCCCGTGCAGTCTCACCAGTGGTTCCCCCCGTGCAGTCTCACCAGTGGCTCCCCCCGTGCAGTCTCACCAGTGGCTCCCCCTAGGCAGTCTCACCAGTGGCTCCCTCCGTGCAGTCTCACCAGTGGCTCCCTCCAGGCAGTCTCACCAGTGGCTCCTCCTGTGCAGTCTCACCAGTGGCTCCCCCCGTGCAGTCTCACCAGAGACTCCCCCCAGGCAGTCTCACCAGTGGCTCTCTCCAGGCGGTCTCCCCAGTGAACACCACCCAGGATGTCCCCCCAGTGGCTCCCCCCGTGCAGTCTCACCAGTGGCTCCCCCCAGGCAGTCTCACCAGTGTCTCCTCCCGTGCAGTCTCACCAGTGGCTTCCCCCGTGTAGTCTCACCAGTGGCTCCTCCCAGGTAGTCTCACCAGTGGCTCCTCCCGTGCAGTCTCACCAGTGGCTCCCCCCGTGCAGTCTCACCAGTGGCTCCCTCCGTGCATTCTCACCAGTGGCTCCTTCCGTGCAGTCTCACCAGTGGCTCCCCCTAGGCAGTCTCACCAGTGGCTCCCCCTAGGCAGTCTCACCAGTGGCTCCCTCCAGGCGGTCTCCCCAGTGGACACCACCCAGGATGTCCCCCAGTGCCCCTCCCCCCCGTGCAGTCTCTCCAGAGGCTCCCCCCCGTGCAGTCTCTCCAGTGGCTCCCCCCGTGCAGCCTCACCAGTAGCTCCCCCCAGGCACTCTCCCCAGTGGACACCACCCAAGATGTCCCCCCAGTGGCTCCCCTCATGGTCTCACCAGTAGCTTCCCTCAGGCAGTTTCCTCAGTGGACACCACCCAGGCAGTCCCCCCAGTGGCTCCCCCTGACGCTCCCCCCATGCAGTCTCACTAGTGGCTTCCCCCAGGCAGTCCCCCCAGTGGCTTCCCCCAGGCAGTCCCCCTGTGGCTCCCACCCAGGCAGTTTCCCCAGTGGAAACCACCTGCGCAGTCTCCCCAGTGGACACCACCCAGGATGTCCCCCCAGTGGCTCCCCCTGTGCAGTCTCACCAGAGGCTCCCCCCGTGCAGTCTCACCAGTGGCTCCCCCCGTGCAGTCTCACCAGTGGCTACCCCCATGCAGTCTCACCAGTGGCTCCTCCCATGCAGTCTCGCCAGTGGCTCCTCCCGTGCAGTCTCACCAGTGGCTCCTCCCGTGCAGTCTCACCAGTGGCTCCCCCCATGCAGTCTCACCAGTGGCTCCTCCCGTGCAGTCTCACCAGAGGCTCCCCCCAGGCAGTCTCGCCAGTGGCTCCTCCCGTGCAGTTTCGCCAGTGGCTCCTCCCGTGCAGTCTCACCAGTGGCTCCCTCCGTGCAGTCTCACCAGTGGCTCCCCCTAGGCAGTCTCACCAGTGGCTCCCTCCGTGCAGTCTCACCAGTGGCTCCTCCCGTGCAGTCTCACCAGTGGCTCCCTCCGTGCAGTCTCACCAGTGGCTCCCCCTAGGCAGTCTCACCAGTGGCTCCCTCCGTGCAGTCTCACCAGTGGCTCCCCCTAGGCAGTCTCACCAGTGGCTCCCTCCGTGCAGTCTCACCAGTGGCTCCCCCTAGGCAGTCTCACCAGTGGCTCCCTCCGTGCAGTCTCACCAGTGGCTCCCCCTAGGCAGTCTCACCAGTGGCTCCCTCCAGGCGGCCTCCCCAGTGGACACCACCCAGGATGTCCCCCAGTGGCTCCCCCGTGCAGTCTCACCAGTGGCTCCCCCCGTGCAGTCTCACCAGTAGCTTCCCCCAGGCAGTTTCCCCAGTGAACACCACCCAGGCAGTCCCCCCAGTGGCTCCCCCTGATGCTCCTCCCATGCAGTCTCACTAGTGGCTTCCCCCAGGCAGTCACCCTGTGGCTCCCACCCAGGCAGTTTCCCCAGTGGAAACCACCTGCGCAGTCTCCCCAGTGGATACCACCCAGGCAGTCCCCCCAGATGCTCCCACCCAAGCAGTCCCCCCAGTGGACACCACCTAGCAAGAAAGGAGAAATTAGCAATAGGAATACAATAGATAAAAAGGGACCTGCGCGGGTGCAACAGCGAGTCGCCGCTGTGAGTCCCACCCAGCATCGGCAAAGATGTTGTGAGGGGAATTCCCATCCCCGCAGAGGTCGACGGTGATGGCTTCCGGAAAGCAAGTCAAGGGCGAAGAAAAAAGGGGAAGAAGAAGGAACAACCTACACTGTTGCAACAGTCCGTTTTCTCTCTCTTTTCCTCCTTCCGCTTCTCCCTTGCCTCCTGCATCTCCCTCCTCTTACCCTCTATTTCCTTCCTCTTCGCCTCCTTCCGCTTCTCCCTTGCCTCCTGCACCTCCCTCCTCATCGCCTCTATTTCCTTCCTCTTCGCCTAATTTCTCCTCCCTCTTCGCCTAATTTCTCCTCCCTCTTCGCCTAATTTCTCCTCCCTCTTCGCCTCCTTCCTGGCCTCCTTCCGCTTCTCCCTTGCCTTTTGTATCTCCAGGAGGGAGATGCAGGAGGCAAGGGAGAAGCGGAAGGAGGAAAAGAAGGAGAGGAAGAGGAAGGAAAAGAAGGCCAACGTACATGTTTTCAAGGCCCTGATAATTCCAGTTTTACTATACGGTAGTGAAACAAGGATGTTAACCTGTCCCTTGGAATCTCATCTTGGTAACAGGCCCTTGTGCCGGATCATGGGGTACAGTTGGCTAGACCACGTGTCCAACCAACGGTTGCACCGTGAGACTGGCACAGGACCGGTTACTTGCACAATCTACGATCGCCTACTCAGGTTATATGGCCGCCTGACTTGTTTCCCACAGAATGATCCTGTCCACTAAGTTGTCTCTGTGCGGGACAACCCTGGATGGAGGATGCCTGTGGGACAATCTAGGAAGTCGTGGCTTTGTCAGATCGATCAAACATGTTGTGAAGAGCTTGAGATGGCCCTAGTCTTTGTCTGGCGGCTTCTCATAAGGGACCCTCGGGGATGGAAACGAAGGGGGGATGCGGCTATGCGCCCCCGTCGGCATCAGCTCTTCAATGATGATGATGATGGAATACATAGACACATACGCACACATACATACACACTCACACACACACATATAATATATATATATATATATATATATATATATATATATATATATATATATATATATATATATATATATATATGTATGTATGTATTTATATATATGAATATATATGTGTGTGTGTGTATATATATATATATATATATATATATATATATATATATATATATATATATATATATATATATATATATATATATATATATATATATATATATATATATATATATATATATATATATATATATATCATGTATTTGTGAATGTTGTGTCTTTGTTGTATCAACTTCGCAATCGCGTTATTTCAAATAGGTATGTGAAAGAAACAAAACAAGCAAAAAGATACAATAAATGGAAAGGTTGTTGCTAATACTAAGCAGAAAAATACACATTTCCATTCGCACATATCACTGCGCTTTCATTCAAAAATAACATAATAAAAATTCTGTTTATGCAAGAAGTTTGTGAAACTCGGCCATGAATTCCATACGAGAGGTGAATAATGCACTCTATATTTCATCATGTTGCAACGTGTTTGTTATAATTGAGTGCATGCATGATAGAAAGGTAGAGAGACTGGGGACAGAAGCCAGACAGACAAACAGACTGGCAAACAAACAAATAAAGAGATAAAGGAAGCAAGCAGACGGAGAGGTTTAGAAGTTATACGCACGCGCGCTTATGTGCACAGATGAAAAGATGAATAGATAGATCGTTTGACAGATAGATAGATCGGTAGATAGACTGAGAGAGAAAAAGACTCAGACACTTTTAAACAAATCCCCAGACACACAAACAAACATTAACAAAGACACAAACACCAACAAACAAACAAAAAATGAAACAAACGCACGATCCCACATGCACCAAAGACAGACAAAACACAGACAACAAAAACATGACAACACCGAGCAGCATTATCTTGCCTTTGCAAAGAACACAGTGTAGACTCGCTCGGCCCTTAGGCTTCAGAAGGTACGGAGATTAGAAGCATTATATTCTTTGTGCGCTTACTGAGACCCCTGGATGCGTTGGTGGTGATTTTGATGTGATGAAAGGGCCGGGATGTTTTCTGTGTGTGGTGAAAGGGAGGTAGTGATGAGAGGATGGTCTGATTAAAGGACTGTGTTATTTTGTGTGTGGTGAAGGGGGAGGGAGTGTGGTGATGGAAAGATGGTGCTATTAAAAAGGTTATGATCTATTTCTGTGGCGAAAGGAGAGGTTTGGTGATAGAAAGTGTGATGTTCTGTGTGTGTGTGATGGCAGATGGAATGCAGCCATGATATTGCTGTGATAAATATATGGT
>NC_091555.1:20834579-20839579 GCF_042767895.1 Penaeus vannamei
TGATCATTATTATCATTATCATTATTGTTGTTATCATTATTATTATTATTATTGTTATCATTACTATTACTTATAATGTTATTGTTATCATTTGTTGTCATTAATATTATCGTCATTGTTTGTTGTTATCATTATCCTTATTATTGTTATTATTATTATCATTACTATTATAATAATTATATTGCTATTGTTATTATCATTATTGTCGTTATCTTTATTACTATTATTACTATAATTATTATCATTACTATCATGATCATTATCGCTGTTCTTATCATCATTATTATCATCATTATCAAATTCATTATCATTATCATTTTTCATATCATGATCATTATTCTTATTGATATTCCCATTTCTATAATAATTTTTATTTTCGCTATTATTATCATCATTATGATAATTATCCTTATAATCATCGTCAGCATAATTATTACTATCATTATTATTGTTTTTGTTATTAATATCATAATTATCATTATTTTATATTAATATCACTATCATTATTATTATTATTACTATCATATCATTATTATCATTATTACTATCATTTTTATTATCACTATCATAATTATTATTTATAGTGGTATCATCATCATCACTATTATCATTATTTTTATCATAATTGTTATCATTATCATCATTATCTTCATCCTCATCATTATCATTATCATTACCATTATTATTCTCTCTCTCTCTGTCTCTCGCTTTCTCCCCCCCCCCCCCTCTCTCTCTCTCTCTCTCTCTCTCTCTCTCTCTCTCTCTCTCTCTCTCTCTCTCTCTCTCTCTCTCTCTCTCTCTCTCTCTCTCTCTCTCTCTCTGGAGGAAAGGTGTGAAGGGGTGATGGAAGCAACAAGGGAAATCGGGAAAGGGAGAAAGGATAAAGATGAGAAGGAGAGATGCGATAAACGAGTAACAAAAGGGAAAGTTTAGAAGAACAAACATGAAGAAACCGATAAGAGAGGAAGGGTAAAGAGGAATAAACAAAGAATGGGGGAAGGGAGAGAAAGACCAAAGATACGATGGGGGGACGGGAAGGGAAGGGAGCAAGGGAGATTGGGAGGAAGGCAGGATGGAAAGGAGGAAGGGAAGAAGGGAAGAAGGGAGGAATGGAGGATGGGAGAAAGGGAGGAAGGGAGTCTGAGAAGCCGGGAGGGAGGAAGGGAGGATGGGAGGAAGGGAAGAAGGGAGGATGGGAGGAGGGGAGAAGGGGAGGAAGGGGGGAGGGGAATATCCATTACAGGCCCAGAGGGGGTTAGTCGCCGCCACGCTTCAGAAGTGAGAGAGACCACTAAAGCAGAGAGATGGAACAGGAGATAGGATGGTCAAGAGGCGAGATGGAGAGACAAGAAAAAGGAGGGAGGGGCAAGTGGAGGAGAAGGGGGAGGAGGAGGGAGGGAGGGGCCGGCGGCGGAGAGGGGGGAGACGGAGGGCGGGAGGGGCAAGTGGGGGCGAAGGGGGAGATTAGGGAGGGGGGGGCAAGAGGAGAGGTAGAGAGGGGGAGATGAGGGAGGGAGGAGCAAGAGCAGGGGAAGGAGAAGAGGTAGAGGGGCGGGAGAGGAGGGAGTAAGAAGAAAAAATAGTGGAAGGGTTATGAGGGAGGGGCAGAGGGAGGAGAAACAAGGAAGAAAGGTAAATGAATGGTAATGGCGAGGGAGGGAGGAAAAACAAGAAGGAGGAGTAGAGGGAGGGAAAGGAGGATGGGCAGAGGAAAGGAAGGAAGGAGGGAGGCTAGTGGAAAGGAGATGAGGGAGGGAATGAAAATGGATAAAAGAAGGGAAAGGAAGGACAACGGAAAGGACGAGAGGGAGGGAATGAAAATGGTTAAAAGGAGGGAGAGGAAGGACAACGGAAAGGACGAGAGGGAGGGAATGAAAATGGATAAAAGGAGGGAGAGGAAGGACAACGGAAAGGAAGACAGGGAGGGAATGAAAATGAATAAAAGGAGGGAGAGGAAGGACAACGGAAAGGAAGACAGGGAGGGAATGAAAATGAATAAAAGGAGGGAGAGAAAGGGCAACGGAAAGGAAGACAGGGAGGGAATGAAAATGAATAAAAGGAGGAAGAGGAAGGACAACGGATAGGAGAAGAGGGAGGGAATGTAAATGAATAAAAGAAGGGAGAGGAAGGACGACAGAAAGGACGAGACGGAGGGAATGAAAATGGATAAAAGGAGGGACAGGAAGCACGACGGAAAGTAGAAGAAGGAGGGAAATTGAGAAGGATCGAAAGAATGGAAGAAACAGGGGTTAAGGAACGGCCGAAACTTCCAGATTCGGGGAAAGACAAATGTCTGAAGTGAGGCGTAAAAATGGAAGGGAAAGAGACACTGAAAAACAAATGACTCTTTAAGGATAGGCACCAACTTGGTTTGCATAAAAGAAGAAGAAGAAGAAGAAGAAGAAGAAGAAGAAGAAAAAGAAATAGGAGAAAAAGATGATGATGATGATGATGATGAGGAGGAGGAGGAGGAGGATGTCGATGATGATGATGAGGAAGAGGAGGAGGAGGAGGATTAGAGTGAAGAGGAGAAGGAAGAGAAAAAAATGCTGATAAAAATGATTTTTGATGATGATGATGATGATGAGGAGGAGGAGAAGGAAAAAGAGGAGGATAATAATGATGATAATGATGATGAAAAAGAAGACGATGAAGATGATGGCGTAGAAAAAAAAGAAGAAAAGAAGCAGAAATAAAGCATCTTCCTCACTTGACGAGTCTTAACTTGAACAGAAACCCTCGATAAATCCAGCAAACGGTTAAAAGCAAATAAACCACAGCAAGCGCACACGAAACGACACGAGGGAAACAAACAGACGCACACAAAAATAAATCCAGGAAGACTTGATGTAAACTGAGACAAATGTACTAATACATCGGCCTTAAATAGCAGCATGCATCCGGCCACGAAAGGACCTGGCATTGCAATGGACGTGCAATATGGAATGCAATCATTACACTCGAGAGATTTATGCCATCTATCACAATGCGACGTCAGTAAAGCGGACCGGCGCGTTCGGATATGCAGAGAAATGGCCCTTCTGAATTATTCCTTTGGCGAATGGCATCCATCTCGTCCTGAGTTGCCAGTTGTTAAGTTTTTTCAGGATTAATGTCTTTTTTTTTTTTCTTTTTTTTTACGTGTTTACAATTACCAAGACTAGAGCGTGCCGATGTTTTCTCTTTCATTTTCTTCGGAATGCCGAATGTCTTGTCATTTTCACAGAAAAAGAAATATTTTCTCTTCCATTTTTGACAGTCGATATTCTTGCTCTAGGATATATACAATTTCAAAATGCTTTTATACTTTGGCTAAAGTCGGTAGCATCATCGACATTATCATTATTATCATTCTGTTACTGATATATCTAGCAGGAACAGTGTACCTTGCAATAGTATTAGCAGTGACCTTTGGAATATATCAGTAGCAGTATGATTTTTATCATTGGTATCATTATCAAGGCTTCCCTGTCATCAAAATCACAATCCATTATTGCCATTATAATATTACAGTATTATATACCTTCATCATCAGTCCTTATCAACTGTTTCCTCAAACAATGTAATTAAAAAACAAAAATGTTCACAACAATATATATATATATTTTTTTTTTTTTTTTTCTTATTCATACTCAGCGCAAGCGTACTATCCGGAATCTCGTGCCACAACACACTCACTGTTGCAGATCAATATCCCCGCCAAATGTGAGCAACAAAAAAGACAATAAGAAAAAAAAAAAGAATACCAAGCAACACTCACCGCCATCAAAGTCACCATAACAACGAAAACACAAAAAAGAAAGATAAGAAAAAAGAAATAACGAGAGTAACATTGATTCACGAAGATCTATATCATCGACGGGAATTGATTCAGCAGCAGCTAGCGTAAGTGAGACGTAAACAATATTTAGTAAAAGAAAAAAAAAAAATGAGAGAGAAAAAACGTGGATGTATTGAGTAACATGAATGCGTGGCGAGCGATAATGTTTCGTGATGTGATGTTACGTGCACGATCGTGGTGTTTGTTAGAGAGATGTGTGGAGAGAGAGTGGGAGGGGGGAGGGAGGGAGAGGGATAGAAGGGGGAGCGGGGGGAGGGAGGGAGAGGGAGAGAAGGGGGGGAGGGAGGCAGAGGGAGAGGAGGGGGGCGGAGGGAGGGAGAGGGAGAGGGAGAGAGAGAGAGAGAGAGAGAGAGAGAGAGAGAGAGAGAGAGAGAGAGAGAGAGAGAGAGAGAGAGAAAGAAAGATTGATAGATAGGTAGATAGAGAAAGAGAGAAAGGAGAAAGATAGATAGAGAGAGAGAATGAGAAAGATAGATAGAGAGAGAGAAAGAAAGATTGATATATATATATATATATATATATATATATATATATATATATAGAGAGAGAGAGAGAGAGAGAGAGAGAGAGAGAGAGAGAGAGAGCAACAGAGCTGGCAAGAAAGAGAGAGAGAAAGATTGATTGACAGATAGATGGAGATAGATAGAGGGAAAGAGAGAGAGAGAGAGAGAGAGAGAGAGCAATAGAGAGAGAGATAGATTGACAGGGAGGGGGGGCAATAGAGAGAGAGAGAGAGAGAGAAATTGATAGACAGATAGATAGATAGATAGAGAGAGAGAGAGAGAAAGATTGATAGACAGATAAATAGATAGATAGATAGAGAGAGAGAGAGAGAGAGAGAGAAACAGACTGAGACCGAGAGGGAACGATCAGCTGAGAAACAGACAAACAGATACAGCGAAACAAGGACACAGAATAATAATAGCAATTTAATTATAGTAATGATAATAATAATGATAATGACGAAAAATTATAACAATGGTAAAATAAAAATAATAATATCTAGAAGAACAAAAGAAAGAGAGCGAGAGAGAAGCAAGAAAAAGAACAGGATAGAAAGAAAGAAAGAGAGAGAGCGACCGGCATACCACAGTGAAAGACAAAGCCAACAGCTCTGACAGCCTTAAAGCCCCGTGTTTGCATCACTCGCAAAGAGGGA
>NC_091555.1:20857079-20877079 GCF_042767895.1 Penaeus vannamei
TTCAATATTGCTTATAGACTTCCGTGACAAGCGTAATAAATGGATTCCGTGTGCGATATACACTTCACGGTGAGGCGGGCGAGTGGATTTGGCGACTCGGCATTTTGCTTTCGTGGTGCGTCGTCCGTCAGGTTGGGAAATACAGGCCCAGGTGTATGGAGAGATTGAGATGTATGGACGGAAAGGGTTCAGTATGCTGTTGATGTGTGTATTATCCCCCCCCCCACACACACACACAAACTAATGTATTTCCCCCCCTCCCCTACCCCTACTTTTGTTATTGAAATCTTATTTTTCACATTTCATATTCAGTGTTCAGGGCGGAGGAAGAACCAGTGTTATGGTGATAACTTAGGTGAAACCAGGTCACGCTGGATGAAAGTGTGATTTTGATATGACCCGAGGTCGAGTAAGGGATGGAGGAGGGGGGGGGGGGCAGACACATCAGCACACGCACACACGCGCATGATCAGTCAGTCGCACGCACATACACGCATGCACTCGACTACTCCCCCGACCCCCCCCCCCCTTTTCTCCCTTCCTCGAAAGCTCTCACGCAAAGGGTTACGCGCAGACGCACCCGAGGAAATACTCAGATACATTTACTCATACAGAGAGATATATGGAACAAGTGTACAGCGAGATGAAGCCTGCTTGCATACTCTCTCTCTCTCTCTCTCTCTCTCTCTCTCTCTCTCTCTCTCTCTCTCTCTCTCTCTCTCTCTCTCTCTCTCTCTCTCTCTCTGTCTCTCACACACACACACACACACACACACACACACAGACACCCACACGCGTGTTTATATACATACATACACTGGCACATGCACACGCAAACGCACGCCTATATTTCAGCTCACTTGCGCTCATACCCATGAAAATTTGCTTTAGGTAGATAAGGAAAAGGGAGGTCGGTAGATGGATTGACGAGGCGACTGACACATTCGTTCCCTAAACACAGTGATGGGCAGAAAGAGTCACCATCTAAAGAATATCCTAAAATAAAAGCAAAACCCAGATATCAATAAACCTTTTGTATTTTGCTCTTTGTGAGGATGAGGGGGGGGGGGAGGAAGAGAGGGAGAGAGGGAGAGAGAGAGAGAGAGAGAGAGAGAGAGAGAGGGAGGGAGGGAGAGAGAGAGAGAGAGAGAGAGAGAGAGAGAGAGAAAGAAAGAGAGAGAGAGAGAGAAAGAGAGAGAGGGGGGAGAGGGAGGGAGTGGGGGGTCCTTACATACCTACACCTATATTCATCGTGCGCATGCCGCCCCCCCCAAAAAAAAAAAAAAAAAAAATGGAGGGGGGATGATCGGCCAAGAGAAGAGCCAGCGGCCAACCGCCCCGCAGGAGAGATGGCCTCTGCGGCTGTTCCTTGCTTGTTGCATCTCCCACGCTGTCACAGACAGAGAACAAGTGATTTTCTTTCCCGAATTGCTATTAGGAAATTGTAAATTGCTAGTTCTTCCTGTGGCTGAATAGGCCTACACTTGTGAATGTCGCCAGTGTGGGTAGGCGAAAAGATCCAATTGCTTGCATGCTTATGAATATGGTTTATTTCTTTATTTACTGTGCTCAGATTCATACATACATACATACATACACACATACATACATACATACACACATACATACATACATACATGCATATTTACATACATTGATACATTCATACATACATGCATACATACATGCATACATACATACATACATACATACATACATACAAACATTTGTATACAGATACATACACACACACATACATACATACATACATACATACGTACATACATACATACATGTAGCCTACACATAAGTACACATGTAGGCTATTTTTAACCAACTACAAATATATGCAGGCAAAAGACATGCATATACACTGACACCTGCAGAGACAAACATACATACTTTACATTTAAACAAACAAACAAACATACACACATTCGCTCACATATTCACACGTGCGTACAATCATATACACATACGTACATACATAAAACAAACAAGCATACATACATACATTCATACATACATACATACATACATACATACATACATACATACATGCATACATACATAAATGCATACGTACATACATACATACATACATACATACATACATACATGCATACATACATACAAACAAACAAACATACATATATACATACAGACAGACAAATATACATACATTCACACATGCAAATGCATATATGAATGTATTCACAAATGTATGCACATTCAGACATTTAGACACTGGCACGTCCACAGAAGTGAACGAATTTCCCCAAAAGTTCCCCAATCCATCGTATGCTCTCATTCACATATGTGTTGAATTATTAATTGTCTCTCTCTAAGGCATTAGAGCAAATCCCTGTGTCTTTCTATCGGCCGTTATGTCTGTAAGGAAGTCTTTTTTGTCTGTCAGTAGGTCTGCCACTGCACTGCCACTCCCTCCCTCCCTCCTCACTCCCTCTCTCTCTTTCTTTCTCCCTGCCTCCTTCCCTCTTCCTCTCTCTCCTTCTCCCTCCCTCTCTCTCTTTCTCCCTCCCTCCCTCTCTCTCCCTCTCCTTCCCTCTCTCCTTCTCCCCTCCCTTCCCCTTCCCTCCCTCCTCTCTCCCTCCCTCCCTCCTCTCTCCCTCTCTCTCCTCTCTTCCACGACAGTACATCGTGCACACAAACAAGCAAATCAAGGGGCAACCTGACAACGCCCGCAATTGGACTCACTTCCCACATGCGCCCACAATGGGACATCATCGACCGCAATGAGGTACGCACGCCCAAAATGGAGCACCTACGCCCGCGATGGGACACATACACACGCCCTCACCGAAGCACACGCACGCCCTGGGGACACGTGCCTGCAGTGGGACACGCGTTCCGCCCGTTCACAGCAGGGCGCGCCTTGCCCCTCATGGAACGCCAGTGCGCCCGCAGTCGAACCTCCCCCCTCCCCCCTCCCCTTTCAGACCCCTCCTACCCTCCTCCCTCCTAAACCCCTTCTACCCTCCTACCCGCCTCCCCCTAAACCCCTCCTACCCGTCCCTCCCCCTAAACCCTCCCAACCCCTTCCCCTAAACCCCCTCCCTCCCTACCCCTCCTACCCCTACTCTCCTAAACCCTTCCTACCCCTCCCCCTAAACCCTTCCTACCCCTTCCCTCCTAAACCCTCTCCTACGTTCCCCCTAAACCCCTCCTACCTCCTTGCCCCTACCCCTCAAACCCCTAACCCCATTCTTCCTTACCCCCCCTCCCTGCCCAATCAACAATTATTCGGGGATGAGTCCTTTGACCATGCGGACTGACTGACTGACTGACTGACTCGGTCCTCGCTCCGTAGTCGTCGGGTCCGGCCATTTGGGAATAATTGCGAAGGCGTGTTATATTTTTCGCTTTTGGGATACTCGACGGTAATCAGGGCCGAAAACTGGGGTCTCAGAAGGGTAGGGGGGGGGGGGGTGGGGGGAAGGGGTGAGGGGGGGGAGAAGAGGGAAGATTGCTGGTGGAGGGACGGGGAGGAGGGAGGGAGGGAGGGAGGAGGACGAGGGGTGACGAGGGAGCGAGGGAGGGAGGAAGAGAGGAAGACGTGAGTGGGGTTGAAGGAGGAGGGGAGGGAGAAATGAAGACGGGTGGAGCGAAGGAGGGAGGGAGGGAGAAGAGGGTGGGCGGGGAGGGAGAAATGAAGACGTGGGTGGGGTGAAGGAGGGAGGAATGAATGTGGTGGAGGGTCGCGTGGAAGGGAGGGAAGAGGGGAGGTGGGAAGGGATGGAGGACTTGGGATGGGCGAGGGGGAAGGGGAGAAAAGGGGGAGGGTTAGGCGAAGCCGAGATGGTCGAAGGGAGATGAAGAGGAAGAGAGGAGGGAGGAAGGAGATGTCCGGGGGGAGGGGAAGGGAAGAAGGGGGATGTAAGAGGGAGAGAAGAAAGGTAGGATTGTAAGGAGAGAGAGAGATAGAGAGAGAGAGAGAGAGAGAGAGAGAGAGAGAGAGAGAAACAGAGAGAGAGAAAGAGAAAGAAAGAGAGAGAGAGAGAGAGAGAGAAACAGAGAAACAGAGAGAGAGAAAGAGAAAGTGAAAGAGAGAGAGAGAGAGAGAGAGAGAGAGAGAGAGAGAGAGAGAGAGAGAGAGAGAGAGAGAGAGAGAGAGAGAGAGAGAGAGAGAAGGGGAAAGAAATATTAAGTGAAAGAGGATGATGAATTATGGTAGGAAAGGAAAAGCGCAAGAACAAATATAAAAGAGATTGAAAAAAAAGAAAAAAGCAAGTCAAGGAACTTAAAAAAGAGCGATGCGTGGGGGAGAAAGAGAGAAAAACGGGAGAGGAAAGAATGAGAAGAAACAAAGAAAGAAAGAGAATTCGTTTTTTTTTGGGGGGGGGAGTGGCATTTTTTACTTCTTTTTGACTATGTTTCCCTCTTTTTCTTCTCTCTCTCTCCCTGTTTGTTATTGCTGTTTCTCCTCCCCCTCTTTCGTCGTCTTTTGCACTGATACCATCCGACTTGCCATTGTCAGAAGCTTTTATTTTGCTTTTATCATTGTTTATTGTTGTGTTTGCTGAATTTTTACCATTCTTTTTTATGTTCCTGCTTGTTTTTGCTGGTATTTTTCTATTTTTTCTCTGTTCCTGTTCTTTTTTTATACTTTTATGTTTGTTTGTTTATTTTTGTCCTCCTGATATTTTTTTCTTCTTTGTTTGTTTCTCTGTTAATGTATCCGCAGTTCTTGCCTTTCCTTTTTTCTGCTTTTGCAGTCAACACCACATCCTCCTCTTCCTACTTTTCCTCTTCTTCTTCTTCTTGTTCTCCTCCTCCTCCTTCGTCCTTCCTCCTTCCTCCTTCCCCTTCCCTCTTTCCTTCCCCTACTACCTCCCGGTCCCTCCCTACCCCCAGTTCTTCTTCCCATTCCCTCTCCTTTACCCCTCCCCTTCCTTCCCTCCCAACTCTCCTCCCCAACCCTTCCTCTACTTTTCCCCCCTACCCTCTCCTCCTGTGACTGATATTCACAGCACACATAACCACTTTCCTCCCACCTCCTTCGTAAGCAAACTTCTCCCACTGCACCTCCCACTCCCTCACTCCCATACCGCCCTCCCAATTCACCTTTTGCCCTACCCCCACTCCACTCCCATTCCCACACTCCCATACCCATTTCTACCCATACCCGCATCACTCCTCCCATATTTCCTCCACCCACCCCCTACCCCCTTCACTCTACACCATACCCTCCAATGTCTCTCCCACTTCACTACCCCATACTCCCCACCCCACCCCTCCTCTACTCCCCACTCCACTCCCATACCCCCCCACACCTTCCCTAACCCTTACACTCTCACTCTCCATACTCCCCCACCCCCACTCCCTTAACTCCAACTTATCTCTTTGCCCCATACCCCCCACCACCCCATACTCCCCACCCCCGCCCCACTCCCCCGCCCCCCTACCCCCACTCCACTCCCATACCCCCCTCCCCCCTACGTAACTCCGTGCTATGATATAACCCCGCAATCATTAACACAGAGCATAACACACTGGAGGAACAGTAATGGAGAATTCTATTGTCGCCTAAGTGTTTGTTTATTCTCGCCCTTATGTGCCGACGTCAGAGGGGCTATTATCCCCTTTTTACGATCGCAAGCACGGGGGATAAAGGTGTCTCTCTCCGGGTGATGTAGGGAAATGATGGCTCTTTCCCCCTGGTGTTAATGGGTAGTGTTTGGACGCTTTAAAATTTTCTGCTTTTTTAATTTTAGTTTTAGTTTTAGTTTTAGTTTTTTTGTTTATTTATTTTTTTGTCTGATTGTTACTTTTTCCCCCTAATATTCCAGCTTCGTTTGCGATAATAATTTTTTTGTTTTGTTTTCATTCGTCTTCTCTTTCTCCTTCTTCTTCTTCTTCTTCTTCTTCATCTTCTTCTCCTCCTCCTGCTCCTACTCCTCCTTCTCTTCCTCTTCCTCTTCCTCTTCCTCCTCCTCCTCCTCTTCCTGCTACTCCTCTTCTTCCTCCTCCTCCTAGTCCTCCTCTTCCTCCTCCTCTTCTTTTTCTTCTTCTTCTTCTTCCTCCTCCTCCTCCTTCTCTTCCTTCTTCACCATCATCACTATCATCTCTTCTCCTCATCTTCCCCCGATATCGTATTCCAAGCGACAAAAATAATGCCCAAATGAAGCGTTTTTTCTTCCTATCTTAACGTCATGATCAAAAATTTTCTTCACCCAGAAAAGTTTTTTTTTCTTTTTCTTCTTTTTTTTTTTTGGGGGGGGGGGCTTAAGA
The DNA here is from genome assembly GCF_042767895.1 of Penaeus vannamei. Taxonomy (NCBI): domain Eukaryota; kingdom Metazoa; phylum Arthropoda; class Malacostraca; order Decapoda; family Penaeidae; genus Penaeus; species Penaeus vannamei. Next base: position 20,863,332 of record NC_091555.1, read on the forward strand.
TGCCGCCTGATCCCCTGGTCCTCTTATAAGTTTCAGAAAGGCGCAGCTCGGCCTTGTATAACTAACTTTCTACATCAAGGCCCGCAGATAAACATATGCATTATCATATTTTGACGTACGAATGATGGCGAAGGATGGTGGCGGAGTAAAGGAAAGGGGCGAGAGAAAGAGGGTGAAGGAGGAAGAGGAGGAGGAGGGGGACAAGGAGAAGGAGGAGGAAGAGGAAGAGTATGAAAAGCAGGAGGAAGAGGATAAAAGAAGAAGAGGAAGAAGAAGGAGATGAAAATGAAGATGAAGATAAAGATGAAAATAAAGATAAAGATGATGAAAAAGCAGAAGAAGAAAAAGAAGAAGAAGAAATTGAAGAACAAAAAGAAGAAAAATGAAAAAAAAAACGAAGAGGACCACAAAAGAATCGAACAAACATAAGAAGAAAAAAACACGCTAAAATAAACACTATAGGAGAATGAGACGCTTTGCACAATGTCATTCGTTGTCGCGGCTCCGAGTCCAGTGTCTAATGATCATATGCTTGCTAACGACCTCCATCCAGGTTATTGGACCGGTGACCTTTGCCCCATCGACACGAGGTCTTCTATGGGACGATTAGGATGGTCTCGAAAAGGACAGAAAGCAATATGGCTCAGTTAGGGGGCTTTTTCTCTTGTCTCTTAAACGTACAGATGGGCGTAAGGACGTGTGCATACAGATATACATATGTGCGTATATACATTTATATACCTACATATGCATATTCACAATCACATGCATATGCACATGAGCGCGCAAGGATGCATTCACGCAAACCCGCACGCCGCACGCGCGCGCACACACACACACGCACATACACACACACACACACACACACACGCACGTACGCACACAGGTACACATCGGGCGGCCAGTAACAAGTGACAAGTAATATGTCGTGTGGAAGAAAGGTGAGTGGGGCTGGGGGAGGGGGGCAGGGGAGGGCGCGAGAGAGGAGATAAGGAAGGGGAAGAAATGGGGCGTCAGAAGGAAATGGGGGATGGGGGAAGGGGAGGAAATGGGGGAAGTGGTGAAAGATGCGATAAGGGGAGGGATGAAAGGGAAGAAGAGGGAAAGGAAGGGGTAAAAAAGAAAAACATGGAGTGGAGGGAAGAAGGAGGAAAAGAAAGGGGAGGGGAAGCAGAGGAGAGGGAAGAAAAGCGGATCGGAAAGAATGGGAAGATGAAGGAGAGAGGGAAGAGACAGGAGAAGAACGTAGGTAAGAGAAAAAAAAAAAGAGGAAAAAGAGGGGAACAACATGGAAGGAGTGGAAGGAAGGAAGGGGTTGCACAGAAGAAGGAGGTAGAGAATGATGAGTGGATAGAAAAGGAGAAGGGGAAAAAGAGGAAGAAAGGGAAGTTGAGAAAGAGCATAAAGAGGAGAAAGAGAAGGACATGGAAGGAGAAGAAAAAGGAAAAGAAAAAACAAAGAGGACCAAGAGAATGAAGAGGAAAAGGAGAATCAGAAAAAAAGGATTGGAATGACGACAGCGAGGAAGAAGAGACTAAAACGACGACGAGGAGGAGAGGAGGAGGGGGACGACGACGAGAAGGAGAAGGGGAGGAGAAGGAGGAGGAGGAGGACGACGACGACGAGGACGAGAAGGAGGAGGAGGAGGAGGAGGAGGAGGAGGAGGAGGAGTAGATCGACAGGTGTGTATATGAGACGTAACAAAAGGTGCCCGGCGGGAGACAAGACGGGGCACTGCTCGCCGACGAACGTGAATTGATTATTAGAGTTAGAATAGTCGATAGAATGAGTGCAGGAGAGAGAGAGAGAGAGAGAGAGAGATAAATAGATTAGATAGATACATAGATAGAAAGAGAGGGCGGAGATAGAAGAGAGATATATATAGATGAAAAGATCGAAAAGCGAAAGAAGGAGAGAGACAGAAAGACAGAATGACAAGTGCAGGCAGAGCTATGAAGACCACAGGATAAATTACACATGGCAGAAAAAGGTCAGTAACCAGTGAGGAGAGGCGGGCGGAGTGGGCGTCAGTTTCAGGCCGGGAAAGCAATGACTGATGCACGACAACACAGACGCATCGAATAGGCCAGCTGTGCCGTGATCGATATTATTATTTGAAGATCTCGGGTGACTTCTTGACGACACTGCCCCAGTACTTGGCCGGCTGATTGACTGACCGACCGTTTGACTGACTAACTGAATGACTGTCTGTATGCCTGACTAATTGACCTACTGACTTTCTGATCGACTGACTTACTGACTTTCTGATCGACTGACTGACTGACTTACTGACTTTCTGATCGACTGACTGACAGGCTGAATACCTGACTGTCTGACATACTGGCTGACTGATTGACCGACTAAGTGACCGATTGGCTGACTGGATTGGCTAACTGATTGACTGACTGACCGAAGAAAGTGAGAAAGAAGAAGAAGAAGCATATAAACAGGCAATAATCGGAGAAGTCGCAAGGAAGGAAGGAAGGTAGGCATGTGAAGTAGGAAGGGAAGAAAATAAAATGTAGGTAAGCAAGCAGAGAGAATAAAGAATAAAGAGGAAAACACAGGAAAGGAAACGATCAAATAGGGCCTACGCATACACCCAAACAGAGAGACAGAAAGAAGGAAAGAGAACAAGCAAGACTGAATAAGAAAGTCAAACAGACAACCAACAATAAAGACAGTAGGACAAGCAAGCAGGCAAGAGGAAAGGCAGCGAGGCAAGCAGGGAAGTAGGTAAGCGGAGAAGCAGGTAGGGAAGTAGTTTAGGCAAGAAGGCAGTCTGTCTGTCACGGTAGTCGCCCGTGTGTCACTTTATCCGGCTGCCGTGTGGACAAGCAGTTGTATTCTTCGGTACGGAAGACGAGCGAAATTACAGGACGTATAAGGAGAAAGAAAGGAAATTCCGCAACTGAACTCTGTCATTGCGTCGTTGATAAAGAGATTCCGGAATGAGTGGCTGCGTGATTTTGGCTTTGTTTGTGCGGTCGGCCTTCGGGCTAATGTATACGGTGCCACCCTCGCCGCGGCGCGATGCAGCAATTCAATTTCGACCCATCTTGTCTCGTCTCTGTCTGTCTGTCTGTCTGTCTGTCTGTCTGTCTGTCTGTTTTCGCCTCTCCCTCCCTCCCTGCCTTCCCCTTTCTCTCTCTCTCTCTCTCTCTCTCTCTCTCTCTCTCTCTCTCTCTCTCTCTCTCTCTCTCTCTCTCTCTTTCGCGCACACACACTCACTAGTGAAGTTACACTATCCCTTCTAGCGGTCTAATGGATTCTTCGACGTGCTTCTTTATTACATTACGAATTTGAGAAGTAAATTTGCTCCCCCCCACCCACCCCTCCCCCCTCCACCCTGTTATTTAAGGTATGCCTCTTGCTCTCTCTCTCTTTCTCTCTCTCTTTTTTTGTCTTTTCTTTTCCTTTCTCTTCTCTTCTTTTTCTTTTTTCTTTCCTTTCTGGCGGAGAGTTCTCGGGTCGGGAAAGCATGCCGGCGACCTGACACCAGCGTTGCCTTGCTATTGAGTTACCGGGAGGCACTTGCCATGACATGACATAAACCTTAATGTGTGTAAGTGTGCATGACTGTGTATATGTACGTGGAAGCAGAATGTCTTCTGTCGTGCTTTCTGTGGCGAGAAATGTGTACCCTTTCTTCTGATACTCGTGGAAACTCACACTCATACACGCACACGCACATGCACACACACACTCACACTCACGCGCACGCACACACACACACACAGGCACACGAACACGCACACGAATACGCACACACACACGCACACGCACACGCACACGCACACGCACACGCACACACACACGCACACGCACACGCACACGCACACGCACACGCACGCACTCACACACACACACACACACACACACACACACACACACACACACACACACACACACACACACACACACACACATACATACACACACACACACACATACATACACACACACACACATGCACACACACACACAATACATAACAGACAAGCACATCAAACACACACACACATGAACCCACGCAACTGACACGCACTAATCGCATCGTAATCATCATCACACATCAACACACACACACACTACACACACACACACACACACACACATCATCATCACACACACACATCATACACACATCATCATATATATCGCCACTATATATATATATATATATGTATGTATATATATATATATATATATATATATATATATATATATATATATATATATATATAAATATATATATCATATGTATACATATACCACACACACATATACACACCTGTGTGTGTGTGTGCGTGCGGATGTGTGAGCATGTGTGTATTCCGACGCTTCGGCTCGAGTTTCCGTTTCCTCTCTATTTGATCACGTGTTCCTCGCCGGCGGAAATCGCTAGAACAAATCTAATATTTAGGCCTCGCTAATGAATTCCGGAAGGCTGGCGGCGGCGCTTCTTAGGCTGTTCGCCGGCTACGATGGGACGGGACGAGGCGTGATGGCGGCGCCGGGCCTCGCGCGGCGAATAAACACCGCGTTAGGGATGATTTGAGTTAAAGTGCCTTGGTAGCGCTTCTGGTTAGTCTGCCTGCCATCTCTGTCTGTCTGTCTGATTCTCTATCTCTCTTCTCGTTCTCCTTGCCTTGCTCCGCTCTCTCTCTCTCTCTCTCTCTCTCTCTCTTTCTGACTCTCTATGTCTGATTCTCTCTCTATCTCTCTTTCTCGTTCTCGTTCTCGTTCGCTCTCTCTCTCTCTCTCTCTCTCTCTCTCTCTCTATATATATATATATATATATATATATATATATATATATATATATATATATATATATATATATATATATATATATATATATATATATATACATATATATATATATACATATATATATATGTATACATTTATATATATATATATATATATATATATATATATATATATATCTGTCTATCTCAGTCTCTATCAGTCTCTGATTTTGCAAGCTTTGCTTCTTTTTATTTTTTTTTCTCTTTATGTGTTTATTCTAGTGTCTGTCCTCCTTCATCCCCCTCAAAAAAGCGGCAAATTGAAGCCAAGGCAAAAATCCAACGCAGATTGCATGATGATCGGACTCGAGGAGGGGGAGGGGGGGGGGCGAGCGTGCCTCCCGAAAGCCTCTTCAGAAAACACGGCGATCTTCCCCGCGTCTTCCTCCTTCCTCCCGACACTCGCCGTAACCCGCGCTATATTGCTCCTCGACTCCTATTCTGCAGCATCTTTCCGCCGGTAACATCACAGTTCTCCTCCCGTCGTCCCGATGGTCGTTATTGCCGCATCGAATGACGTGGGAGTGACCCTTCCGCGCGTGCCGAGTCCCAGGACCCTCTCGCCGGGATCTTGAACCAATATTACAGACTCGGTAATAGCTAAGCGTTTTTTTCCACCTTTTTTTTATATTCCTTTTTCGGGGTCGTCTTAGATTACGTCATTCGAGAAGCAACTGCAATGACCTGTGTGGCTTATTACGATCCCCTGGGGCCCCGATGGCGGAGATGAAAGAGATGACGGCGATGACTCGTTCCTTCCAATCCAGACCTCGTATGGAGGGAGGGGGAGGGGTGGTAAGGAGGGAGGGGGAGGGGGTGGTAAGGAGGTGGATAAATTGGTTTATGTATAGATTCCAATATAAACAAATGAATAGAGAACTGATGAGAGGGAGAAGGAGGATGTGTTAAGTAGGTACATCAATTGCTGGGTATATAAATGATGATATAAACACGTAGAGAGAGAGAAAGAGGGAGTCAAAGACAGAGAGACACAGACAGGCAGACATACAGAGAGAAAGACATTGAGACAGAGACAGAGATAGAGGTACATAATATATGAGGGAAAAAGGGACTTGTATTTAGACAAGACCAAAAAAACATACAGAAATGAGCAGGAAGGAATACCACATGTATAGATATCAAGACTTTGATGTCCACAGACAGAGCCAGATAAAAAGGGAGAGAAAGAAAGGGAAAAAAGCCACGGTCTTATCTACCCTCCGTGGCTTAAATCAGTTCCTTTCACATATCAACCTATTAAACTGTCACCCGGAGAGTAATTTGTCTCAGGAGTGCCATAGCTGGGCTTGTATGGGGGCGCCACGGATGCCAGACTTGGCACTCGTATGGATCTCGTGCTTTGTTTTCAGGCTGTACTTAACGAAGATGATAAATCTGGTCAGGCCGCGAGCGTATCAAGAACCCGGAACAAGATTATGCTTATGGTCACCGTCTCGACACGTATGCTGCGGGGCTGCGCGACTCTCCGTTGGGCCTGGGAGGTCGTAGACAAAGTCGTTAGTTCTAGTTAGTTCCCTATACTCGCGGGTTTCATAGGGTCGTTCGTCGGTCGTTTCTGCGTGGATTTATTTTCGGACGCGGGGAAATCGGTGGTATTTGAGAAGAAAGCCGCGCAGTAAAGATTTTTTTTTCTTCTTTTTTTCTCTCTCCACTGCATCGTCTATCCTCGTGTCCATGAAGCCATTCGATGGACGGTAAAGTCAAGGAAAGCCTGGGTAGTTCTTCCTTATTTCTCACAAGGAGGATTGGCTCCCTTTTCTTCCCCAATCCCCCCTCCCCCTCTCCCTTCCCCCTCTCCCCTCGCAGCCTCTGTCGGTACATACGAATGGCGAAAGAGAGCACGAGGGGGCAGAATTAACCCCGCCCCCCCCCACCACCACCCCTTATTGCAAAGCGCAAACACGAAACATTTTGTCCCCGGTCTTATGTCTGTTAATCTCTCTCTCTCTCTCTCTCTCTCTCTCTCTCTCTCTTTCTCTCTCTCTCTCTCTCTCTCTCTCTCTCTCTCTCTCTCTCTCTCCCTCTCTCTCTCTCTCTCTCTCTCTCTCTCTCTCTCTCTCTCTCTCTCTCCCTCCCTCCTCCCTCCCTCCCTCTCTCTCTCTCTCTCTCTCTCTCTCTCTCTCTCTCTCTCTCTCTCTCTCTCTCTCTCTCTCTCTCTCTCTCTCTCAAGCCCCATAACCTCCCGGGAAGGCGATGTTGGCGCCGACTCGAATCTGCCTCAAGGAATCCCTTCCCTTCGGCGTAGTTTTATGGCGAGGATAAACAAAATCCCTGCCTATATCTTTGTATCTGCTTCCTCAGATGGAAATGCACGAAAAAAAAAGAAAAAAAAAGAGAAAAAAAAAATGGAACGACGCCTGTAATATCCGGCGGGAAACAACGGCAAAAGTTTCTTGTTTCTGTTTTATTCGTCTCTATGTTTTGGTTCTTCTGTTCTGTCTGTTTATCTGTCTATCTCTTTCTCTCTCTCTCTCTTTGTCTGACTGTCAGCCTATCTATATGTCTTTCTGTCATTTTGTCTGACTGTCTCTCTCTCTCTCTCTCTCTCTCTCTCTCTCTCTCTCTCTCTCTCTCTCTCTCTCTCTCTGTCTCTCTCTCTCTCTCTCTCTCTCTCTCTCTCTCTCTCTCTCTCTCTCCTCCCTCCCTTCCTTTTTCTCTCCTCCACCCCCCCCCCTTGTGTCATGCGAACAACGAAAGGCATGCGTTTGTTTCTACTGGAATGCATTTTTCAAAGTGACACTTGAATATTTTCCTTTCTTTCTCTTCTTCCTTCTTTCCTGGCTTGCCTCTTTCCTGCCTTCCTTTCTTCCTTCTTTCCTTCCTTCCTTCCTTCCATTATTTCTTCCATCCTTCCTTCCTTCTTTCCTTTCTTCTTTCCTTCCTCATTTTCTTCTTCTCCTTCCTCCTTTCGGATGGAAAAACAAATCCTTATCCATATTATTATCACTTTAGCCATTTTCTTTGGCCGGAAGTTCTTGAAACTCTTGCGATTCTTCGGAGGGCCAGGGTTTATGCACAGAGCCCCCCTCCCCTCCCCCTCTCCCCTCTCCTTTCTCCCCTCTCTCCCTCCCCCCCCCCTCTCCTCTCTCCCTCTCCCTCTCCCTCTCTCTCTCCCTCTCCCTCTCCCCTCCCTCTCCTCTCCTCTCTCTCCTTCCCTCTCCCTCTCCCTCTCCTCTCCCCCTCCCTCCTCCCCTCTCCCCTTTCCTCTCTCCTCTCCTCGCCCCTCCCCCTCCCCCCAGCGCTAGAACAAATCTCTTTGTACTTCGGAACTGCCAGAAAACTTCGTATGTTCGCGTACGTTGTTCAGCGCTGGACAAATCTTTGCTTTTGTTCTCGCCGCGCTGTTTGCATGTTCCATATGTATACAGAACTTCGTACCCGCAACTTCGGGTGTGTATATTTAGATTTGTTTGTTTGTTTTGTTTTTCCCATTTTTTGATATTCCATGCGGAATTGTTTTTGAGAAGATAGTCACCGTAGAAGAGCTATGAAACGTAACATACAAACAAACAAACAAAAATGAAGCCAGTAGCTAGTACCAACTATCCGTTTTTACGAAATTCTTTGTTTGGTTGCGCGATAAATAAACTACAAATATCTTGAATATATCATAAAGATAAAACGAACAAACAAACTAACTACCAGGACTTGAAGGGGAAGAAAAAAATATATATATACACATATTTATAAGATCCCCCAACACCGTCCAGCTCTGAATTGTAAATGACTGCAATTCTAACACCTTGTATGCTGTCGTGGTGAATGTGTCCGATTCATCAGATTAAATCCCCCTTCCTGGCGTTCGAATCCCAAGATCACTAACACAAGCCATGCTGCTAGTCCCTGGCGCTTCTCTCTTCCTTTCTCTTTTATGTCTGTGGCTGTTTTTGGTTGTATTTTTTTTTTCTCTTTTTCTTCCTCTTTTAGTTTGTTTTTCTTTCTCCGTGGATGTCTTGAGCTTCGGTGTCTCTCTTTCTCGCTTTCTCTCTTTCTTTCTTGCTTTGTCTCTCTCTCTCTCTCTCTCTCTCTCTCTCTCTCTCTCTCTCTCTCTCTCTCTCTCTCTCTCTCTCTCTCTCTCTCTCTCTCTCTTTATCTATATCTCTTCCCCCCTCTCTCTCTCTGTCTTTTCTCTCCCTTTCTCTATTTTACGCTATGTTATGACATTGTATTTTTTTCATGGGTAATTTCTATAATGGGAGCTATGTCCTTGTAGTTCTAGCCTGAGGAGGAGTAAAAAAGATTTGGGCGTTCGAGTTCTGTCTGATGGCAGAGCTCTCGTTTCTCAGAGCTGTTTGGACCAGTATATACCCCGTGTTACAGAGATTGATGGTACGAGGAAGTAACTGCTGCCTCTGTCTGTCTCTGTCTCTGTCTCTGCGTCCGTTTGTCTGTGTCTGTCCCAGGCTCTGCGTTTGTTTGTCTGTGTCTGTCTGTCTGTCTGTTTATCGGTTTATCTGTCTCTGTCCTTGTCTCTGTCTCTCACTCTCTCTCTATCTCTCTATCTATCTCTCTATCTCTCTCTTTCTCTCTCTTTCTCTCTCTTTCTCTCTCTTTCTCTCTCTTTCTCTCTCTTTCTCTCTCTCTCTCTCTCTCTCTCTCTCTCTCTCTCTCTCTCTCTCTCTCTCTCTCTCTCTCTCTCTCTCTCTCTCTCTCTCCCTCCCTCCCTCCCTCCCTCTCTCTCTCTCTCTCTCTCTCTCTCTCTCTCTCTCTCTCTCTCTCTCTCTCTCTCTCTCTCTCTCTCTTCCCTCCCTCCCACTCCTTCTTCCTCTCTCTCCCACTCGTCTCCTTCCTCTCCCTTTCCTTCTCTCTCGCTCCCTCCTCTCCCTCTCCCTCCCACTTCCTTCCTTCCCCTCCCACTCCTTCCTCTCTCTCCCACTCGCCTTTCCTCAGTCTTTCCTCTCGCCCTCCCCTCTTCCTCCCCACTTCCTCATTCCTTTCCTCTTCCTCGTCCTCCTCCTTCTTCTTCCTCCCTGGAACATCCGCCGAGGTAACCACTGTTTGATCCAATATACCGTCTTCCTCACGCCTCCTGGTCAAGGCCAATTGTTTGTCTCGTGTGGTCGCATTTTTGGCCCGAAATGATTTTCTCCTTTCGCCAAAAAGAGAAGAAGGAGAAAGAAGAGAAGAGTAAGGAGAAAATAGGAACGGGAAACGTGTCCGTTGATTAAGTTTCTATTTTTTTTCCTTCAACATTAGGGTCTATACAAGCGGAGGAAATAAAAGATACTAAGATGGTGTCTCTCTCTGGCGTTCGTTCGCAGATACACTCTCTCCCTTTCTCTTACTCTCTCTGTCTGTCTGTCTGTCTGTCTGCCTGTCTGTCTGTCTGTCTGTCTGTCTGTCTGTCTGTCTGTCTGTCTGTCTCTCTCTCTCTCTCTCTCTCTCTCTCTCTCTCTCTCTCTCTCTCTCTCTCACTCTCTCTCTCTCTCTCTGTCTATCTGTCTGTCTCTCTCTCTGTCTCTCTCTCTCTCCCTGTCTCTCTCTACTCGTCTCTCTCTCTCTCTCTCTCTCTCTCTCTCTCTCTCTCTCTCTCTCTCTCTCCTCTTTCCTCTCTCTCTCTCTCTCTCTCTCTCCCTCTCTCTCTGGTATTTTTACGTCGTAACCCTCTTACCTCTGGGCCTTATTTCCGGATTGTGTTCCGGTTAATTCGTCTCCTTATTACGTGTCCACTTGGTTGCCTCTGAGGGCATCTCTTTGTATGGCGCCTCCTCCTTCATCACTGCGGGGGTTGGGCGGGACCGGGGATGGGGGGGCTCCTTGAGTGTCCTTTTCGGCTGCGTGGATGCTGTTGATGTGTGGATACGGGGAGGGGTGGGGTAGAGGGTGGGCAGGGGTTAGGGAAGGGGTGAGGGAGGAAAGGGGAGGGGCAGGGGTTAGGGAAGGGGGGAGGGCAGGGGTTAGGGAAGAGGGAGGGAATGCAGGAAGGGGGAGGGAAAGAGCGGAGGGAGGCAGGGGTTAAAGAGATAGGAGAATGAGGGAGGGGGAGGGAAAGTGAATGTTAGGAGGGAAGGCGGATGGAAAGAGAGAGTTAAGGGTTAGGAATTGAAAGGGAGAGGGAAGGAGGGAAAGAAAAGAGCTAGATGGGGGAAGGGTGTTGGGAGGAAAGGGAATATAGGGAAAAACAAGATGGATAGATGGAGAGAGGAGTATTGAAGAAACCAGACGAAAGAAATAAAAAAGTAATAAAGACAATGGATACAATGGACACAAATACCCCAAAACAAAATTTCCAAAAGAGAAAGAAAATAAAAAGAAAGAGAAAGATACGAATTTCTGAATAAATGAAAAGACCGGTTTAGATAACCAGATAGACCTATAACGACCACAAAGAGGCCGAGCTAAGTGAGTTCATCCTAATCAGATTGGCGCTAATGATCCCACAAATATAAATTAAGAACAAAGCTTCCTCCATCCCAGTCCCTTACCCCCCCCTCTTATTCCCCCTTCTCGTTTCCCTCCTCCTTCCCCTCCATCTCTCTCTCTCTCTCTCTCTCTCTCTCTCTCTCTCTCTCTCTCTCTCTCATCTCTCTCTCCCTCTCCCTCTCCCTCTCCCTCTCTCTCCCTCTCTCTCTCTCTCTCTCTCTCTCTCTCTCTCTCTCTCTCCCTCTCTCTCTCTCTGTCTGTCTATCTATCTACCTATGTATCTCTCTCTCCTCCCCCTTCTTTCCTCCCTCCCCCAATTCCATCATTTCCCTCATCGCCTTCCTTTCCTCTCCTCTCCATCCCTGCTCCTCCTCTCCCTCCCTCCCTCCCTCCCTCCCTCGCCCTCTTCCCCCTCCCATTCCTCTCCCCCTTCCTCCTCCCTTTCCCCTCCCATTCCCTCCCTTTCCCTCCCTTCCCTCCCATTTCTCTCCCTCTCATCCCTCTCCTTCCCCTCCCATTCCTTTCCCCCTCTCCCATTCCCTCTTCTCCTCCCTCCCTTTCCTTTTTCCCCTTTCTCCCTCCCTCTCCCTCCCATTCCCTCTCCCCCTCTCCCTCCTCCCCATTCCCCCTCTCCATTCCTCCCTCCCCCCTCTCCCTCCTTCCTCCCATTCCTTTCCCCTTCCTCCTTATTCTTCTTTCCTCTCTCCCTCCCCCTCCCTCCCTTCCTGAAACTCGGCGTTTTACTTTTTTAATCTCATCGGATCCATTCTTTATCCGAAACTTCCAATCACTGGCTTTATTTTCCGTTATATTTGGAGTGAGAAAAAAGTAAGAGAAGTAAATCCGTCACTCGGACTTAAATTGAAGCGGGAGTGCTGCTAATTCTTGAGAACGGGGGGGAGGGGGGGGGGGATGGAAGCGAGTGAGGATGGGAATGAGGGAGTGAAAGAATCAGAGAGTGAGAGGATGTGAGGACGAAAGAGTGGAAGAGTGAGGGAGCGAAAGAGTGTGTGTGTGCGTGTGTGTGTGTGTATGTGTGTGTGTGTGTGTGTGTGTGTGTGTGTGTGTGTGTGTGTGTGTGTGTGTGTGTGTACGTAGTGTGTGTGTGTGTGTGACATGTGAGAGAGAGGTAGTGAGAGAGAGAGAGAGAGAGAGAGAGAGAGAGAGAGATGGTAGAGAGAGAGAGAAAGAACAAAATATATGACAGGACAGACAGAGAGAATGATGATGCAGAAAGTTATGAAAGAGAAAGTACAGCAATATAGTGACAGAGAAGACAAGGGACAAACGGAGAAAGAGAAACAGACAGACAATCAACCAAAGAGACAGATCGCTAGGGAGAGAGAAGGGGGAGGAGCTTATCGATCATAATAATAGACGTAGTGTTTTAGGTTAAGCGACGCGTTTCCTCTGAACGAAAGAGGATTAGATTCCTTATATTTTCTACATATCGTTTCTGATTGAATTGTTTTATTGGTTCTTTTGTTTTGTTTAGATATGTTATTGTTTTATGAATTGTTAGGATCGCTATTTTATTTAAGGTCGCGTTTGGGTGGCAGGTTATATGTTAATGATGATAATTGTAGTCATGAAAGGGGCATTAAAAGAAAAAAAGAAAGTGTAGAAATAGAAGTATTACCGTACCTGATTGAATTGTTTTATTGGTTCTTCTTTTGTTTTGTTTAGATATTGTTTTTGAATTGTTAGGATCGTTATTCTATTTATGGCTGCGTTTGGTAGCAGGCTATGTCAATGATCATAGTCGTACTCATGAAAGCGGCATTTAAAGGCAGAAAAAAACTAATTTACAAATAGAAGCAATACCGTTCCTGCAAGTAGAAGCAATCGCAGTAGTCCCTTACAGTCACTGTAGTTTCCAGTAATCGCAAATGGCCAAACTTCACTCACAACTGCACATTTGCACAGCTGTTACATGTTTTTAACATCAATGCAGACTTTGAAGGCGGTGCAGATCTCAACGGCTGACCAACTACTTTCCCTAACTCAATAACGGGCGGGGAGTATGCAAGCCGCCCGTGGTGTCATCATTTTTACCTTTGCCTTCTCTGAATCTAAATTGCTGTTTGGTATTTTAACTCCTACTCCCTCCCTCCCCTTCCCCCCTTCCCCTCCCCTTTTCCCACGATCCCCCTCTCCCCATTCCCCTCTAGTATGTATACGGTAACCATTTCTTATGTCTTTTTTTTTGGGGGGGGGTCGTTCTTTTTTTCTTTCTTTATATTATTTTATTTACTTTCTCTTCTTTTTTTCTTGCTCTTGTTTTCCTTCTTTCTTTTACTTTTTCTCTTCCCTCTCTGGTTTTCTTTCTTCCTCGCCACTTCTCTTTCGCTCCTGTCACCTTTTCCGTCTCTATTTTTTTCTCTGTCTTCTCCATTCCCTTCCACTCCCTCCTTCCCACTCCCTGTCCTTCTTCTTCCTTATTTCTCCTTCCCATTTTTTTCTTTCTAATTCTCCTTTTCCTCTGAACTTCCTCTCTCTCTCCCTTCATCTTCTATTTTGTCTCCCCTTGCTCTTCTCCCTCCTCCCTTA
>NC_091555.1:20894579-20897079 GCF_042767895.1 Penaeus vannamei
AAAGAGAGAGAACGAGAACGAGAAGGGAGAGAGAGAGAGAACGAGAACGAGAAGGGAGAAAGAGAGAACGAGGACGAGAAGGGAGGGAGAGAGAGAACGAGAAAGAGAAGGGAGAGAGAGAGAGAACGAGAACGAGAAGGGAGAGAGAGAGAGAACGAGAACGAGAAGGGAGAGAGAGAGAGAACGAGAAGAGAGAGAGAGAACGAGAAGGGAGAGAGCGAGAATGAGAACGAGAGAGAGAGAACGAGAGAGAACAAGAGAGAGAAACGATGAGAGGCACTGAGTTAGGTTGCAATAATAGTACTTGGATACACTTCTAAGTAGATATTCAAGAGTGAAAATTGAGATGCCTATCTTATTCGAAAGAAGAGGAAGACAGAACGATTGATACTTATTCGTATATGTATGATTAATATAAATCGAAATAAGGATAAGAAGGCGGAAATAAGGAGAATTAGAGATAGTACCGATAAGAAGAAATATTAAATGAAATGGCAAAAAACAAAACGATAATATTGATGATTAGGTAATAATGATGAAATACAAATTAATAATAGTATTTTTCCGTTCACCACCGTATCTCCACCAAAAAGGGAGGGAGATGAGGCGGAGTTACAGACATGAGGCCAACACATATGAGTTGGAAATACAGACATGAGGCCAACACATATAAGTTGGAAATACAGACATGAGGGCAACATATGAGGTGGGAATACAGACATGAGGCCAACACATATGAGTTGGAAATACAGACATGAGGCCAACATATATGAGGTGGAAATACAGACATGCGGCCAACACAATCAACGCCATGATGCGCGTACTCACACTCGCATGTTTACAAACGATGAGGTAATGAGTCATTCAGCCCAGACGAAATGCGATTACTCAAACGCAATCTTCCTCATGGCCCTCGTACCTTATATGAGGCAGGGAGGGGGAGAGAAAGGAGGAGAAAGAGGAGGGAAAGGGGAAGGGGAAGGGGAAGGGAGGAGAGGATAAGAGAAAGAGTAAAGGAAAGAAGGAGGAGGAGAAGTAAGAGAAGGGGGAGAAAAAAGAATGATAAGAATCGAGAGACAAAGGAGAAAAAAGAAGGAGCAGGAGAAATAGAAAGGGAAAGAGAAAGAAGGAAGGCGAAGGAAGGGGAGGGTGACATCATGATGATGAAGAAGAGTTGGAGGAGAAGGACGGGAAGAAGAAGATGATGAAGAAGAAAGGGAGGAGAAGGAGGAGGAGAAGATGAAGAAGAAGAAAATGTAGTGGAGAAGGAGGAAAAGGAAGACTAGGAGGAAGAGGGAGGGCGTTAGAAACATGACTAGGGTGGAGGGTGCGGGGGACAAGGAGAGGGAAAAAACAGAAGGGGGGAAATTTGCAGTCGAACTTTAGTCTCCCCTCCGGTCGTTTCTTGCAAAGAAAACGAGGAGTCGGTTGTCGTGAGAGGCGACTATGCCATAAGTTTGTCATATAAAAGGTGCATTAGTTGCAGGGGGAGCTGAGGGGCCGGCTGGGGGGGGGGGTCAAAGGCGAGGGAGCCGATATGAAAAAAGTGAAATATCTTGTAATATCTTCGGGAGTTTTTTGATGTTCTTTACTCGCCTTAGTGGGCATTTTCTTGTGTTTTTGGACGCTGGATCCGAAAGTTTTGGACGAAAGAGGTGCAAGTTTCTCTCGTCTTAGCTGTACCTTTCACACTGACACATCCCCTTTCTCTCATTCTCTCCACACACTCATGCACGCGAGCAAGTAAACGAGCTTGCATGCACGCACGCACATACTCACACAAAGGCACACGCAAACGCATACACACACATACTAACACTTTAAACTCACACCCTAATTCTCTCTCTCTCTCTCTCTCTCCCTTTGAGATGTAGTTTTTGTCTCAATAAACGTGTCAAAGTAAAAAAAGTCTCTCTCTCTCTCTCTCTCTCTCTCTCTCTCTCTCTCTCTATCTATCTCACTCTCTCTCTCTCTCTCTCTCTCTCTCTCTCTCTCTCTCTCTCTCCTCCCTCCCTCCCTTCCTCTCCTCCCTCCCTCCCTCCCTCCCTCCCTCCCTCCCCCTCCCTCCCTTCCCTCCCTCCCTCCCTCCCTCCCTCCCTTTCAACCCCCCCCCCCCAACAAACAGTCGAGAGCGAACGAATAGAGAAGAGAACGAGTGAGGAAACAGGCGATTTCTCCTCCGGATTACTCTCCATCGCTGCCCGAAAATCCCCGGTGCGGTGGCGAGCAACACCTGGACGGAGAGATAACGCGAAGGTGAGAGAGAGAGGAGGGAGGGAGAGGCGATGGTCGCGAGAGAGAGGCGAGGGTCGGGAGAGAGAGAGGAGGGATAGATAGGTGAGAGTTAGGGGAGAGGAGAGAGGGAGAGGTGAGGGTCGGGAGAGAGGGGGGAAGGGGAGAGGGAAGGGGAGAGGGAATGACGGGGATTTGAGGGAGGGAAGGAAGGAAAGGAGGAAGGGAGGATAGGGAATAATAAGGGTGTTAAGAGAGAGAGAGAGAG
>NC_091555.1:20902079-20904579 GCF_042767895.1 Penaeus vannamei
GGAGGAATGGGGAAGAGATAGTTGGTGGATACGCAGGTGTGATGGAGTAAAGAATGGCAGTATGGAGGAAGGGGAGAAGAAGAAGGAGGATAAAGGGACAACAAGAGCAGGGGAATGGATTGTTCATGACACACTTGAAACTCCCCCTCTCCACCCACCCCACCTCCTCTCCCCCTTTGCCTCCCCCCACCCCCTCCCTTCAAGTTCTCTCGAGTTCTTGCACGAGTTTGAATCTGCAGTCGTCCGTCGCCAAAGAATTTTTGCACTTTTCGCGAGAGGAGGCCTTGGGGTTGACGCGGATCGGCAACAGAGGGATTGCAGGCGCTAGCGAAGCGTAGGTGGTTCGCCTTAGCGTAGGCTGCGTTAGGGAAATGAAAAAAGGAAGGAGAGAGAGAGAGAGAGAGAGAGAGAGAGAGAGAGAGAGAGAGAGAGAGAGAGAGAGAGAGAGAGAGAGAGAGAGAGAGAGAGAGAGAGCGAGAGAGAGAGAGAGAGAGAGAGAGAGAGCGAGAGAGAGAGAGAGAGAGAGAGAGAGAGAGAGAGAGAGAGAGAGAGAGAGAGAGAGAGAGAGAGAGAGAGAGACGCAGACAGAGGAGAACAGACACACAGACACACAGACAGACCGACATTGACACAGGCAGACGCAGAGACAGACAGTCAAAGAAAGACATAGACAACACATAAAAAAAAAAAAAAAATGCGCACCCAAGGATAAAGCTATCAACAGAGAGCAGCAACGCCCGGCGCAAGCGACATGAAAAGCGAAATGAACCTCGACAGCGGGAGAAGGACGGCCTGGGGGGGGGGGGAGGGGGACGAGTGCCTGTCCTCCTCCCCTGTGCTTGTGCTTGCGAGGACAATGCCGGCAGAGCAGCGGCGTCGGAGGAACTTGGGCCGTCAAAAAAGGGGATACGACTCCCTAACTTTATTCTGCCGGATATTTCTCCAATCCGACGCAGAATTTAATATCGTTTCTCCCTCGCTCCGCCTCGCGCGCTGCACGGCCCCGCCCTCGTGCGCCGCGAGTGATGCTGGGCGATAAATCTTTGCGTTAAACGTCGGTCATGTTCCCCGCGTGCGCTGCGATGGCCGTGCCAGCTGGGGCCGCCCTGTCTCCTCCCTCCCTCCCTCCCTCCCTCTTGCCTCTCCTCTTCTTCCTCCCTTCCTCTCACACCCTTCAGTGCCTCTCCTTCCTTCATATTTCTCTCTGCTCTTATTCCTCCCTTCTCTCTCCCTTCAATGCCTCTCCTTCCTTCATATTTCCTTCTCTTATTTCTCCCTTCTTCTCTCAGCTTCTTCTACCTCTCCTACCTTCGTATTTCCCTTTCCTTTATTTCTCCCTTCTCCTTTCACTCTTCTCTACCTCTCCCTCCTGTATATTTCCTTCTCGTCTCATTCTTCCATCGTTTCCCCTTTTTTTTTCCTTTTTTTCCTCTCCATTCTTACCTCTCTTTGCTTCCTCCGTATTTTCTTCTTCTCTCGCACCATCCGTAATCCCTCCCTCTCCTTACCCTTCTCCCTCTTCGTTTTACTTCCTCCTTTCCCCCTCTTCCTATCTTTGCCTCTCTCTCCATCATTTCTCTCCCTCCTTCACTTCTTCCATCTTCTTCATCATTCCCCCTTCCTCCCTCCTTTCTCCCTCACCCTTCATTCCTTCTTTCTCCCCCCCCCCTCGCTTCCTCTCTAAATCTCTTTTTCTTCCTCCCCCTATCCTTCCTCTCTCCTCTTTCTATCTCCATCTCTTTCCTTCCTCCCTCCTCTCCCCATCTTCTCCCCACCTCCTTCTCCTCGTCGTCTCTCCTCTCTTTTTCCTCCTCCTCCGCCTTCTTATTATTCCTCTCCTTTCCAACTCAATATGATGTATGTGTCTATCTGTCAGCGAGCGTAAGGGTATTTTTAAAAAGATGTCTTTCCTTTGTCTTTCTCCGCCTTCGCTCTCTCTCTCTCTCTCTCTCTCTCTTTCTCTTCTCTCTTTCTCTCTCTCTCTCTCTCTCTCTCTCTCTCTCTCTCTCTCTCTCTCTCTCTCTCTCTCTCTCTCTCTCTCTCTCTCCTCCTCTCTCTCCTTCTTTTCCTTCTCTCTTTCTTTCCCTCTTCCTTTCTCTCTTCCTCCTTCTGCCTCCTTCCTTCCTTCTTCTTTTTTTTTCTTCCTTCAAAGATAATAGATAAATAGAAAGATAGAGGGAGTGAGAGAGGATATATATATGTATTATATATATATATATATATATATATATATAGAGAGAGAGAGAGAGAGAGAGAGAGAGAGAGAGAGAGAGAGAGAGAGAAACAGGTGATACCTCGTTAGGACTGACACGATTGATGATGGTCGAGTGAAGTTGGACTGCCCCCCCCTCCCTCTGCCCCTCCCCAGGGCCTCCTGTACCCCCTCCGGGTGGGGCCACCTACCTCTCAAAGACTCCCTTCCTCCTCTGAAGACCCCCCTCATCCCTTCCCATCCCCCCTTTCCCCATCCCATCTTTACTCCCACCCTTACCCTCTCTCC
>NC_091555.1:20922181-20929681 GCF_042767895.1 Penaeus vannamei
GGGGGGAGGGGGTGGGGGGGAGGGGGGTTGGGGATAGGTCGCCAAGGGGGTGGGCGGGTAAGGTGAGGAAGGGAGGCAGTGCCAAGAGGGTAGGGGGTGGGCAAGGGGATAGGGGATAGGTGTAAGGGGGTGGACGGGTAAGGTGAGGAAGGAGGGAGTGCCGAGAGGAGTAGGGGGGTGGGCAAGGGGATAGGGGATAGGTCGCCAGGGGTGGGCGGGTAAGGTGAGGAAGGGAGGGAGTGCCGAGGAGGGTACGGGTGGGGGCAGAGTGGCTGGGGGGAGGTGATGCTGAGGGAATTATAAGGGGGTGAGGAGGGCCAGATGGATAGGGGAGGAGTGCCAAAGAGGTAGGGAAACCAAAGGGCAAGGAGTGGGGTGCCAAGGATAGGAGGGGGGGGGGGCAGGGGATCCTGAAGGTAGTTGCTAAGGGAGGAAAAAAAATGTTTTATTACCAAGAGCTTGCGATCATGATAAAAAGGAAATAAATAAATGATAGAAAAACGTAGAGAGTGAAAAGATCGCACAAGAGATAAGGAAAAGAACTTACGAAAAAAAAAAATGTTAAGACCGAAACCCACGAAAGAAAGATCTGAGGAATGTGAAAAGGGGATACTATGATAAAATAGGACAATGAAAATTAAAAGAAAAAAAAGGGGGGAAGATAGAGAAAGAGGGGAAATAAAAAGGAACCGAGGAGTGTGCATTGTAGCGGCAGAGCAGTGAGTCTTCATTTTTGTATTCCCAAAATTTCCCCTTCCGCGCGCAGTGCTTAACGGGCGTTTTAAGCTCCATTTCAGTTTCC
Organism: Penaeus vannamei; assembly: GCF_042767895.1. NCBI lineage: Eukaryota > Metazoa > Arthropoda > Malacostraca > Decapoda > Penaeidae > Penaeus > Penaeus vannamei. The sequence goes on from NC_091555.1 coordinate 20,922,984, forward strand.
CTTACGAGGCTGGGTTCTCTTGGGTCCGGGCGCGCACACACACGCCTACACGCACACGGAAACACGCACGTGCACACAAACAATGAATTCGCGCGTATGTTTATGTGTATATGTACGCATACGCGCACACGCACATGCACACGCACACGCTCAAACGTACACACACACACACACACACACACACACACACACACACACACACACACACACACACACACACACACACACACACACACACACACACACACACACACACACACACACACACACACCTCTGCACACACACGCGTTCAAGCAAATACACAAACCAGCGAAAACAATTCTCCCGCACACACGCGTACTCGCACAAAGCTGTCTTATTTTTTATATGTCAAGGGCTTCGCGGACGAAATTTTCACCTTTGTCAAATGTCATAGGATAAAAAAGAAAAAAAAATATTTCGAAGTGTCGGAAAATGCTCTATCGTTCGGCGGGTTAATGTTTTCTTATTTTCTTTGTCGTTTTTCTATTTCAATTTTTCATATTCCTTCGTCCAGTCTTTTTGGTTGTTGATTGTTTTTCTTAATTTCTTTTATAAACTTACTTATTTTGGTTGTTTGTTTCTTTGTTATTTTCAATAGTTTTAAGGTTTATTTTCAAAAGACGACTGAATATATTCAGTAAATAAATTTATATATATATATATATATATATATATATATATATATATATATACATATATATATATACATATATATATATATATATATATATATATGTGTGTGTGTGTGTGTGTGTGTGTGTGTGTGTGTGTGTGTGTGTGTGTGTGTGTGTGTGTGTGTGTGTGTGTAAAGGTACAGGAACGAATGTGTAATGTCTACATGCTAAGAAAGGAAAGTGCTTGTGCGATCGATGATGATTTGAATTATAATGATAACAATAGTATCGACAAAGGCTTAGAGAGAGAGAGAGAGAGAGAGAGAGAGAGAGAGAGAGAGAGAGAGAGAGAGAGAGAGAGAGAGAGAGAGGGAGAGAAAGAGAGAAAGAGAGAAAGAGAGAGAGAGACAGAGAGACAGAGGCAGAGAAAATGAGCGATAGAGAGAAATAGAGAGAAAAGAGAGAAAACAAGAGAAAAGAGAGACAGACAGAGACAGAGAGCGAGAGCGAGAGTGTGTGTGTGTGTGTGTGTTAATGCGAGCCGATTTTATCCCGACCAGCTGATGGTAGTTGCGTGGGACGGGCTTGTTTGCCGAGTGTCGTTAGACCAGGTGCGTTTGTTCAGGAATCAACCGATAATGTCCCCTTTTTTAGGTCGCTTTTCCTACCTCTTAAACATGGTCTCGGGTTCTAGGTTCTAAAGGTGTTAGGTTCCAGGTTTTAGGTTTTAGGTTTTAGGTTCCAGGTTTTAGGTTCTAGATTTTAGGTTCCAGGTTTGAGGTTCTAGGTTTTAGGTTCCAGGTTTTAAGGTTTAGGTTCCAGGTTTTGGGTTCTAGGTTTTAGGTTCCAGGTTTTAGGTTCTAGGTTTTAGGTTCCAGGTTTTAGGTTGAAGGTTCTAGGTTTCAAGTTTTAGGTTTCAGATTTTAGGTTCTACGTTCCAGGTTGCAGGTTCCAGGTCTTTTATTGCAGGTTCCAGGTTTTAGGTTCTAGGTTTCTGGTTTTAGGGTCTAGGTGGCAGGTTTTAAGTTCTAGGTTCCGATGTAGAAAAGTATGAATGAGAATTAATATCTTCACAATACAAGAGATTTATTTGACCGGTTTCGAATATATCTTCGCCAGAAATACATACCTTTCTACACTTGTCAACATGAATACGGTTCATCTAGGCTCCAGATTTTAGGTTCTAGGTTCCAGGCTTTAGGTTCTAGGTTCCAGATTTTAGGTTCAAGATTCCAGGTTTTAGGTTCTAGGTTCCAGGTTCCAGGGTTTAGGTTCTAGGTTCCAGATTTTAAGTTCAAGATTCCAGGCTTTAGGTTCTAGGTTCCAGGCTTTAGGTTCTAGGTTCTAGGTTCCAGGATTTAGGTTCTAGGTTCCAGATTTTAGGTTCAAGATTCCAGGTTTTAGGTTATAGGTTCCAGGTTCCAGGGTTTAGGTTCTAGGCTCCAGATTTTAGGTTCAAGATTCCAGGTTTTAGGTTCTAGGTTCCAGCTTCCAGGCTTTAGGTTCTAGGTTCCAGATTTTAAGTTCAAGATTCCAGGTTTTAGGTTCTAGGTTCCAGTCTTTAGAGTCTAGGTTCCAGGTTCCAGGCTTTAGGTTCTAGGTTCCAGATTTTAGGTTCAAGATTCCAGGTTTTAGGTTCTAGGTTCCAGGCTGTAGGTTCTTCGGATGTTTCGTGTTTTCTTTAAATGCGGGTAAGAGGGGAAGGTTAATGTAGGGGAGTAAGGAGGTGTGGGGTTTACGGTTCTTCCTTTATTTTATATCTTCTTCTTCCTCTCCTCTTCTGACTTCCTCTCCTCCTCCTCCACCTTCCTTCTCTCTCTCTCTCCTCTTCCCCTTCCTCCGCTTCTTTTTCTCCCTCCTCCTCATTCCCCTTCTCCTGACGTCTAAACCCTCATCCCTGACCCGTCTCACATGACCTCTATCTCTCCCCTTTTTTTCGCCCTTCCCCTCGACCCTTTATGTCTCCATTCCTCTCCATTCCTTTCTTAAGTCCGTTCTTCGGCTAATTCCCTCTCGGTCCTGCCCTCATTCCCGTCGGCTCTGGCTCTCCGTCGTGGCAAGCAGGGGACGCTGGATCAAAAGTTGGCCATCATTAATCTAATGAGGCATGGAGTGTCACCTCAAACTTGGGTCTTTGTGATTCAGCATGGCTTCCTTTTGTCTGGCTGTGTGTGTCTGTTTTTGTGCTTGTGTGTGTGTGTGTGTGTGTGTGTGTTTTTCTCTCTCACTTTCCCTCTTTTCTCTCCTTTTCCTTCCCATCTTCCTTCCTCCCGCTCTCTCTCTCTCTCTCTCTCTCTCTCTCTCTCTCTCTCTCTCTCTCTCTCTCTCTCTCTCTCTCTCTCTCTCTCTCTCTCTCTCTCTCTCTCTCTCTCACTCTTTCCTCCCTCCCTTTCCCCCTCCATCCTTCCCTCCCCCTCCCTCTCCTCCTTCCCTTCCCTCTTCCTTCCTTACTCCCCCCCCTCTCTCTCTCTCTTCCATTCCCCTTCTCCTCCTCCCTCTCCGTCTTCCTTTCCCTCCGTCTTTCGGATCATTAACACAATACACTTAAAGCTCACCTTGAGCGAGTTACTACCTGTACGTCTTCATGAAACTTGTCTCCTTATCCTCGTTCTATCTTTCACCCAAACGCTGATTAATGATAAGTGTTATCTCTCTTCACATCTCCCATTTATTCTTACCTTTCCTTCCTTCCTTCCTTCTCTCTCCTCGCGCCCCTTGCTAATGCTCCGTTCTCTTATCTCTTTACTTATCTATTGCCTCGTTTATCTTCCCTTTCTGCTGTTCTCCCGTTTACGGCGTCGGCGGCTCAAGAAGTCATTTGCAGTGTCTTGCAAGATGCTGTAAATAGCCTTTATAGAGGGAAGAACTTTCTGTGGGATTTCTCGCATGATTATCTCCAGGTAATGTTCTCTGTTGCTTATTTACGAGCAGGAGAGGAACAGAACAGTGCTGAACAGGAGATGAGTTGCCTCTGCATCTTTGGCAACGTTGGAAGTTTTTTTTTGTTTTGTTTTTAAATTGATGTTCCTGATGACTGAGCGATGGGTTTGTGTGTTTCTTTGTTAGTTTGTTGTCTGTGAATGAGTTTCATGTAAATTGTATATATTTTTTGCCTTCTCCTTCTCTCTCTCTCAGACTCTCTCTCTCTCTTTCTCTCTCTCTCTCTCTCTCTCTCTCTCTCTCTCTCTCTCTCTCTCTCTCTCTCTCTCTCTCTCTCTCTCTCTCTAAAAGAAGGAAAATCAAAATATTCACATGAAATTCATTCGTTAATGCTGTTCATATCAAAATGTTTATTTTCAATCATCATTGGAATATCACATCAGGATATATGCATTTTATAAAACAAATCACTGATATGTGACGAACATAAATACACAAAACTAATTATTCCTATGCCTGAAGTATTCCAATTAAGACAAGTAATTAATACAAGCTCTATGATAAGCGTTGGCCGATAGTTTTAGCGTTTTTCTTATCGGATTGATAACTGGGTCTCACTCTTTCCCTGCCACTCTTTCTGTGTTCTTCCTCTCCATTTTTCTCTCCCTTTTCCCTTTCACCCTATGTCTCTAATTCTCTCCCTCTCCCTGCGTCCCCCTTTTTTTCTCTTCTTCAGTCTGCATTTCTCTGGCTGTCCGTTCTTCTCATTTCTCTACTTATCTTCCTTTTTTTCCTTACTTTTCTCCCATCCTGTCTTTACTCTTCCTCTGTCCCTGTTTTCTTCTCTCTTTCTCCCTTTCTCTCTCGGCTTACCTTTCTCTATGTCTCCCTTAGCTTTTCTGCCTAGCTTTCTCTTCTCTCCTTCATCTCTCTGTCCGTTCGCCTCCCACTCTCTCCTCTCTCCTCTCTCGCTCTTTCTCTTTCTCTTTCTCTTTCTCTTTCTCTCTCTCTCTCTCTCTCTCTCTCTCTCTCTCTCTCTCTCTCTCTCTCTCTCTCTCTCTCTCTCTCTCTCTCTCTCTCTCTCTCTCATTCTCTCTCCCTCTCTCCCTCCCACTCCCTTCCACTCTTCCTCCCTCCCTCCCTTCCACTTTCCCTCCCTCCCTCCCTTCCACTTTTCCTCCCCTCCCTCCCTTCCACTCTCTTCCTCCCTCCCTCCCTCCCTTCCACTCTTCCTCCCTCCCTTCCACTCTTCCTCCCTCCCTCTCTTCCACTCTCCCTCCCTCTCTCTCTTCCACTCTCCCTCCCTCCCCCCACCCACTGTCCCTCCCTGCCCCCACTCACTCTCACCCTTCGCCACCCGTCCCCTCCAAACTGACTCAGAATTGATCACCAAATCCGTCAACTCAATTAATTAAGGGAGTGGCAGTAGGCAATTGCGAAACGTTTGCCAGCACCGTTAGTAACGTTTATTCAGTGACCTGATGATGGGCGTCGGCGGGGTCGGGGCAAGCTAGGTCAAGTTACCCCCCGAAAAAGGTCGAGGGATGGGAGGGAGAGATAAATAGGGAGAGTGGGGACGAGGGGAGAAAGTGAGGGGAGGAGGCTAGGAATGGAGAGAGAGAGAGAGAGAGAGAGAGAGAGAGAGAGAGAGAGAGAGAGAGAGAGAGAGAGAGAGAGAGAGAGAGAGAGAGAGAGAGAAATGGGAAAAGCCAGAGAAAAAACCGAGAGAGAATTGGAGAGTGGGAAAGGGGGAGATTAGTAAGGGGAAGGGGCGAGGGGAGGGGGAGGGGAAGGGATAGAGAAGGGCGTAGACTGATGATGGGGAATTCGAGAATTTTGGCCTTGTGTGCGTTGCAGGGGGACGGATAGCAAACACAAACAAGGGTTTATACACATACGTACGGATGCACACACACGTACGCGAGCATACACACACACACACAAGATAGTGATGATGATGATGATGATGATGATGATGATATCAAAGATAATTATGAAGAGATTGTAATGATAATGATTATATTGATAAGGATATTGATGTTGTTGCTAGTAGTAGTAGTAGTAATCAAAAAGATGATGATGATAATAATGATAATGATGATGATAAGCATGAAGATGAAGATGATTATGATGATGTTGATGATAATGATGATAATGATAATGATGATAATGATAATATTAATACTGATAATGATAATGTTACTGCTATTGATAATAATGATGATGATAATTATAATATAAGCAATAATAACACGAAAACGTAAGAAGGATTACTTTCCTGCACAAGCTCCTTGAAATCCACACTCGAAATGGATCTCTCAATTTAGCATTATCCTTCTCTTCATCTCTTTCCCATTTATTATTTCTTCTCTCTCTTTTTCTTCTTTTCTCTTAACTCCCTCGACGTGAAATTCAATATTGTAGTCACACAGAAGACTGCGTTGATGAAGGAAATATTGGCTTGGGACATATTGCCTGTGAGAGGAAGGGTTTTTGGGCGTCGCTTGGGCTTAGTCTCTTATTTTCTTCTCCTTTTCGTTGCTTTCGTTTCTGCTTTTCGTTCCAGTTTGTTAGTGTTGGGATCTCTGCTGTCGCGGTGCGTAATGGGTGTTGCTTATTTTTATGTTCATCATCATCATCATCAACTTCCTGATCCTCATCATTCTTCTCTTTGTTTTTATCCACCTTTTCCACCCCCTCTTTCTCTTTATATTTCTCCTCCACCACCAATACCTCTTCTTCTTCTTCTTCTTCTTCTTCTTCTTCTTCTTCTTCTTCTTCTTCCTCCTCCCTCTCTTCTCCTTCTCCTCCTCCTCCTCCTCCTCCTCCTCCTCCTCCTCCTCCTCCTCCTCTTGCTCTTCCTGTTTTCCTCCTTTTCCTTCTTCTTCCTCATCCTCTTCTGAACGCGTCTTAACACCCATTACTTCGATCATGAATTACCGTTCTTCTCACACTTCTCTTTTTAGAAACGATTAAAGAAAAAAGAATAAGAATATAAGAAGGAAAAACGATTCCGAAAAAAGAAAGAAAGAGTGGGTAAAAAAAGATCGGGAAAAAACTGAACTCCCATAAGATAAAAGGCATGATTTTTATTTGGCCGTTTCCTTGCATTTGTTTCCTTGTCGTGTTTACTATTTCTTCTTCTACTTCTTCTTTTTCTATATTTTGCTGTTCTTTTTATT
>NC_091555.1:20949681-20954681 GCF_042767895.1 Penaeus vannamei
ATATATATATATATATATATATATATATATTTCTCCCTCACTTTTTTTTTTTTTTCTCTCCCTCACTTTCCCCTTCTCTCTCCCTCCCTCTCTTGCTCTCTACCTCCCCCCTGCCTCCGCCATCTCCCCTCTTTTCTCTTCCACCTCCCTCAAGCCCTCCCTCCCTCCCTCCCTCCCCTCCCCCTTCCCTCACACATTTCTACCCCCTCCCCCCCACTAACCTCTCCCACAGACAGACTTCAGACGCCCGCCACCTACGCTCGTGACACACCTACATCTTTTTTTCTTTCTTTTTCTTTTCTTTTTCTTTTTCTTTTTGTACCGTACTTAAGATGGGATTAGAGCGGGATTAGGGCAGGTTCCTTGAAAAGTGCCTCATTGTATGTCCGTGCAAGGAGGGAAACGCGAGAAGGGGTATCTCCTGTCTCCTCATTCCTCGTCACCCTTTTGGAGACGAAGGTGGAGACGAGGTGAGGAAGGAAGGAGAGGAGGGAAGGAAGGAAAGGAAGAAAAAGGAAGAGAGGAAGGAGGAGAAGAGAAGGGAGAGGAGGGAGGAAGAGAGAAGGGAGGGAGGAAGGGGAGGAGGAGGGAGAGGCAGAAAGGAGGGAGGAGGGAAGAGGGAGGAAGGGAGGGAGGAGGGAGGGAGGAGGTGAGGATGGAGTGGAAGGAGGGAGGGAGTGGAGGGAGGGAGGGATTGAGAGGAAGGAGTGGAAGGAGGGAGGGAAGGAGTGAATTGAGGGAAGGAAGGAGGGAGGGTGGAAGGCAAGGAGGAGAAAGAAGAGAGAAAAAGAGATGTTGTTAACTAGGGAGATAGGTAAGTTAGCGGGTAGACAGGTAGGTAGGGAGGTAGGTAGGTAAGCAGGGAGGGAGGGAGGGAGGAGAGGGGAGTGCGTCGCGTGTGGCAAGAAGGTCAAGCTCTCCCGGCGAATACCTTTGGCACGGATACATTTCGCTCGGGTACGCGGAGATACAGGACCAGTATGTACCCGGTACCAAGGCCTTACCCCGGTACCCTCTCTGCCGCGCCAGCCTGGTCGCGGGAGGGTACACCGCCCCCAATATTAGACTGTGAATATCAAATGTCATGACATAAATTCCGACATTTCTGATAATCGTTGTTTCTCTTCGGGTATTTTCAAAACTGTAATTTGCGGGTCCTGCCGTGCATGGGACTTCCGTGCACACAAAGGGAATGCATGATGGTGCATGAAACAAAGAGATATTGAGTAAGTGGGAGTGGGGGTGGGAGTGAGAGTGAGAGGGAGGGAGAGAGAGGGAGAGAGAGGGAGAGAGAGGGAGAGAGAGGGAGAGAGAGAGAGAGAGAGAGAGAGAGGGAGGGAGGGAGGGAGAGAGAGAGAGAGAGAGAGAGAGAGAGAGAGAGAGAGAGAGAGAGAGAGAGAGAGAGAGAAAGAAAGAAAGAAAGAAAGAAAGAAAGAAAGAAAGAAAGAAAGAAAGAAAGAAAGAAAGAAAGAAAGAAAGAAAGAGAGAGAGAGGGAGAAGGAGAGGGGAAAAAGGAAAAGGAGAAGGAGAAAGAGAAAGAAAAAGAGAGACAGAAACAGAGAGAGAGAGACAGACAGAGACCGAGAGAGCGAGGCCTCCGCAGCGCCGCTTTATTCCCGCCGTGGGACGTCAGGAGGTCCGGCCACCGCTCGTCACGCCCGCACACGCCCTTCCCCCCCCCCCCCTCTTTCCCTCCCTCCCTCCCCACCCCCTGGTTTCCGCGGCGAGATCTGCAGCCGGTAATGGGCGCCGGTGTAGTTCTCTAAATCGCATAGTTGGGATGATCGCAAGGTTGGGTGGGGGGCAGGGGGCGGGGGGTAACGGGCGGAGAGGACAAGGGTGTAAAGGGCTGGGGGAAGGTTGAGGCTAGGGGACAGGGGAAAGGAGGCGAGGAGGGGGGAGGGGGCTTTGTGGTGAGCGTTCAGGGATGGCTTGGGAGCCGTGGTTGGGGAACCGGTTGCAGGGATGTTGGGGTGTGTGGGGTGTTCCTGAGGGGTACGTATGGTTGGTTGGGGGGGGGGGGATGCTCTCGTGTGTGAAAGTGGTCGGGGTGGTTGGTTTGGCTGGATTTTTTTTTTTTTTTTTTTTTTTTTTTTTTATCAAAAGTGTGTATGTCTTCTTAGTCTCTCTCTCTCTCTCTCTCTCTCTCTCTCTCTCTCTCTCTCTCTCTCTCTCTCTCTCTCTCTCTCTCTCTCTCTGTCTCTCTCTCTCTCTCTCTCTCTCTCTCTCTCTCTCTCTCTCTCTCTCTCTCTCTCTCTCTCTCTCTCTCTCTCTCTCTCTCTCTCTCTCTCCTCCCTCCCTCTCCCTCTCCCTCTCCCTCTCCCTCTCTCCTCTCTCTCTCTCTCCCTCTCTCTCTCTCTCCCTCTCCCTCTCTCTCTCTCTCCCTCTCCTCTCTCTCCCTCCTCTTTCTTCTCTCTCTCTCCCCCCCCCCCCTCTCTATCTCTCACCTTCTGCAACACCCCCTCTCTCATCCTCTGTCTCTCATCCTCTCTTTCACCGTATCCCTCTTCCTCCCATCCCTCTCCCTCACCCTACCCCTCACCCCCCCCCCTCTAATAAAACACAGAGACTCTCACAGCAAAGAACAGGCGAGGATATTTCGCCCGCGGAAGGGGTTTCCTGAGGCGCCGACGAAGTTAAGAAGGAAAACAGCAAACGGCCAAAATGGGAAACTTTCTCTTAATCTTTTTAAAAGTCGCGTCGACGTCGGCCTCCGCGTGTGGTTGAGGCGCCGGGAACTTCCCCTTCGCCCGGATAGAGATAAGAGGGAAAGTTCGGAGGAATGTTTACTGTAATTTGAAAGAAGGAGGGATGGGAAGGAAGGAAGCGAGGGGGAGGGAGGGAGGGAGAAAGGAAAGGAGGGAGGGAGGAGAAAGGGGAGGGATAGGAAGAGAAGGGGAGGGAAGCGAGGTGGGAAGGGATGGAGAATAGGAAGCGAAGAAGGGAGGGGGACGGAAAGGAAGGTGGAGGGAGGAGAGGGTGGGAGGGGATGGAAGGTGGGGAGGAAGAGGGAAGGAAAGGAAGAGGAAGGAAAAGGAGGGAGGGAGGGGAAGGGGAAACTTTTTTTGTTTTGTTTTATTTTGTATTGCTGTTAATGTATGTGTGCATTTGGTAGGAGGAGTTTTGTGGGATGTGTATTTTTCCTTTTTTTTTTCTTCTTTTTTTTTTGAGGGGGGGAGCTATGCGATAAAATAAAGGAAACGGTAATGGAAGTTTTTATTTTTTTCTCTCTGGGGTGTTGATTATTACCCTTTACACACAATACAATTCTTATATTTACTCCTCTCGGTATTAAGCCTGACCCCCCCCCCCACCCTATCTCCATCTCCCCCCCCCTCCCCTTTTTCCATCTTCATCATCTCTCTCCTCCCCTCCCCTCCCTCTGCCCTCCTTTCCCTCCTCCTCCTCCACCTCTCTCCCGGAGTTTCCATTGGTCTCATCTTGTCTCCATCCCCTTGCCAACCCCTCAACTCCCCCTCCTCCCCCCCTCTCCCTCTTCTTCATAACCCCAATTTCTCACCTCCCATGCCCTCCTCCCCCCTACCCGGCCCCTCTCTCTCCTCTCCCAGCTCCCCTTACCTGCTTCCCTCCCCCACCTCCTCCCCTCTACCCCCACCCCCATGATCTCACTCCTCCCCCCCCCGTACCCCTCGCCCCCCAGCAGACTCCAGGCTACCCTCGAGAAAAGTCGTTAAGGGCGGCCGACGCTAGGTACAATGATGGCTGGATCGCCCTTAACGACATCTCCCGAGTTTTAGGTTTCACCCGCAACATATTGGAAGCAAGACGGCAAAATTCTACGGGGCTCAAATTACGTGTTTTATTATCGCCAGCTCTGAGGGAGGAGGGTTTGCACCTGTCTGTCTCTCTGTCTGTGTCTGTCTGTCTGTCTGTCTGTCTTTTTTCATTTCCGTTCGATGTTTTGATTTTTTTTTTTTTTTTTTTTGTATTTGTTTATTTTCTTTTTTATTTGTTTGGTATTTTGATTTTTTTGTGTGTATTTGTTTATATTTTTGTTTTTGGTTTTGTACTATAGCTGTTTGTTTGTTAATCTTTTGAACTGTGATTATAACCCTTATCATGGATATTTTTCCTTTGCATATTCAGCTAACACCGATTGTCAGGCCGGGTTGAGAATTATTTTTCGTTTTTTTTCTGGAAAGTAAAAGTCATCTCTTAAGGCGAGGTGCGTCTGGAAAAAAAAAAAAAAAGTTTTTCTTTGTTGCCTGCGTGTGTGAAGGTGTAAGATGCGCCTGCATGCACTTTCGTGAGCAGGTATTTGCATGCCTACGAATGTGCATACATATTAATGCGTACTCACACGTGCATGGGGATACTGACATTCAGACGCGCGTACACTACATACACACACACACACGCACGCACGCACGCACGCACGCACGCACGCACGCACGCACGCACACACACACACACACACACACACACACACACACACACACACATATACACACAGACACACACAAACACTCACCCACGCACACGCACAAAAAACACTTTAAACATACAACTCCTACAAACACAAAGCCTCCTTCCAATTCACACAAAAAAAAAAAAAAACAAAAAAAAATATATATATATATATATATATATATATATATATATATATATATATATAACTATATATATATATATATATATATATATATATCCTCAGAACCAACCAACAAGCACAAAGACCAACGCACAAACAAACAAAACTCAACTACAAAGCTCCATTCTACAACGACAAGATTTTTTTTCTATCAATGAACATCTCGGTCGCCGCAACATTACGCATACTCCACTGAACCGACGCCGAGAGCTCACGTTTCATTCACAAATTCCATTACTCTTCCGAACTCCCAGCCTGATTAATCGAAAAAATCCGACGATCAGTTCGGGTTCTCTCGGTCGTTGTTTATGCCTTGAGGGGGACGGGTTGCGGTGCACGGGATAGAGCAGCTGGCGAGATCTGGCAACTGGGGGAGAGAGATGGTGGA
>NC_091555.1:20962181-20964681 GCF_042767895.1 Penaeus vannamei
CCTCCTCCCTCATCTCCCCTTCCCCTCATCCCCCCTTCCCCCCTCTCCTTCCCATCATTTCCCCTTCCCCCCCTTTCTTCCCCCCTTTTCCCCTCCTTGTCTCCCTCCCATCCGCACTTTTTCCTCGCCATCCACAAATATAGTGGACGACGCAATTTCTGTAACGAGTTCACGGACGGCGTTATGTAGACGGCTTCTGGCTGGTTATTAATGTTATTATCTCAGGGTGGGGAACCAAGGGCGGGGATGAGGCTCCTGAGGTTTATAAATACATGCCTAGGTTTTTTTTTAAAGTCTGTCTGTCTCTCTGTTTTTTTTTTCTTTTTTTTTTAAGTCTATTTTTGGGAGGGTAAAGAGAGGGGTCTATATGTATTTTTTTCTCTTAAGATAGAGAGAGAAAAAAAAAACTTTTTTTTTTGAGGTATCGTCTTTGTCGGTGTAGTTGTTACTTTTTCTCTTTTTTTAACATTTCATGGTTATTCTTTCTTGTTATCTTTATTTTCTTTTTCCTCTTTTCATGTTATGCTTTACTTTTCTTGTTATAATTTGTTCCGTATTGTATATACCTGACTGAGCTCTCTCTCTCTCTCCCTCCCCTATCTTCTCCCTCTCCCTCTCCCTTCTCCCCTTCCCTCTCCCTCTCCTTCTCCCCCTCCCTCTCCCTCTCTCCATCTCTCTCCTTCTCTCTCCTCTCTCTTTCTCTTTCTCTCACACTTATCCAGAAATGTTGCCGGCACTTCTATTTTCCCGTTTTATTTTTCTTCTATTTTTCTGTTCCTCTCTTTACCCTCCTTCACTCTTGTTTTTTCCCCCTCTTCCTGTTTTTACTCTGCCCTTTCATTTCCTTCCGTCTTAAAGATGCCTCTGGAACGACTCGCCTCCTCGCAGTCATTGCTGTTGTCGACATCATCCCGAAAGCTCTTTTATTGCCGCTGCAGATGGCCGAACCGTTTTTGTGGGGCCGAAGGAACAAGGGTCCGTGTAGAGTGTATATAAATATACATGTTGATGTAAGCATAGGTCTAAATGCACACGCGCTCGCATATACACACGCAAGCACGTTCGAACACGCACACGCACGCACGCACACGTAAACGCACACGACCACACGCAACACACAGACGAATACGCACACGAGCACACGTAAAAGCACGCGAACACGCACACGAGCGCATACACGAACACGCACACGAACACGCACACAAGGACACACATGAACACGGACACGAGCGCGCACACACATACCTTGTACTTATGTATCTGGATCATAGAGAAAACGATAAATATCTTTAGTCACGCTCATAAAATAAGACGTGATGAAATATGATTATGAAATTGAATTAACTCTCATCTGTTGCTTCCTTTTGGAGAAAAATGAGGGAAAGTGGGAGGTGTGAGGGGAAAAGAAGGAAAGCTGATCCCCTCTTTGCTTTCTCCCTTCCTCCCTCCCTCTATCTTTCTCCTTTCCTCCTTCCTTCCTCCTCCCACTCTCCCCATCTTTCTCTCCCTCACTACTTCTTCCCTTCCCTCCCTCCCTCTTTCCCTCTTCCCATCCTTTTCGCCCTTCCCCCCTCCTCCCCATCTCTCCCTTCTTCCTCCCACTCCCTCCCTCCCTCTTTCCCTCTTCCCATCCTTCCCTCCCTTCCCTCCCTTCCTCCCTCCTCCCCATCTCTCCCTCTTAACCTCTGACCTGACTCGCCCCCCAGAGAAACACTTGGCCCTCATAACTCCCATCCCCCCAGGAGTCCCGCCACCTGCTTTCGAGGGTGACCTTTTCCTGCGTGCGTGACCCCGCGTAAAAGGGGGGAGGGAAGGGAGGGGAGAGGGGGGACTGGGAGGGAGGGGAGAGGGGAGACTAGGAGGGAGGGGAGAGGGGGGACTGGGAGGAAGGGGGGACTGGGAGGAAGGGGAGAGAAGGGACTGGGAGGGAGGGGAGAGGGGACTGGGAGGGAGGGGAGAGGGGACTGGGAGGGAGGGGAGAGGGGGGACTGGGAGGGGAGGGAGAGGGAGACTGGGAGGGAGGGGAGAGAAGGGACTGGGAGGGAGGGGATAAGGGAGACTGGGAGGGAGGGGAGAGGGGGACTGGGAGGGAGGAGAGGGGAGACTGGGAGGGAGGGGAGAGAGGGGACTGGGAGGGAGGAGAGTAGGGACTGGGAGGGAGGGGAGAAGGGAGACTGGGAGGGAGGGAGAGAGGGGACTGGGAGGGAGGGAGAGGGGAGACTGGGAGGGAGGAGAGGGGGACTGGGAGGGAGGGGAGAGGGGGGACTGGGAGGAAGGAGAGAGGGGGGACTGGGAGGAAGGAGAGAGGGGGGACTGGGAGAGAGGGTAACCGAAGGAGGGGGAAAGAAGAGAGTAGGGACGGTGGGGAGGAAGAGCTAGTGGGAAAAAATATGGAAAAGATGAAAGAGGAGGAGGAGAAGGAGGAGGAGGAGCAAATCGAAGGCTAGGGTAATAGGGAGGCTAGGTCTGGAAGAGGACGAGGAGGAAGAGGAACTAGGTG
>NC_091555.1:20972181-20979681 GCF_042767895.1 Penaeus vannamei
AAATCAATATTTGAGCGTAGGTTTGCTTTTATGCTTGAAAAAGTGTGATGACAAGCAAACATCGTAATATGGACATGACGAAAAAAATGCAAATTTCACGTGAAAGATGCAAGAATAAAATCCACACTAATTCTCGTCAAATTATAGGTAGACATATGCCTACATTGGACTATCGAGTGCATGGAATGGATAGACAAGTGAACTCAAAAGATTATTCTTCTCTAATAAAATCACAAGAAATTCTATAGAAAAAAATCCGTTGCCTATAAATAAACTGGCAATACCAACGTTAAACGAGCATAGCAACTGTGTCGGCATTTTGGAAAGGACGACAAGCTCCAAATCGCAAGAATGAGCTTGAAATATTTCCTTTATTTGGCGAAAGATGGCGAGAGAGAGAGAGATAAAGAGGGAAATGTACTTGAATATTTTCTGTTAATTTTCCCGTTTCTTTGTTTAACAATGATGAGAAATTGAAAAAAAAGAATAAATACTGTCTGGATTGTCTCTTTGGTATACGGTAAACAATGATATACTGATATAACAGTGTTTGTATTGGTTCCTATTTATACGATAAATAGCCAGGGAAGTCTGTTAACATCCCACATGTTGGATAAGATCTATCATTATTTCTGTATATGTTTAAATGCTGTTTGAGCTGTGACAATGATTTTACAAATCTCGCCGTGTCTGGTTCTGTTTACATGTTACGTGATTGGCCGAAGAAACCAAAAAGATTGTGTATGACGCTCTCTGATTGGTGGAATTGCTTTACTAGAGCCCTCTGGTGGCTGCCATTAGAATGAGTCGATTTGCGATTGTAATTCAGTCGATTCGGGTTACCATCTCTTCGTGAATCCCGCTTTGCCATCACTGGTAAACGTAATGGTACATGACAGTTGGTGAATGCGTTATGGTCGTATGTTAGGGAATCCCGCCCCCGGCTTCCCTCCTTCCTCTCTCCTTCCTTCTTCCTCCCTCCTCCCTCTTTCCTCCCTCCTTCCCTCCTCTCTCCTCCCTCTTTCCTCCTTCCTTCTTCCTCTCTCCTCCCTCTTCCTCCTTCCTTCTTCCCCTCTCCTCCCTCTTTCCTCCTTCCTTCTTCCTCTCTCCCCCTTCCTTCTTCGTCCTTCCTCCCTCTTTCCTCCTTCCTTCTTCCTCCTCCCACCTCCACCTTCGCAGCCGAAGCTATCTGTCATCCAACCTTCGGTCACCACGAACAATGCCTAAGGAAGATCCATCATCCGTCGGGCCAGACCACTGACCACCCTCGCTATCAACGTCATCACCATCGCCATCATCATCACCGCCACTACTACCATCCTCCTCCTAATCATCACCGCCACCATCCTCGTCCTCATCATCATCACCACCACACCTCATCATCATCATCATCACCACCACTTCCTCGTCCTCCTCATCATCACCGCCACTATCCTCGTCCTCCTCCTCCTCATCACCACCATAGTCCTCATCACCACTACCATCATCCTCGTCCTCCTCATCATCATCACCACCACCATCCTCGTCCTCCTCATCATCACCACCACACCCTCATCATCATCACCACCATGCTCGTCCTCCTCTTCACCACCGCCACCATCCTCGTCTTCCTCATTTTCATCACCATCACCACCCAAAGCACTAACCTTCCTCTGACTTCGGCGTCCCAGGCAGTCCATTGAAGTGAGAAAAGGGAGTGATCTCAGTCTAGCTTCAGCCTCCGACTCCCTTCTGTGTACATTGTGTGGAAGAGGATACGACTCTGGGGAGGTCTTTTCCCCCCTCTCCTCCCTTCGAAAGAATGGGGAGATAAGGAGAGAGAGAGAGAGAGAGAGAGAGAGAGAGAGAGAGAGAGAGAGAGAGAGAGAGAGAGAGAGAGAGAGACAGAGAGAGAGAGAGAGAGAGAGAGAGAGAAGGAGAGAGAGAGAGAGAGAGAGAGAGAGAGAGAGAGAGAGAGAGAGAGAGAGAGAGGCAGGTAAGCAGACAGACAGACAATCAGGCAGACAGGCAAACAGAAACACACATACACAGACAAACATACAAGCAGGTAGACAAACAAACAAAGCAGGAAGACAAACAAACAAACACACACACAGAACAAACAGCCTGAGACACACAAACAGACAGACAAAGCAAAATATCCACCTGGAGGCTGTCAATTCACAACATTATCGCCCCGAGGTTCCTCTCTCTCCCTTCTCACCGCTGGCCAAGAGAAGGGAGGGGGGAAGGGAAGGGGAGAGGAGGAGGGGGAGGGGAAGGGAAAGGGAGAGGGGGAGGGGGAAGGAAAGGGAGAGGGGGAGGGGAAAGGGAGAGGGGGAGGGGAAGTGTCCTAGCCTGTTCCTCTCTCCCTTCTCACCGCTGGCCGAGAGAGGGAGGGGAGAGGGGGAGAAGGGAGGGGGAGGGAGTAGGGGAGTGTCCTAGTCTGCCGCTCTAGGACCTTATAACGACTCGGAAGGAATGGGACATGAAGGTAGGCTTTTCTTTGTTATTTGGAGGAGCGTCTCACTCACACACACGCGAGGACAATGAGGGAGGGTCAAGGACTTCTTAGGCAGGGAGGGAGAGTGAGAGGGAGGGGGAGAGGGAGGGGAAGGGAGGGGGGGGAGGGGGAGTGGGGAGTGGGAGAGGGAGAGGGGGAGAGGGAGAGGGAGTGGGAAACGGAGAGGGAAAGGAAGAGGGAGGGGGAGAGGGGGAGAGAGAGAGAGAGAGAGAGAGAGGGAAATGTACTCAACTATTTTCCGTTAATTTTATGGAGTTGTGTTGCGTCGTGTGTTTGAGAATAAACTTGCGTCTCAGGGGAGAATCTCTACTTAAGGTAATTGAAGTTAAGCTTGGAATTTTTGCTCTTGAAGGCTTCGCGAAGAAATATGGCATATCCTCCTCTTCCTCTTGGCTCCTGTTTTCCTCTTTTTTTCTTATTCGCTTTCTCTATCTCCTCCTCCTTCTTATTATTATTCACATCATCCCTTTTCATGTAGATTTTCTCCTCTTTTTTGCTTCTTCTCTTCCTCCCCTCATCACCTTTACGTTCTTTTCGTCCGTCTTTCCTTTTTCCTTCTAGTTCTTCACCTTCTCTTCTTCGTCGTCTCCCTCCTCCATTTTCTCCTCTTCTTCTTCCTCTTTCTCTTTCTCCTCCTCCTCCTCCTCCTTCCTCCTCCTCCTCCTCCTCCTCCTCCTCCTCCTCGTGCCCATCCTTCTCTTCCTTCACCACTTTCTCCTACTCCTCCCACTCCTGCTCCAACTCCACCCATTTTCATCTTTTCCTCCCCCACTCTCCCTATCCCTCCCACCCACCCTCCCTCCTCCCCCTCCTTCCACGACTCCTCCTCCCACCCCCTCCCTCCCTCCCTCTCTTCCCCTCCTACCCTCGCCCCTCCCTCCCTCCCTCCTCCTACCCCCTCCTTCCACGACTCCTCCCGCCTCCCCTCCCCCTCCCTCCCCCTCCTCCCGCCTCCCCTCTCCCTCCCCCCCCCCTTTCTTTTTCAGTGTTCAACAATTCCGAGTTGAATTCTGTTCAGCGGTTGGCTTAGTTATTTTGGGAGAATTCTCCGGTGAATATGACATGAGGTATTTTTCCTCTATTGCTTCGTGTTTTTTTTCCTCTCGTTTTTTTCCCTCTCGTTTTGTTTCGTTTTCGTTCCCATTCTTCAAGAAGATAAAAAGGAATAAGAAGGAGAAAGGGAGGGGAGAAGAAGGACAAGAAGGAGAAGGAGATGGAGAAGGAGAAGGAGAGGGAGAAGGAAAAAGAGAAAAAGAAAATAATGATAAGAAGGAGAAGGAGGAAGAGAAGAAGAAGGAGAATGAGAATGAGAAGGAGGAAGTGAAGAAGAAGGACAAGGGGAAGGGGAGGAATGACAAGGAGAAGGAGGAAGAGAAGAAGAAGAAGGAGAAGGAGGAAGAGAAGAAGGATTAAGAGATGAAGAAAAGACAAGAAAAAGAGAAAGACAGAAAAAAAAATGTCGGCATCATAAAGCCTGGTAAAGTGTTTCGTATTATTTTCGGTCGAGTTATTAGTTGCGTGTAAATTAGGATGTAATTGGCTGGCATGGAAAAGTAATGATTCTGTGGCGTCGAAGTTACCTTATAGGGCAGCGCAGGTGTGTTCCTTCTGTGTCCCTGGAAAAAGATACAAAAAAGATAAGCCGCTGAATTTCAAAAGATAAGAAGTGAAATAAAATAACGGGAGGATGTTTGTGGTCCAAAGATCTCCGATAAGAAATAAGAAAATCTATGTTTAATTGTTATGTCTTTCAGTTAGATTATTTGCGCTAATGATGGTATTGTTGATATTGCTATCTTCATAAAAAGAATTTTACTCGTTCGTCGATGCTTCGTTGATTCTAATTGAAACATCTTTTATTGTCATAGTTATGATATGATAATTTCAACTGCAGAGTCGTGAATTTTAGTAAAGCAGATCTCGGCCAATGATTAAATATCTTTTAGATTGGAAACAAAACATTAACAAAAAGAGAAAGAGAGAGAAAAAAAACAAGAAAACTTAATCCAAATTAACAAGAAAACTGACATTAAAAAAAAATCCGAAAAGACATAAAAAAGAAAGATAAAAGCAAACATAAAAAATTGAGAAACAGAGACTTCCCCTCAAGTCAAATTGTCAAAAAGTTTCGCAATATAATGGCCTGTTCTGAGCTACCGAAAAGGCGGAAGTCGAGAGCGTAAAAAAAGCCCAAAAGAGGCTGTTTTCTTGCGACCAGATATTAAAGAAAACCCACGAGTTATTGCTTTACATAGTGCGAGAAGTTGGAGCGAGTTTGAAACATTGTTACATTAGCGAGGGAGGGTTTCGCGGGGGGGGGGGGGGGGTGCGTCGCTCGCTAAAGCGCGATTGTGGTTGACTGTCGGTCGGTCGGTCTCGGTCTCTGTGTCGGTTTGTCTGTCTGCCTGTCGTTCTCGGTCTCAGGCTCTGTCTGTCTCGGTTCTCTCTCTCTCTCTCTCTCTCTCTCTCTCTCTCTCTCTCTCTCTCTCTCTCTCTCTCTCTCTCTCTCTCTCTCTCTCTCTCTCTCTCTCTCTCTCTCCTCTCCCTCTCCCTCCATCCCTCCTCTCCCTCTCCCTCTTCCTCTCCCTCTCTCCTCTCCTTCTCCTTCTCCTTCTCCTTCTTCTCCCTTCCTCCTTCTCTTCCTTCCTCCCTCCTTCCCTCCCTCCCTCCTTCCCTCCTCCCTCCTTCCTTCCCTCCATCCTCTCCTCCCTCCCTCCTTCCCTCCCTCTTACTCTCCCTCTCTCCTTCCCTCTTTACCTCTCTTCTTCCCTCCTCCCTCTCCCTCTCCTTCTCTCTTTCTCTCCTTCTCCTCTCTCTCTCTCCATCTCTCTTTCTCTGTCTGCGTTTTTTTCACTGATATCTCGAGAGCTTTGGCGTTTTGGTTGGGGCTTAAGAGATTATATCCGCTGGCAAAGGGAGGCAGCGTCTATCTCTGGCTGCGAAAGGTGGGGACGTCACTTGGCTGCGAGGTTCATCCAGCCCTGTAGCTCTATGTAGTGTATATATATGAATATATATATATATATATATATATATATATATATATATATATATATATATATGTGTGTGTGTGTGTGTGTGTGTGTGTGTGTGTGTGTGTGTGTGTGTGTGTGTGTGTGTGTGTGTGTGTATATGTGTGTGTGTGTGTGTGTGTGTGTGTGTGTGTGTGTGTGTGTGAGTGTGTGTGTGTGTGCGTGTGTGTATATATAGATAGATATATATATATATATATATATATATATATATATATATATGTATATGTATATGTATATATGTATATATGTATATAAATATATAAATAAATATATATATATATATATATATATTTATATATATATATATGTAAATGTATATATGTATATATATATATATATATATATATATATATATATATATATATATATATATGTATATATATATATATATGTATATATATATATATATATATATATATATATATATATATATATAGAGAGAGAGAGAGAGAGAGAGAGAGAGAGAGAGAGAGAGAGAGAGAGAGAGAGAGAGAGAGAGAGAGAGAGAGAGAGAGAGGAAGAGGAAGAGGGAGAGGAGAAAGAGACAGGAGAGAGGAGAGAGAAGGGAGAGAGGAGAAAGAAAGAGAGAGAGAGAGATAAAGAAAGAGAGAAAGAAGAGACAGGCAGATAGACAGACAGACAGCGACCGATAGAGAAAGAAAATGCAGGCACAACTATGCCCGTATGTACACAAGCGACTATATGTATTCAATATAACGCCAGGAAATACATATTCTCACGCACACATACATACCCATTTCCTCTACACCGGATTCACATGCAAATTCCTCTCGCAGGAGCTGTACCTCAAAAAACTCTTCTTCTCTCCCTTTCTTTTCTTCCTCCTCCTCATCATGTTCTTCTTCTTCTTCTTTATCATCTTCTTCTTTCTCCTCCTCCTTCTCCTCCCCTCTCTCTCTCTTTCTTTCTCTCCCTTTCAGAGAGAAAGAAAGACGGATAAACAGACAGACATAAATAGACAGAGAGAAGAAACCTTAGAGAAATAGGCAGATATACAAAAAAAATCAACAACCACTCACGGCTTTTCCTTCGCTCTCCCTCTCCTTCCCCCCCACCTCCACTCCCCAATATGCGTCCCCCCTCCCCCCCTTCCCCAACCCTCTCCCTCGAATCAGTATGCCAAGGCCTCGACCCTCGGAGCTACCGGGCATCCTCCACCCTCCCGCTCTTCCCTCCCATTCCATTCTCCCTCCCTCCCTTCCCCTCCTCCCTCCCTCCCTCCTTCCCTCCTCTCCCTCCTCTCCACACCTCGCCGAGAGTCTGTCTCGCTGAGAACCCCCGGCGTCGAAGCGCAAACAGGATGAAGGATGCCTGTCGCTCTCTAAACATCAATCCTTCTCCGGTCGCAGGAGTCCTTTGTGGCCATCAGGGATCGAGACTCCGAGGCCTCCCCGGGTGTTTGCTCCGGGAATACCGCGGGACTCATTAACAGTAGCGACGAGCGAGGGAGGAAAAAATTCGTAACTGTGCGGTGCGGTGTATTGAGGACGGGGGGGGGCGTAGGGGGGGGATGGGGGGGTTCGTCGGGGAGGGGAGGATGGAGGGAAAGGGAAGGGATGGGGATAGGGGGGATCGTCGGGGAGGGGAAGGGGTGTGATAGGATGGGAGAGGGATGGAGGGGAAGGGAAGGGATGGAGGGAATGGAGGAGAAGTTAAGGGATGGAAGGAGTGGGAGGAGGGATTTGGAGGGATGGGAATGAGGGAGGGAAGGGAATAGGGGAGAAAATAGAGTAAATGGGAGAAGGAGTGGGTTGGAGGGAAAGGGTTATGAATAGGGAAACGGGAAAGGGGAGGAGGAGGAGGAGGGTCATTGCAAGGGATGCGTGCAAGATCGCGACTCAAGTGGGCCGAGTGCTGTCCGACGTGCGTGAGGCTGTTGACTCTGCCATGGCCGCCGCAAACCCCGCCCGTAAAATTCCTCTCGCCAAGGAATGAAGACGG
>NC_091555.1:20984681-20987181 GCF_042767895.1 Penaeus vannamei
CTCTCTCTCTCTCTCTCTCTCTCTCTCTCTCTCTCTCTCTCTCTCTCTTTCTCTCTCTTTCCCTCTGTATGTCTGTTTGTCTATCTTTTTTTGACGCTCCCTCTCCTTCTATCTGTTTATCTCTCTCTCACTCTCTGTCTGTCTGTCTGTCTGTCTGTCTGTCTGTCTGTCTGTCTGACTGTCACTCCTATCCCTAGGTAATGTCGATACAATGTGAATATCTTTGCACCGAGCGATATCACTCTCACACGAATTAAAAACCGACTATTTTTTATCGAGTGCGTGCGAGGAAAAAACGGAGGCAAAAATACGTTTCAATCATGACCGTATTGACAGTCGTATCCGAAAAATAGGAAAAAAGATAGAAAAAGAATTGAATTTATTATCAGACTAGTGGGTACCTCTCTCTCTCTCTCTCTCTCTCTCTCTCTCTCTCTCTCTCTCTCTCTCTCTCTCTCTCTCTCTCTCTCTCTCTCTCTCTCTCTCTCTCTCTCTCTCACATCCTTTTTTTTATTATTAACGGTGAGATAGGCGGATGTGGAAGCGGGTGTGGTGGGTTTCCTAATTACGATAACTATTGTATTGAGTGTAATTGTATTTAGAAGTTCGATTTTCCTGTGACCTTCTCCGCGCTCCAGCCAGCCATCCGTTCGCGCGGGCCGGCTTCGTTGGAGCGACAGGCATCAGCTGATATTGTGTTTTACCTTATTTTATTCATCTTGTTTTAGAATTAATGTGATTAATGGTTTAAAGGAACGAAAAGACATGATATCGATCCGTGTAGAAGGTTGTAATTAAACGTTTGGGTTATTTGTGTGTTTGTAGTATCGAGGTTTTCGGGAGGTAAAGAAAAGAAAAAAGAAAAAAAAAAAGAACTAACCGGCAGCTCGTTCGCTTCCGCTCACCTGGACCAGACTTCCGGCCTGACACGCGTCGCTCAGTCACCTTGTTCTGCGGGGAGGTTTCGCGCGCGTTCCTGGGACTCGCACACACGCACGCAAATATCTGCGCGCGTTTGGTTCTGTATCTGGTTTTGCGCTCGCTAGATATTTTTGTATTTTGTTACTGCGTCTGATCATTATATTCTCTGTCTGTCTTTGTCGCTCTCGCTCTCTCGCTCTCTCGCTCTCTCTCTCTCTCTCTCTCTCTCTCTCTCTCTATATATATATATATATATATATATATATATATATATATATATATATATATATATATCTTCCTCTCTCTTTATCTTTCTCTCTCTGCTTCCCCTTCCTTTCTTGCCAGCTCACGTACACTCACATATGGAATTACACACAAACAAACAAACGAACACACCCAAACAAGCACACCCGCCCTCACCCACCCACTCCAATTACTGTCTGAATAAAAAAGTGACCTGTCCTGCTTGACCTGTCCCCTGACCTCGCGGGGCGGGGCGGGGCGGCGACCCGAGTGCTGGCGGAGAGCAGGTCAACTGAAGCATGAAATAAGCTCCTCCCCAGACCGGCTTTCCCCTCAGCCTTCGGGAAAAGTTCCCCTCTGGAAATTGCTCACGGAGGAGGAGTTTCGGAGGCGGTCCCTGGGCGGAAGAGCTCGATGTTTGCGCAGATGTTTCCGCACACCCACGCATAGGAACACACACAGACACACACACACACACATATACACACACTCACACACACTCACTCACACACACACACATACACACACACACACACACACACACACACACACACTCACACACACTCACACACACACGCACGCACGCACACACGCACCGATAGAGAGATAGAGAGAGAGAGAAAGAAAGAGAAAGAGAGAGAGAAAGTGAGAGAGAGAGATCAAGAAAAAAAATGAGAGAAAGAAAAGAAAAGACATAAAGAAGGTAATGAAAGAGAGAGAGAGAGCAAGAAAAAAAAAGGAAAGAAAGAAGAGAAAAGACACGAAGAAGGTAAAGAAAGAGAGATAAACCCAAGCACACCGCGAACAAAGCACTGAGCAAGCAAACCTCATATCACAATCCCCGGGAACTCGTTGGCAAATAAAGAAAAAAAAAAAAAAATAGTAATAATAACATCCTTTTAACGGAACATCGAGGTCAGTTACCGGATCTCGACGACGTTGTCCAGAAAGAGATAAAAGAAAGAAAAAGAAAAAAAGAGATTAACTTGGAGTCGAAAGGACGGATAATTTTTTTCATTTCAACTTTTTTCCCGTTTTTTTATTCGATATGGGTACTTGGGGATTTTGCGATAACGATAACAATAACGTTTTTGATGGCGAGTGTTTCTGGTCATTACGAAGGATATGGTTCTGCGGCAGTTGGCAGTTGCTCGAAGTGCTGTTTCCAGGGCATGGTGGTAATGGCGATGGTTAGAATTATGATGGTCATAGATATAATAATAACAATAACAACAATTAGAGCAATGTTAATACGAACAATAAGCTCAACAATAATAACAGAGGGAACAAAGACAACGACATAGGCAACAAAAACAACAACAGAGCCAACAAAGAC
>NC_091555.1:21002181-21009681 GCF_042767895.1 Penaeus vannamei
GGGAGGGAGAAGGAAAAGGAAAAGGAAAAGGAGGGAGGGAGGGAGGGAGACAGACAGACAGATAGACAGACAAAGACAGAAAGAGAGAGAAGCACAGAAACCGAAACCGAAACGGGGAGAGACAGAAACAGAAAGAAAGTAGAAAATAAAAATTAGAAAATAAAGAGAGAGAGACAGACAGATAGACAGGCAGATAGAAACAGACATACAGACAGAGAAAGCGAGAAAACAGAACGAGACCGAAATAAAGGAACAGAAACGTGGCGATCCAAAAAAATAATAATAAACAAGCAGCGCCGCACCACGAAGCGAGGCGGAGAAACGACTGTGGCCATTAAGTCGGCAAACAACCTTCTCCTCGCAAGCGCTTCCCAAGTACACGAAGACTCAAACGCCGGCAACAACAACGTAAACTCATGAATAACGGGAAAAAACTTGATGAAATATTGCCAGCCACACAAAGTCGCCGGTAGCTATACATAATAGATCGAGCGGGCAATGGAATAACGCAAGTTTTATAAAAGTTTAGGCTTGATTTAAGTTGGACAAGTTTGCGACTGCTTGAAGGAAAATTACCTTGCTTTCTTGAGCCACTTGGCATTGTGTTTGCAAGCACGGGGAGGAGAATTTCTGAATGGAGACATACAAATGATTTTTTTTAGTACATGGCATTGAAAATAAATCTAATGTTCACGAAATAAACCCGTTTTGTGTATGTTTCTTTTTTTCCTTTTTCTTTTCTTTTCTTCTTTCTGCCTCTTGTATCAGCATGATGGAGTGTTTTGCCATTCATCAGTAACGCGCATCTGCATGAAAAGTGCGTCTGGCTTCTCTCTGTCTTTTTGTCTTTTTGCTTAATGGTCTTTTCTCTGCCTGTCTGTCTGTCTGTTTATCTGTTTATTTTATCTGTTTATTTTCCTATTTACTCTACTTATGTCTGTAAGTATATCGGTGTCTATTTACGCCTGTCTGCAAGCATGCGACCGCGCGCGCGCGCGCACACACACACACACACACACACACACACACACACACACACACACACACACACACACACACACACACACACACACACACACACACACACACACACACACACACACACACACACCCTCCTCCTCGTCCTTCTCCCCCGCAGAACAGAAAGAACACCCATGCACAAACAAACAAACAAACAAACCAAACACATCTTTCCGTGAGAAATATTTCCTGCTCTCCAATTATATCGCCGCGAGGACTTTTTTTTCCTGTTCGAATTTTGTCTCTCGCCTTGAGAAGGAGGAGGCGGAAGCAGCGGAAGAGGGCGGGGCAGGGGAGAGGGAGAGGGAGAGGGCGGGGCAGGGGAGAGGGAGAGGGAGGGAGGGGGAGAGGGAAAGGGAGAGAGTGAGGGCGGGGCAGGTAAGAGGGAGAGAGAGAGGGAGAGGAGAGGGCAGGGGAGAGGGAGGGAGAGAGGGAGTGAGGGAGGGAGAGGGAAAGGGAGAGAGTGAGGGCGGGGCAGGTAAGAGGGAGAGAGAGAGGGCGGGGGCAGGGGAGAGTGAGAGAGGGAGGGAGGAGGAGAGGGAGAGAGGAGGGAAAGGGAGAGAGTGAGGGTGGGGCAGGGAAGAGGGAGAGGGAGAGAGGGAGGGAGGAGGAGAAGGAGAGGGAGAGAGGGGGGAGAGGGAAAGGGAGAGAGTGAGGGCGGGGCTGGTAAGAGGGAGAGAGGGAGGGAGGGGGGAGAAGGATAGGGGGAGGGCGGGGTAGGTAAGAGGGAGAGAGGGCGGAGCAGGTATGAAGGAGAGGGAGGGAGGAGGAGATGGAAGAGGAGAGAGGAGAGGGCGGAGCAGGTAAGAGAGAGAGAGAGAGGGAGGGAGGAAGAAGGATAGGGAGAGGGCGGGGCTGGTAAGAGGGAGAGAAGGAGTGAGGAAGAGAGGGAGAGAGAGGGAGAATGAGTGAGAAAGGGAGAGAGTGTGAGGGCAGGGCAGGTAAGAGCTTTAGAAGGAAGGAGGAGGAGAGGAATAGTGAGAGGGAAAGGGAGAGGAGGAGGGAGAATGAGAAGGAAAGGGAGAGGGAGAAGGAGAGAGAGAATAAGAGAATATGGATAAAGAGAAGCCATCTCTCTTTCTCTCTGCTCTCTCTCTCTCTCTCTCTCTCTCTCTCTCTCTCTCTCTCTCTCTCTCTCTCTCTCCTCCCTCCCTCCTCCCTCCCTCCTCCCTCCTCCTCCCTCCCTCCCTCCTCCTCCTCCTCTCCCTCCTCCCCCCCTCTCTCTCTCTCTCTCTCTCTCTCTCTCTCTTTCTCTCTCTCCCTCTCTCTCTATCTCTCTCTCTCTATCTCTCTCTCTCTCTCTCTCTCCTGTCCTTCTCCTGTCCTTCAAAAATGTATGCATATTACTCGAATTAAAGTGCCTAAAAGGACCTGCATGAAATATATTCAAACCAGATTTTGAGAGCCTGCGCTGAAATATGCATTAATCAGGAAATTTGCGCAAAAGAACTGGTTGTGTTGCATAATATTTTACAGTGAGGATAACTCGATAGAAAAAAACGTCATTTTTTTTCTCTCTCTCTTTTTTTTTTCTTTTTTTTGATATCTATTAATTATTATTTCTTATTAAAGGTAACGAGCGGCTTTGCAAAATTGAAAGATATTATCATGTTAAGTCGAAAATGCTATTTGGAATTTGAGTTTTCGAATTCAAGTTGTACGTTATCTTTTGCAATACCGTTAAAAAAAAATATATTAATAAAGTAAATGTAGTGAGAGCTTATGCATATTCCATTATGCACTTTTACATAATATGATTAAGGAAAGAATGAATACAGTTTTGTAATTTTTTTCGTATTCATTTATGTTCTGGTTCCAAACATTTTATTTTCTTTTACGTGGCAGATATACTTAAGGGTCGCAAAAAAAAAAAATAATAATAATAATAACAATAATAATAGTAATGATGAAAATGATTATAATGATGATAATGAGAATGAGAATGATGATGATGATAAGAATGAAAATGATGATAATGATGATGGGGATTTTGATGGTGATGATGTGATGATGATGATGATAATGATGTTAATAATGATAATGGTAATAGTAATCATGGTAATGATAGTAGGAATTATAATTGTAACAAATGGAAAATAGTAATTTAAATGATGATGATGATGATGATGATGATGATGATGATATGATAGTAATGATAATAATAATAATGGTAACAAATAGTAATAATGATAATAATAATAATAATAATGATAATAATGGTAATAAATAGTAATAAAGATAGTAACAAGAGTAGCTACTAGAGGCTCACCCGTTCTTGACTCACGGTCGGGCTCGGATGTCTTGGTCACGGACTCACACCTGCCATGAGTCACATTCCAGATGAGTAACGGTGGATTCATGACCAGCGCGTGAGTCATTCCTGTGTTTCTTGTTACAGGAGTATGGTTATTGTGTTTCTTGTTGGTATGTTGGGTTGTTTTCGGGGGAGGGGGGGGGAGGGAGAGATGGGAGAGAAGGGAGGGAGGGAGGGAGGGAGGGAGGGAGTTAGGGAAGGGAGGGAAGGGAGGGAAGGGAGGGAGGGAGGGAGGGAGGGAGGGAGAGGAGGGAGGGAGGGAGGGAGGGAGGAGAGAGGGAGAGAGGGAGAGAGGGAGGGAGGGAGGGAGGGAGGAGAGGGAGAGAGGGAGAGAGAGGGAGAGAGGGAGAGAGAGAGAGAGAGGAGAGAGAGAGAGAGAGAGAGAGAGAGAGAGAGAGAGAGAGAGAGAGAGAGAGAGAGAGAGAGAGTGAGTGAGAGAGAGAGAGAGAGAGAGAGAGAGAGAGAGAGAGAGAGGGAAACGGGAAGAAGAGGAGAGGGAGGAGAGAAGGAGTGGGTGAGGGAGAGGGAGGGAGGGGGAGAGGGGGAGAAAGATAGAGTACTAAACCTTTTTTTGTGTATATACGTGTGCGTGCGTACGTGATTATGTGTGCACAAATACAGCAAAATAAGAGAAGCGATCGCAAAGATAACTCACGCCCCGTTGAGGATCCCGAGCCGACGCAGATCCCGTGGCCTCAGGAGACCCGCTGGGCCCTCCTCGCCCGCCAGGGGACTTCGAGCCGACACTCCCGCACTCATCAGAGCAATGCATCACCCCCCCACCCCCTGCCCCCTCTCCCCCACGCCCCCACCACACCCCCAGCCAACGCCACAGTCACCCGTACATGCCCCGCTTCCGGTAGGTACCCAGAGGGGCATCCGGTGGGTGTTCTCGCGGAAGGCAGGCTTTGCGAAAAGAACTTCTGTGCGAAGAACACACGTCTTTTGTTCGTTTTGTTCTCCGTATACGTAGAGAGAAAACAGAAAGGAGACGTAGAAGGATAAAGAAGAAGAAGGAGTTTTTGTCTTTTTCTGCGTGCACATAGAGAGGAAAGAGAAAGAAAGAGACGTAGAAGAAAGATGAAGAAGAAGAAGGAGTTTTTGTCTTGTTCTGTGTACACATAGAGGAAATAGCAAGGAGACGTAGAAGGAAGAAGAAGAAGGAGATTTTCTCTTGTTCTGCAAACACATAGAGAAAAAAAGAGAAAAAAGGAGACGTAGAAGAAAGATGAAGAAGAAGAAGGAGTTTTTCTCTTTCCCTGCATACACACAGAGAATAAAGAAGAGAAAAAGGAGACGTAGAAAGAAGTTTTTGTCGTTTTGTGTGCACCCGCAGAGAAAGAAGAAGACGAAGGAGTTGAGAAAAAGAGGTGGACGAATAGGAGGTGGAAAGGAGAAAGAAAATGGAGGAGCTATAGGAGGAAGGGATAAGGTGTGAAAAAGGAAAGGTGGAGAAAGGAGAATGAGAAAGGATGCTTATTTTCTCCCTTTTCCTTGATCAAGAAAAAAGGAGAAATGAAAGACAATAAAGATTGGAGAAAGAAAAAAAAATGAAAAGGGTAAAGAAAATCAAGTGATGTTTAAAGAAGATTAATATAAAGGTACAACGGGAAGGTGCTGAAAACGGGGTATAAATTGATGGCGTTAAGACCATATAACGAGTCTGAAGGAAAGGATAAAAACCTAATAATGGGTCTGGGAAAAGGTCAGAGAGGAAGGGAAGAAGAGAGAAAGTAGTCGAGGAGAGAGGAGAGAAAGGTGGCGAGGGGTGAGGGGAGAAGAGTGGGATAAGAGGGAGAAGGAGAAATGAGAGAGGAAATTGGAGATGAAGAAAAAAAGAAGGGAGAGAGTAAAAGTAAAAGAGGCGACGGAAGAGGAGGCGAGGAGGAGAGCAAGAAAGGGGAGAGAGGGGGGAGCCTGGGGGAGAGTCATTGATAAACAGTTAGATTAATTAGTTAATTGAGAGAGAGAGAGAGAGACAGAGACAGAGACAGAGACAGAGACAGACAGACAGACAGACAGACAAAGAGACAAGGAGACAGAGAGACAGAGACAGAGAAAGAGAGAAAAAGAGAGAGAGAGCGAAAGGGAGAAGAGACAGACGAGGTGCTATTAGGAAAAGGGGGGGAAAGGACAGTATTGGTTAACCTTTAGCAGTTCATTTTAAACTTTAAGAGGACCGAGGGAAGTCCAAGAAGCAATCCCGAAGTTAGGAATGTGGGTGCGGGACACAGTAAAGACCTGTGATGGTGCTTATTGAGCCATGATTGGAATTTGATCAGTAAACTTCGACGTTTTGTGGCAACTCGGGAAGAAGGGAGTGAGAAACGAGAGAAGGGGGAGGGAGGGAGAGCGTGGAATAGGGAGGGGGATGAGAGAAGAAAAGAGGGAGGGAGAAACAACAGAGGGGGAGGGAGGTGGAGCGTGGTAAAGGGAGGGGGATGGGAGAAGAAAAGAGGGAGGGAGAAACGACAGACGGAGGAAGGAGTGAGAGCGTGGGAGGGTAAAAAGGGAGAAAGAGGGAGGGAGGGAGACAATGAGAGAAAAGGAGGGGAAGTGAGGAAAGTAGGGTAAGTGTAGGAGGTGAGGGAAAAAAGAGAGGGGGAATGCGACATGGAGAGAAAGAGAGAGAGAGAGACTGACACAGAATTGTTAAACTAAATCGCAATTTCGACATCCTAAAGGCACAGGCGTACTATCAGAAACAGAAAAACCCGAAGATATGATAAAGCCAAACGGAAGTAAGTTAGTAAGTAAAAAAAAAAAATCAAAATAGGCCCTTCATATGGAGTAGTCTAAAAGTAATTACGGTCATGCCTAATAAGCTTATTAAGGCTTTTAACTGTAATCCATTCGTTAACAAGTACTTAACGAGGTGGTTTGCCTTGCTCCGTGGCCTCTGCGGTTAGTTTAGGCTTTCCTTAAAAGCTTGTTCTTGAAATTATCGAACAGATGGTATTTGGGTTCATGCGAAGGTCTTGTAAAATTTGTTCACGCGTGCTTTGAACAAGTTTGTGTGTGTGTGTGTGTGTGTGTGTGTGTGTGTGTGTGTGTGTGTGTGTGTGTGTGTGTGTGTGTGTGTGTGTGTGTGTGTGTGTGTGTGTGTGTGTGTGTGTGTGTGTGTGTGGTTGTGTGTGTGTGTGCGTGTTCGTGCGTGCGTGTCGTGTGTGTGTGGGGGGGGGGGGTGAATGTGTGTTTGCATGTTTTGTGATTGTCTGTTCGTGTGTTTGTGTATTTGCGTGCGTTTCTGTTTATAAGTGTTATTATTACCTTTATCAACAAATAAGCAGGTAGAATTACATGATCTAAAACAAACCTATTTCTCTCTTAACTTCAAAATAAAACAGAAAAAGAAAGAAAAGCCAGCATCTTTTTCAGCAGAAAGGAAAAAGAGAGACAATTTATCTTTTATTATATTCTAAAAGATTTCCCACTTTCACATGCATCCTCCCACGAAAAGAAAACGAATGAGATTAAAGAGACAAAATAAAACGAAAAGAAGAAAAATGAGTATAAATGCGTGACTTAAATTTACGATGCAAGATGATTTAGTAGAGGTTAAGATATATTTTTTGTCATTATTCTTTATTCTTTCTATTATTCTTTTTGTTATTGTTTCTCTTTTTGGTTTTCGGGGAAATGAATACACAAGTAAGAATGATAATGTGGATAGAAATGACAATCGTAATATGGAGGTTATATTATTAATCATTTAAATTACTGCATTCATAACAGTATGAGAGTATAAATGTATAAAATAATGATGATAAAAATTTGATAAACTGTTTTTTTTTTTTTTACTGTATAATGAGGATGGTAATGAGTTTAAGCCCGTGTGTGTGAGTGTGTGTGTGTGTGTGTGTGTGTGTGTGTGTGTGTGTGTGTGTGTGTGTGTGTGTGTGTGTGTGTGTGTGTGTGTGTGTGTATGTGTGTGTGAGTGTATGTGTGTGTGTTATTTTATCTGTTTGATTTTTTGCCCTCCATTTTACATTTTCCATCTCTTTCACTCTCATTTTGAACTCAATTAATCCTGATTATGAAAATTCATCAGAGTTTTGAAATATTAATCTGTCGCTTGGAATTATCAAATGGAGATGATCTTCACTGCATTTCATAATAATTAATTCACAGGGATTTATAATGGCGTTTTGGTGTATAATTTCTCC
>NC_091555.1:21014681-21019681 GCF_042767895.1 Penaeus vannamei
CAAGAAATCGAGGCTGCCTCCCGTTCCCAGGAAACGAGATCGTATTCAATCTCAAGTAAAGAGTGTATGACAGCCATTCCACTGTCTGTTATGGCTGTTCTTACTGTTGTTACTGTTCTCGCCGTTCTCTTTCGTCTTCCGCGCTGCCTCCTCGCCGGGTACGGATGGGTATATAGCCCCCTCCAGCCCCCACCCCCACCCAGCCCTCCTCCACCCCCACCCCAATCTAAACCCCCTCCACCCCCACATCCCCATCCAGACCCCCTCCATCCCCCCCATCCAGACTCCCCCTAACCCCATCCAGATTGCCCCCTGCCCCCACCCTCACCCCCATCCGGACCCCCAGCAGCCGCCCGCGTGTGTTATGAATTTGATTTTTACGTAATCTTTATGATCCCGGATTTCTGTCAAGCTTAACGCTCCGATGTCACGCTGTTGGTCACTTTCTTCCGTCTGCTTGGGGGGTGCGTGCGAAGGCGTGGCTGTGTGTGTACGGATGGATTTATGAGGGTGATTTCGTGCGTGTGAGAGAGAGGGAGTGGGAGAGAGAGAGAGAGAGAGAGAGAGAGAGAGAGAGAGAGAGAGAGAGAGAGAGAGAGAGAGAGAGAGAGAGAGAGAGAGAGAGAGAGAGAGAGAGAGGGAGGGAGGGAGGGAGAGGGAGAGAGAAACGAAAGATATGCACACATACGTACATTCTCTCTCTCTCTCTCTCTTTCTCTCTCTCACCCTATCTCTCTCTGCCTCTCCCTCTCCCTCTCCCTCTTCTTCTCCCTCTCCCTCTCCCTTTCCCTCACCCTATCTCTCACCCTCTCCCTCTCCCTCTCCCTCTCCTTCTCCCTCTCCCTCACCCTCTCCCTCTCCCTCTCGCCAGTCCCCCATGTGCTTTTCCACACAAAGGACTCGAATTCCTCTAACATTCAAAACGCTGCACCGAAGACCCACCACCTGTCATTACGACCAACCAGATCCCTGAGACACAAAGGAAAATCATACAACACATGATCATGAGGCAACATAATCCCCCGATGAGTATAATATTCATCATATCCCGAGATGACGGACCAGTTAAGTTATATGACAGGTAGCAATGGCGGAGTCTGGTGCTGGGCGTGGGCGTGTGACATGGCAGGGAAGATAGGGGAGAGGAATGGAGGAGGAAGAGGAGGTGGAGGAAGAGGAAGAGGAGGAGGTAGAGGAGGAGGAGGAGAAGAAGAAGAAGAAGAAGAAGAAGAAGGTGAGGAGGAGAGAAAGTAGGAGTAAGATGAAGACTAAGAGTAGTAAGAGGAGAAAAAAGAGGATAATAGAAGAGGACATGGAAGAGAAGAATATAAAAGAAGAAAAGATGGAATTGGAGGAAGATGAGAAGAAAAAAGAAGAAGAGGAAGAAGAGGCAGACGAAATGAAGTAGGAGAAGGGGGAATCCGTGCATATTTCTGGGGCAATATTCCCTGGAAAGCAGTTCAGAGCGGGGAGATAATGGGGACATTTAGTAATCTGGGGAATTTCTAGGGGAGAATGGGTTTAAAAAGGTAAACAAAAGGGGGAAGGGAGGAAACGAGCTTGGGAATGTGTTAGAATGATATTTGAGCGGGAGATCGATGGCGGCATTGTTGCGAAACGGGGAGAAAAGGGGACAAAGAGTGAGAAGATATAGAGAAAGGGAAAGAGGAAGGGAGAGGGAGAGAAAGAAAGGAAGAGGGAGTGAAAGAAGGGGAGAGGTAGAGAAAATAAGGGAGAGGGAGAGAAAAGGGAAGAGATAGAGAGAGAGAAAAGGGAAGTGATAGAGGGAGAAGAAAAGATAATGGGAGAGAGAGAGAAAAAGAGAATTTAACAATAAAAATGAACATCCACCCACACCTCATCAAGAGTGACCGCCCACACCGGCCAAAACCAAACCGCGCATTCAAATTCACTCGACCAAAAGTAGACTTAACCGCCCAACACGGACGTTCCCGCATCCATCATAAGGAAAAAGATCTCCCATATGGCGAACACCAGATTCGTATTTAATGACCGTGTCTCATGATTATTATGACATATGGATCCTTCTTCCTTGAGTTCCGAACCTTCTCGAAATCTTCTCCGGCGTACCCTAACCTAACCTAATCCACGTGAAGTCGACGCCATCATTACCATAATAACCACAACATCTGGAAGGGAGTCGCGGTAATGTGCCGTGAGAATCGGGACTACAGGATCGGAATGCTTTTGTGGAGGATCCGGTCAAGCATGGAAGAGCAGGAGAAGGGGAGTTGGAAGTTATGATTCGATTCTCATTTGTTCGCTCGTGGGTGTCGTTCCCGCGCCGAGCTTTCTCCGTCTATTGTTGAGGGATACGGCGCTGGAGATTTTTTCTATCATTATTTTTTTTTTCTAAATGCAGCGAGTTGGCGATATGGTATGGAAATGGGGGATATTGTAAATTAATAATGCATGAATTCGAGAGCTGCCTGTTATACGCTTACTTTTTTTCTACTGCTTCGAGCTAGTTATGTGGTATGGAAATAATAGATGTTGCCAACTGATTATGGATGAATTTTTCTGCCTACCTATACACTTTTTTTTAGATTCGGTGTTCTTGTTATATGATTTCTAAATATGAATATTGGTTTTATTATAGGTGTGTGTGTGTGTGCGTGTGTGTGTGTGTGTGTGTGTGTGTGTGTGTGTGTGTGTGTGTGTGTGTGTGTGTGTGTGTGTGTGTGTGTGTGTGTGTGTGTGTGTGTGTGTGTGTGTGTGTGTGTGTATTTGACTTCGTAAATTTCTTTTATGTTTCCTAATCATATTGATGTTCTTTCCAGGTATGCAACGCGAAGGAAGAGATCGCACGGTGTGGGAAAATCGTGAGTAGGCAAGATTAAGGCAAGAGAGGTAGGGATATGAGGAGATTTAGGGGAAGGAGTAAGGGCGAGAATAAAGGGGAATATGCAGGGGCGGCGGTAGGGATCGAGGAAGAAGGAGGGGATAGAGGAGCACCGATGATCCTTCCTCTCCTTTTCCTCCTTCCTTTCCTCTCTCTCCGTCCTCTCCTCCCTCCATCTTTGCCTTCCTCCCTCTCTTCCCTCACTCCTTGTTTTCCTCCTTCTCCTCCTCCCTTCTTTTCTTTCTTTGCTCATTTCTCCCTCTCCCTCCCTCCTTTTCCTCCCTTCCTCATTTCTCCCTCTCCCTCCCCATCTCTCGCGCGGCCCTTCTAAAAAATCGCGTCACGGGGGAGGAGGAAGGGGGGGGGGGAGTAGAAGAAATTCCCCAAGGCCTCCGGGCACCAATTCTTACCCCCCCCCCCCCCCGTTGACCACCTCCCTACCCCCAACTCCTCCACCACCCCACCCCCTCCCTTCCCACCCACCACCTTCCCCCTCCGTCCCCCTCCCACCCCACCCACCCCTACCTCCCCATCCACCCCCTCCCTCCCCATCCACCCCCTCCCTCCCCATCCACCCTCCCACCCCTCCCACTCCCCACCCCCCTCGTCGGGAAGATGAAAAACGCGCTCAACGGAGTAATAAAGGTCTTGTAAGGGAGAAAATATGACCTTGTTCTTATTGGCTTTTCGGAGGTCAGTTGGCTCCTCCCGGGGTCGTGTTAGGTTAGATTCTACCGGGATGATGTTACCTTGGAGGGAGTACTGTGACTCCCCCCCCCCCCGCTCTCTCCTTATCACCCTCAACCTCCCTCTACCTCCTTCCCTCTCTCCCTTTTCTTCAGCCTCTTCCTTTGACTATTTCTCTCTTTCCCTTTTCCTCTGCCTCTCGTCCCACCTCTCTCCCCCCTCCTTTCCTCTCTCTCCCTCTCTCCCTCTCCCCTCCTTCCCTTTACCACTCCCTCTCCTTCACTCTTCCTCTTCCCCCTTTCTCCTTCTCTCTCCCTCCCCCCTGATACCCGATATCATTTGGGAAATACAGGGCGAAGGGTGAAGGAGGTAGGGGAGGGAGGGAGGTGGGGGGGGGAAGGTACGCTGTGTTATCTGCATGTTTTTTGTTATTGTTTGTTTCTTTCTTTTCTTTTCTTAACGTACTTATAGCGATTCGGGTCGATTTTTCGTCTATTAGAAACTATTTTTCATACAAGAATCATTCATAGATTGGATTCCGGATCTTAGAAGTTAAACAAATAAATAAACAAATATTTAAAGAAGAAGAAGAAAAAGAAATAGAAAAAGAAAAAGAAGAAAAAGAGGAGGAGGAGGAATAGGAAGAGCAATAGGAAGAACAACAACAACGTGAAGAACAGGTGGGAGAGAAAATGAAAGAGAAAGGAGAAGATGAGAGAAAAAAAGACTAAAAAAAAGAGGAGAGGATGTTAGATCAAGCACAGTATCCATTAGGATGTAAATGAGTTTGTGTTCTCTTTTCACAAGCGGGAAAAAAAGTGTCATGAGAGTAAATAAACTATAATGCAACACCGCTTTGGCTTGCTGTGTCAGCATGGTTTGTTCTGACATTTTAAACATCATTAGAGTGTTGAAATAACCGATGACACGCGTGTAAAATGCTTTGCTAGGTGTTGGATGTGATGCGTGTGTAGAGATAGATTGATAGACAATTAGGGAGGGAGGGAGGGAGGGAGAATGAGAGGGAGGGAAGGAGAGAGAGGGAGAGAGAGAGAGGGAGAGAGAGAGAGGGAGAGGGAGTGAGAGAGAGAGGGAAGGGAGAGGGAGAGAGAGGGAAGGGAGAGGGAGTAAGAGAGAGAGGGAGGGAGGGAGGGAGGGAGGGAGGGAGGGAGGGAGGGAGGAGGGAGGGAGGGAGGGAGGGAGGGGGGGAGGGAGATGGAGAGAGAGAGAGAGAGAGAGAGAGAGAGAGAGAGAGAGAGAGAGAGAGAGAGAGAGAGAGAGAGAAAGAAAGAGAGAAAGAGAGAGAGGGAGAGAGAGAGAGAGAGAGAGAGAGAGGTTGGTTGATAGATAGTCAGCCTCCCTCGAGTCCCCTCAGTCCCTTTCAGGTTCTCTTAGTCCCCCTCAGCTCCCTTGGTCTCCCTCGACCCATTCAGACCCCCTCCAGCACTCT
>NC_091555.1:21034681-21037181 GCF_042767895.1 Penaeus vannamei
TAAGTATAAGGGAGAGACTCGTGGTATTCCATCCGATTTAAAAGAAGTAAAAAAAGCGATAAGTAAAACAAAAAACGGTCGCATCAAGGGAATCTGATCGGATGTAAGGGAATCAGAAGCGGTGTGCAGAGAGAGAGAGAGAGAGAGAGAGAGAGAGAGAGAGAGAGAGAGAGAGAGAGAGAGAGAGAGAGAGAGAGAGAGAGAGAGAGAAGGAGAAGGAGAGAGAGAGAAGGAGAAGGAGAGAGAGAGAAGGAGGTATAAGAGAGAGAGTTGCATCTTCCCTAACCGCTTAAAAGAGTCTGAAGTAGATTTTTTGCAACTAATTTTGTATTCTAATTTTTTTCGCGAAATAAAAGAGAAAGAGGTAGTGCAAATAGAAAAAAACATATTAATTTTGTTTAAACAAAGTAAGAGGGGGAGAAAAGAAAAGGAAAAACAAACTTTAAATAACCCGAAAGGTCAAAAGTAGAATATTCAAGCAAGAGCATAAGGTCGAAAATCTCGGAGTATAAGACAAGGGCATTGTCTTAAGAATCTTCACGAGAAGCCGTGCTTGTCTTAAAGTGCTGTGGGGAAGGTGAGGGGGGGGGTAAGGGGGAGGGGGAGGATTTGTCCGCTCTGTCGTAAAACTTAAAGATTTGTTCCTTTTATTTAGCAAGTGCAATGAGCTGTATTTTTACTTTGTTTTCTAAGAGTTGCAATAAAAATACAACTTTTCTCCGTCGGGGGAGGGGGAGGGAGGGGCAAGATAAAGGCAAGTGAAGAGGAAGTTTAATTTTTTTTTTGTCTTTTGTTCTCTCTCTCTCTCTCTCTCTCTCTCTCTGTCTGTCTGTCTGTCTCTCTCTCTCTCTCTCTCTCTCTCTCTCTCTCTCTCTCTCTCTCTCTCTCTCTCTCTCTCTTCCGTTTGGGCTTCTCCCCTTCCCTCTCCCTTTTCCTCCCCCCTTTCCTTCCTCCTCTTCCTCTCTCTACCAGTCACCCTCTCCCTCCCTCTCCTTCCTCACCCCACCCCCCTCTCCTCTCGACCCTCCGCCAACAAAACAGGCAAGCATCTCCTACACGATCTCCCCACCAAAGGAAGAATAAGAAAGAAAAGGAGAAGGAGAAGAAGATGAAGTAGAAGAAGAAGAAAAGGAGAAGGAGAAGAAGAAAAGGAGAAGGAGACGAAGAAGAAGAAGAAGAAGTAGAAGAAAAAGAATGAAAAGGAGGAGGAGAAGGAGAAGAAGTAGTAGAAGAAGAAGAAGAAAAAGAAGAAGAAGAAGAAGATAGATCTCGCTGAATAATGAAATACAGACGACTCACGCAGAAGGAGGGACATAATGAGAGAATGAAAGAAGGGGAAAATAAGCGTCTGGACATTCATTGAATAAAAAAGGGGAGAATCAAGCGTAACGCGAATAAAGGAGGGTATAGGAATAATGAATAAGTAACGAGATAGCTTTCAAGTAGAGGGAGAAAGAGAAGGGGAAAGGGAGAGGGAGAAGGGGAGAAAGAGGGAGAAGGGGAGTGGAAGAGAGAGAAGGGGAAAGGGAGAGAGAGGAAAGGAGCGAAGAAGAGGGGAGAGAATAAAAGGAGGTTGGAAGGGGGGGGCAGGGATAAGGAGATGAAAGAGGGGAGAAAAAGGAAAAATTAAGAATTGAAGAAAGAGTAATTAGATGACAAGAAAAGAAGAGGAAGGGATAGGGAAGGAATGAAGGAAAGAGAAATAATCCGAAAAGGAAAATGAGTAGACGAAGGTTTGAGAAATTGGAGGGAATAAAGGATAAATTTTGTAATAAACAAAAATAAGAAGAAAAGATGAAAAAAAATAGTGTCAGACAGACAGAGATTAGATTATCTAGTAAACAAGTAGACATATATAAAAGAAGAAAAAAGAATAATAATAATAAGAAGAAGGAGAAGAGGAGGAGGAGGAAGAAGAAGAAGAAGAAGAAGAAGAAGAAGAAGAAGAAGAAGAAGAAGAAGAAGAAGAAGAAGAAAGGGGAAGAAGAAGAAGAAAAGGGGAAGAACAAGAAGAAGAAGAAAAAAAGAAAATGAAGATAGGGAAGTAGAAAAAAAAGAAAATGAAGATAGGGAAGAAGGAAAAAAAAAAGAAAATGAAGAAGAAGGAAAAAAAAGAAAAAGAAGAAGGGGAAGAAGAAGAAAAAAAAATGAAGAAGAGGAAGGAGAGAGAAGATAAGGAATACGAAATCACTCCGTGTCTGACGCCCATCCGCGGTACACGAGCGGGCGGGCCGGTGTGATGGGCGGGATGCAAATACAACATGATTAATGATTCAGCGAATATTAACAGAGCTTGAATCATCATAGGCCTGGCTCTCTCTCTCTCTCTCTCTCTCTCTCTCTCTCTCTCTCTCTCTCTCTCTCTCTCTCTCTCTCTCTCTCTCTCTCTTTCTCTTTCTCTCTCGCTCTCTCTCTCTCTCTCTCTCTCTCTCTCTCTCTCTCTCTCTCTCTCTCTCTCTCTCTCTCTCTCTCTCTCTCTCTCTCTCTCTCTCTCTCTCTC
>NC_091555.1:21039681-21042181 GCF_042767895.1 Penaeus vannamei
CAGGTCTATTTCTTTAAGCAATGAAGATTTAGTTCATTGTACTCTGGTGTTTATTTTTTCGTATCCTTGAGTTAATTAGACAACAAAAGCGTAGGTAAGAACAAACAGAAGTTGTCCCGAAGGAGAACAAAACGAAGAACAAACAAGAGAAAAAAAACGAACAAAATGAAAAGCATACAAAAAGTATCTAAAACAAGAACAGACAATACACTATTCCAAACAACAACAGTATCTCATATAAAAAACAAAGAGAACAAACAAAAGTGATATCTCAAACAAAAACAAAACGAAGAACAAACAAAAACGATATCTCAGACAATAACACTATCCCAAACAACAACAGCATCTCAATCAAGAACAAACATGAATAGTATTTCAAACAAGAACAAACCGCGGCACAGACAATAACACAATCCCCAAAAATGAACAAACCGAAATACACGCAACAACAGCGTCTCAAAAAATAAAAGATGACAAATAAATAAATAAATAAATAAATAAAAAGATGAATAAATAAATGAATAGATAAATAAGTAGATAAATAGATAAATAAATAGATAAATAGATAGATAAATGAATGAATGAATGAATAAATAAATAAAATAAAACACAGAGGAACAGAAAAATTAATAAAAGAATTAGAAATAAAGAAGAACAAAAGGAAAGGCCAACGAAGAACGGAGTGAACAGCCGTGCAAGAACTGGCCTGGGCTGACCGCACGAGACAACGACGTAATGCGGGTGCGGGTGCGGGGGGAAGGGGGGAGGGGGGGGGCGAGGGGGCAGATCCGCACGTGGGTTTTATGGCTGCTTGAATTCTGCGTCGGGTTTCCTCGGGTGGCTTTATGATGGGTTTTTATGTTTGTATGTTTGTTTTTATGTTTTTTTTGAGGGGGGAGGTTTGGTTGTTTGTTGTTTTGTTTGTTTTGTTTGGTTGTTGATTTTGATCGTTTCATTGGTTTGATTTTACTGTTTTTGTTTTGTTTTTTTATTGTTAGTATGATACCTTGGGAAGAGAATAAGGTCGCGATAATCTCACAAATTTTAGCACACGCACCCTCTTAAACACACACACACACACACACACACACACACACACACACACACACACACACACACAGACCCCCTCCCCCCACCTGCAGAGGAAGAGGCACCGAATCCGTCCTCCTCCCTTCTCCATTTCCCTCCGCGTTATCGCCGGTTTTCCCGAATCTCTTGTTTACGTCTGCGATCAAAAGGAACAGTTCAGACCCTTTCTTACGAAGAATTTTAATCCGCTCCTTTGATAGCTGGGTCACGTCGGCGAACGGCAGTCTACTGAACTGCTTGTATCTGCGTTCAGAACCTGCAGGTCGTTGGTGCGTTGGGGAATGGCGTTCGGCCCGAGATGGAAACCGGTTGTTAGCTCGTTATGTGTGTATGTGTGTATGTTTTTTTCTTTTGTTTTTTGTTTTTTGTGTCTTGTTTCTTGTTTTTTGCTCGTTCGTTTTTTTTCTTGAGGGAAGGTGAAGGAATTCCATTTGAATTTTCTCTCTCTCTCTCTCTCTCTCTCTCTCTCTCTCTCTCTCTCTCTCTCTCTCTCTCTCTCTCTCTCTCTCTCTCTCTCTCTCTCTCTCTCTCTCTCTTTCTCTCTTATGTGTGTCTAACTTTTCCTCTCATTATCTATGTAACATTCAAGTCTTGTTCTTGTTTTAGAATTAATTTGCAATAATTAGAATATTTTAGAGAAAAAATGTTGGCCAAATTATTCCTAAAGTTATAATTGAGGGCTACATCTGATTTTTTTTCTCCGGTGTTGATACAGCTGGCGAATTAGTTTACAAGAATTTAGTCAGGCTTGCGAACTCTATACCCAGTGCTGATATTTTCTGTCTATATATTTCGTACAGATTAAAGCACTAAGGAGTTTTTTTTCGATTTTTTTCTTTATTTCTTTCTCTCGCTTTCCCTTGCTCTTCCTTTCCCTCTCCCTCCATCCTCTTCTTTCCCCCTCATTCCTTTTCTCACTTCCTCCTCTCTCATCTATCTCTCCCTTTCTCTCTTCCTCCGTCCTCTCACTCTCTTTTTCCCTTTCTCTCCCTTTCCTCTCCCTCCTTCACTTCGTCTTCTCTCATTCCTCCCTCCTCTCGCTCTCTTCTTCCCTTTCTCTCCCATTCCCTCTCCCTTCCTTTCCTTCGTCTTCCTCCTCCCTCCTCTCCCTCTCTTCTTCCCTTTCTCTTCCTCCCCCCTCTCTTCTTCCCTTTCTCTCTTCCTCCCTCTCCCATTCCTCTTCCTCCTTTCCTTCGTCTTCCCTCCTTCCTCCCTCCTCTCCACCATCCAGGCTTTACATTCCTCCCAATCAGGCCACATTCCCCAGTGGTCACGGTGGCCACTGGCTACTCCGGCCCCCTTCTCTCTCTCTCCCTCTCTCTCTACTCTCTTACTCTCTCCTTCTTCTCTTCGTCTTCTCCGTCTGTTTATTCGCATGTCTGTTTGTTTCTGGTTCTTTTCTCTGATTGTG
>NC_091555.1:21047181-21049681 GCF_042767895.1 Penaeus vannamei
CTCTTTCTTTCTTTCTTTCTTTCTCTCTCTCTCTCTCTCTCTCTCTCTCTCTCTCTCTCTCTCTCTCTCTCTCTCTCTCTCTCTCTCTCTCTCTCTCTAGCTCCCCCCCCCCCCCCCCCATTTCTTTTGTCCGTCGCTCCCGCTGCGCTGGCCGTGACGTCATCCGGAGAGCCACTCGGAGCCACTCGCGAAGGCATCGGGCGGAAAATAAACCTTTTTTCGTTCCTTGACTCGTCATGCTGGAATGGAGAGGGGTTCGGTAGGGGTGGATGGGAGGGGGGGGGGGGGGGTGGATACGGTGGGTGTAAATATGGGTGACGGTGTCTGCGGCATGTGTAGAGGCATACATATATAGTCGTGGACATATACGTGAAACGTGCACACGGAAGAACACACACACACAGGAAGAGATAGGAGAGAGGGAAGAGAAGAAAAGAGGAAGAGTGAGAGGAGAGAGAGATAGATAAAGATAGAGAGAGAGAGAGAGAGAATTAATTTTCCTTCTAAAGCCAGATGTACAGAATTAATCTCCACATTCACCCTCTTCCGGTTATCCTCTCCGTCTTGTGTTCTGTCCATCTTCTTCACCACATTTTCTTCTGTTCAAGACATTGCTCTAATGATCATCTGTTCATCATCTCCCTCCCGTGTTCTTCTCCGGTCCGTGAACACTGTGGGAGAGTAATCTCAAAGGTTTTCATAAAGTGATCATTGCGTTTACGTTTTATTGTGAACTCATCTCCCCCCCCCCCCCCATTTTTCTCTCTCCCTTCTCCCACTCCCTAATTTGTCTTGGCTTCTCTACTTCTTTCGTCTCCCTTTACTCTTCTTTTCTCTTATTCCGCCCTTTCTTCCTTTCATTCTCTTGTCCGTCTATTCTCTTCCTTTCCTCTCATCTCTTCCTTTTTCACCGCTTCTCCTTCCCTCCCTTCCTTTCTTCTCTCTCTCTCTTTCTATCTCTTCTCTTCTCTTCTCTTCTCTTCTCTTCTCCTCTCCTCTCCTCTCTCTCACTCTCTCTCTCTCTCTCTCTCTCTCTCTCTCTCTCTCTCTCTCTCTTCTCTTCTCCCTCGTCTTCTCTCTTCTTCTCTCTCTTCCTCCCCCTCACCCTCCTCCTCCTTCTCCCTCTTCCTCCTCACCATTCTCCTCCTTCCCCATCATCCATCCTCATCCCTCCCCCCTTTCAACCCCCCCCATGTGACGACGACGAAAGCCCGCCGAGCGTCACGGTCAAGCCGCCGATTTCCCAGCGCCCTTCCGTCACCGTCACCGCGAGCCGAGCCGTAACGCTGGTATGTGTGTATGTGTGTGCGTGTGTGTGAGAGAGAGAAATTGCGTGCTTGTGTGTATGCGTGTGAGAGAGTGCGTGTGGGTGTGTGCGTGTGTGCGTGTGCGTGTGTTTATTTGTTTGTTTGTGTGTGTGTGTGACGGAGCGGGGAACTGCTGGAGAGTCGGTCTTGTTCGTTTCGCTTGTGTGCGCGCGTGTGTGTGTATGCGTGTGTCTGTGTTTGTTTTATCTCGGGTTATTTTGTAAGTTCATATTTGTCTTCTGGTGGGTTTTCCTGCTTGACTTGTCTTGTCTTTTTGATTGTTCAGGCCATCTTCCTGTCTCGCTGTTTGTCTCTTTCTCTCTCTCTTTGTCTGTCTGTCTGCCTTTTCCCCTCTCTCTTTCTCTCATTCTTCCCCCTCCCTCTCTCCATCCCCTTTCCCCCTCACCCTCCTTCCTATCCTTTCCCTTCCCCCTTCCCTCCCTCCCCTCCCTCCTTCCCTATCCTTCTTCTTTCCCTCCCTCCCTTCTTCCCTCCCTCCCCACCTTTCATCCCACCTTCCCTCCCTCCTTCCCCCTACCACTTCTCTCCCTTCTTCCCTCCTTCCCTCCCTTCCCTCCACCAACGCCCTTGTCTGTGACCTCGCCTTCCCTCCCGTCTCCTGTTCCCACGTGACCTGAACTGAATCACAACGAGCGCACAGCAGTTCAGGATGTGTTCAGTTCGTATTGTTCCGTTATAGAAAGAGACGGAGGGGGAAAAGGAGAAGGAAGATGGGGAGAGGGAGAGGGGAGAGGGAGATGGAGAAGGAGAGGGAGGGGAAGGGGGGAGAGGGAGAGGGGAGAGGGAGGATGAAAAGGAGAGGGAGATGGAGATGGAGAAGGAGAGGGAGAGGGAGAAGGGATAAGAGATAAAGAGAAAGAAAAAGAGCGAATAAAGAGATTTAATAAAAGAAAGAAAGAGAGACAGAAAGGGAAAAAAATAACGTAAGCAAAAAAAGAAGAGAGAGAATATATCTGAAGAAAATAATTAACTCGTCAAAGGATATTTTTTTCCTTCTAAGGGAAGCCTCTCTCTCTTTTTTTCTCTCTCTCTCCCTCTCTCCCTCTCTCCTTGTGCAACACGTGACTGATATATTGAATAGCAGAAAGGCATGCGTGGCGGGAATTCCCCGAGATTCCCGCCGCGGCTTCTAAAAAGGACAAGGAATATAAGAAATAATAATGGTAATAATA
>NC_091555.1:21054681-21057181 GCF_042767895.1 Penaeus vannamei
ACACACACACACACACACAGCCTACACATGTATGTGTGTATGTATCCAACCGAATTTGAATATGTTTTGCATACATATATAAAACTGCCTTATCGTCGAAACGATGATTCTTTTCTCCCCTGTCTCTCTTTGTATATCTCCTTTTATCATCTCTCTGTCCCCTCCCTTCCTAAGCCCCCTCCCGTGCCCCTTCCTTTGCCCTCCGCCCCCCCCCCCCGTGCCCCTTCCCTTGCCCACCGCCCCCCCTCCCCCCGTGCCCCTTCCCTCGCCCTCTGTCCCCCTCCCGTGCCCCTTCCCTTGCCCTCCGCCCCCTCCCCGTGCCCCTTCCCTTGCCCACCGCCCCCCTCCCCCGTGCCCCTTCCCTCGCCCTCTGTCCCCCTCCCGTGCCCCTTCCCTTGCCCTCCGCCCCCTCCCCCGTGCCCCTTCCCTTGCCCACCGTCCCCCTCCCCCGTGCCCCTTCCCTTGCCCTCGCCCCCTCCCCCTTGCCCCTTCCCCCTTCCCTTGCCCACCGCCCCCCCCTCCCCCGCGCCCATCTCCATCCGATTCCATCAACGCGCGCCGGGCTCCTTGCTGCTCCCTGGGGCTCCCTCGGCGACGTCCTGTGCGTTGTCTCACTCCCGGGCGATCGACGTCGACACGAGCGGCGTCTGGGTCCTCTCGCTCGTGTGGCTCCTCGCTCGCTCGCCTCGGGTCCGGATTGGATCGGGCTTTGGGTCTGGGTTTCGGTCTGCCTGTCTG
Organism: Penaeus vannamei; assembly: GCF_042767895.1. Classification (NCBI taxonomy): domain Eukaryota; kingdom Metazoa; phylum Arthropoda; class Malacostraca; order Decapoda; family Penaeidae; genus Penaeus; species Penaeus vannamei. The sequence continues at coordinate 21,055,420 of NC_091555.1, forward strand.
TGCGTCTCTCTGTCTGTCTGTCTGTCTGTTTGTCTGTCTGTCTCAGCCTCTCTTTCTCTCTCTCTGCCTCTCTCTCTCTCTCTCTCTCTCTCTCTCTCTCTCTCTCTCTCTCTCTCTCTCTCTCTCTCTCTCTCTCTCTCTCTCTCTCCCTCTCTCCCTCTCTGTCAGTTTATTTGTCTGTCTCAGCCTCTCTGTCTTTCTCTTTCTCACCATGACAATTTCTGTTTCTTCCGCTTCTTACATTTAAGTTGCTTGAGCTCTTCACCTCCCGTGTTTGTGCAGTTGCAATTTTAACTTGTTCATCTTTATTTATGCTTCTCATCGTTGCTTGCAATATCATCCGCTTAACACGTTTTCCGGTGGAAGTTCTTTGCCATTTTCTCTCGTGGTTTTATTGCCTCTCGTTTTGTATCTTTGAGGTTATTTTTTGTTCTGTGTCTTTGTCCATTTCTCTCTGTCTCTCTGGGTTTTGGTCTGCCTGTCTGTGCGTCTCTCTCTCTCGCTCTCTCTCTCTCTCTCTCTCTCTCTCTCTCTCTCTCTCTCTCTCTCTCTCTCTCTCTCTCTCTCTCTCCCTCTCCTCACTCTCTCTCTCTCCCTCCCTCTCCTCCCTCTCTCCTCCCTCCCTCCCTCCCTCCCTCCCTCCCTCCCTCCCTCCCTCCGTCCCACCCACTTCGCCCCCTTTCCTGTATCTCGCATTTAATTTAATATATCAACTTTTATCTTCCTGCCGTCTCATTACTCTGTTTATTATCACCCTCTCTCCGTGTTGACTGTTTATCACTGAATTTATACATTTCCACATTATCCTTCTTGCCAACCTAATCCACATCCTCGTTGGGTTTAATCCAGGATGGTGGCAAATGCAGTTGGCTTTTCTTATCACCTCATTTGTTACCCACACCGGGAATCCTCCACCAGAATCCACATCCACATTGGCAATCCACGGAAACTTTTTTATCATCCACTTTTATCCCCTTTTCAACCACACGTCGATCTATCCACATGAATTGGTTACCGCGATATATTTTTTTTTCTCTTTCTCCCTCTTTCGTACGAAACTCCGTATCCACTTGACGGTTTTTTATGTTTGTTTATGACATTTTCTTCCGATATCCACTTCCTTTGTTATCCACATTTAGTCCTATCCCTATTTTTCTTGTACTAAACTCCATATCCACTTGATGGATTTTGTGTTTGTTTATGATATTTTCTTCCGGTATCCACTTCCTTCCTTTTTTGTCCACACTTAGACCTATCCCTATTTTTTCTTGCACGGAACTCCACACCCACTCCATGTATTTAGTGTTTATTTTACGTCATTTCCCTTTGTCCTTCACTACTTCTTCCCCTTGCCATACAGATTTGCTCTGTCTAATCCTCGCTTCTTCGTCCACTTTGTCCACTCTCGAAATCCTCTCTCTCCTTTGTCTCCTTTCCTAATCCTCTCTTTCCTCTATTCACTTTCCGATCCACTCTCCGTCTCCTTTTCTATTCCCCTCTCCGTCCACTTTCCTAATCCTGATCCTCCCTCTCTCTCCTCCGTCTCCTATCCTAATCCTCTCCTCCGTCCACTTTGTCCACTTTCCTTCTCCTCTTTTCGTCCACTTTCCTAATCCTCTCTCTCTCTCCTCCGTCTACTTTGTCCACTTTCCTTCTCCTTTCCAAATCCACTCTCCGTCTCCTTTGCTAATCCTCTCCTCAGTCCACTTTGTCCACTTTCCTTCTCCTCTCTCCGTCCACTCTCCTAATCCTCTCTTTCTCT
>NC_091555.1:21062181-21072181 GCF_042767895.1 Penaeus vannamei
CAAGAACAAGAAAAAGAGAGAAAGGGAAAGAAGGAGAAGGAATAGGAGTAAGAGAAAAAAAATTGAAAGAGCAGTAGGAAGAGGAAGATGAGGAGAAAGAGGACGAAAATAAGACCTTAGGACCAAGACGAAGAATATGTTCTATAAACAGAATAATAACAAATAAATAAGACGCACCCACAACAAACGCACGATTAAAGCTACGATTTATATTTACTTCATAATGAATCCGGATCCAAAATGATTCAAATATTTACTCTAGATATTAGTGTTCCCCCAGAGACCGCGGCGCTAATGAGGCCAGAACACGCCCACCGAGAACTCCATTCTTTACCCGCTTTGCACACGAGGTAAACAAGGCCACGCTGTATCGGCGCAGAGAGACACAGCGCGCTCGACAGCTTTGTTTCCCGGGAGCATTGCAGTGCGACAGAGGGGATCGGTGGGGGAGGGAGGGGGAGAGGGTGGGAGCGGGAAGAGGGAGAGGGGGTTGAAGGGGGAGAGGGAGAGGGTGGGAGGGGGGAGAGGGAGAGGGGGTTGAAGGGGGAGAGGGAGAGGCGTGGGAGGGAGGAGAGGGAGAGGCGTGGGAGGGAGGAGAAGGAGAGAGGGGTTGAAGGGGGGAGAGGTGAAGGGTGGGAGGGGGAGAGGAGGGGAGAGGAGGGGAGGGGTTGAAGGGGGACATGGGGTGGAGGGGGAAGGGGGTGGGAGGGGTGAGAGGGGGGAGGGGTTGAAGGGGGACAGGGAGTGGAGGGGGAAGGAGTGGGTGGGTGAGAGGGGGGAGCGGAGGGGAACAGGAGGTGGAGGGGGAAGGGTGGGGATGGTGGAGGAGGAGGTGAAAGGGGTGGGTGGGTGAGAGAGGGAAAGGAGGTAGGGATGGTGGAGGAGAGGGAAGGGGTTAGGTAGGTAAGGGAGGATGGACAGGGAGTGGAGGGCTAGGGAAAAATGAGAGGAGAAGGATGGGGGGGACGGTGGTGGAGAGGAAAGGGGTGGGGAGGGTAGAGAGTTTGAGTCGGAAGGGGGGAGGGAAAAAATCGGAGAGGGGGGGAAAGAGGGAGGGAGGCTTTACCTTTGTATCTTACCTGCGAAAAGTGTCGACAGCTTAAATATCCAATTACGTTGCGACAGGTATTGAGGAACGAAGCAGGAAGCACAAAGCGAGGCTGGGTCTGTGTGTGTGTTTGTGTACGCGTTTTCTCTTCTCTCTCTCTCTATTTCTTTCCCTCTTTCTCTCTCCGCGTGTGTTTGTGTACGTGTCCTCTGTCTCTGTCTCTCCGTCTCTGTCTGTCTCTCTCTCTCTCTCTCTCTCTCTCTCTCTCTCTCTCTCTCTCTCTCTCTCTCTCTCTCTCTCTCTCTCTCTGTCTCTCTCTCTCTCTCTCTTTCTCTCTCTCTCTCCTTCCCTCCTTATACCTCCCCCTCCTCCTTCTTCTTCTTCTCGTCTTCTTCTTCTTCTTCTTCTTCTTCTACTAGTACTACTTCTTCTTCTTCTTCTTCGTCTTCGTCTTCTTCTTCTTCTTCCTCTTCTTCTTCTTCTTCTTCTTCGTCTTCTTCTTCTTCTTCCTCTTCTTCTTCTTCTTCTTCTTCCTCCTCCTCTTCTCCATCTACCTCCTCCCACTCCTTCCCTCCTTATTCCCCTCTTTCCTCTCCCCCTTTTCCCCTCTCCTCTCCCTCCCCCTCTTCCCCAGCACACACGCTAACAACCCGCGCACACAATGGCCTGGTACCCTCGGCCGCCCACTGGGAAGAGAGGGTTTTTTACGCCGCGAATTGGACTAAGAGGAGGAAGGAAAAGAGGGGAGAGGGGGAAGGGAGAGGAAGAAGAAGAAGAGAGAGAATGGAGAGAGAAGAGGGGATAAGGGAGAGCGGGGAGAGAGGGAGGGAGAGAGTGAGTAAGAGAAAAAAGAGAGAAGCAGACAGAGCGAGGAAGATAGAGAGAAGAAATGGTAGAAAGAAAGAGAGAAAGAGAACTGGGATGAGAAAGGAAAGGTGTAGTGGAAAGGAAAGGTGGAAATAACATTTGAGGCAACTAGAAACAGTTTCTATTTACGATTCTATCCAAAGTCAAAATACACAAGCAGTTGTGTTGCAACATTAAAAATAGAAAAAAAACGCAAAAATAAAAACACACACTCACGCCACAAAGGAGGAGAACACTACAAAAAGAACAAATAAAAGACAGCAATGAAAGAAGAAAAAGAAAGGAAAAAAAAGAAAAAAAGATATATCGAGGAAGCAAACATAACGAACAAAAGCAAGCATGGAGCGTGGCATCAGATATGACATAACAGTACACGTGCGCTGACAAGAATATCCAGGTGGCTGGGTAGAGGCCGGCCAGCTGAGGGGGGAAGGGGCGTGACTCACGGGGCATGTACGCGTCTGTGCAGGGGATGGAGGGGGTGGGGTGGGGTGGGGGGGTTGTTTGTGTGTGTGTGTGCGGGGGGGGGGGTATGTGTGAGTGTGTGTGTGGGGGGGGGGTGTTTGTGTGTATGTGGGTGTGGAGTGTGTTTGTGTGTATGTGTATGTGTGTGTGTGTGTGTTTGTGGGTGTGTGTGTGTCTGTATGCGCGTCTGTATGTCTGTGCGTCTCTGTGTGTATGTCTGTGTCTGACAGCCTTAGAAGACAACACATACACTCAAAGACCTTAAACAAAAATGTTAACCATATATATTTCTGCATCATATCAACAACGCAAACAAAACCCAGACAACAAAACCAACAAACCTAACCTAACCCAACCCAACCAACCTAACCCAACCCAACCTAAACCAACCTAAACCAACCCAGCTCAACCCAGCCCAACAAGTCCACCCCAACTCAATCTAAACCAACCCAACCCATCCAACCTAAACCGACCCAACCCAACTCAACCCAACCCAACCCAACCCAACCCAACCCAACCCAACCCAACACAACCCAACACAACACATCACAACCCAACCCAACCTAAACCAACCTAAACCTAACCCAACCCAACCCAACCCAACCCAACCCAACCCAATCCAACCCAAACAACTCAACCTAAACCAACCCAACCCAACCCAACCCAACTCAACCCAACCCAACCCAACCCAACCTAAACCCAACCCAACCCAACCCAACTCAGCCAACCCAACCCAACCCAACCCAACCCAACCCAACTCCAACCTAAACCAACCCAACCTAAACCCAACCCAACCTAAACCAACCCAACCTAAACCAACCCAACCCAACCCAACCCAACCCAACCCAACCCAACCCAACCCAACCCAACCCAACCCAACCCAACCCAACCCAACCCAATCCAACCCAACCCAACCCAACCCAACCCAAACCAACCCAACCCAACCCAACCCAACCCAACCCAACCCAACCCAACCCAACCCAACCCAACCCAACCCAACCCAACCCAACCTCTCGTAACTCATATAATAACAATCAAGCGTTAGTTTCGCAGGAGCCAGCCAGTCTGTCCACCATTTGGGACGTGTAAGTGAGATGCAGGCGGAACGATAATCTAATTGTGCAGTCTAAATGGGCGTTCCAAGTGCTGTTGTTCTGATGGGCGGGGCAAAGGGGAGGTGTGGCGAAGGGGCGGGCCTCGGAAACATTGTTAGATTGCGACCACCTGTTCAGTTTCTTTTCGTTTTTCTTTTTTTCTTTTTTTTTTAATATTTTCTTGGGGATGTAAAATGCGTTTATCAGGGGAAATTAGTGTCTTGAGCGGTTATAACGAAAAGAGAGAGAGAGAGAGAGAGAGAGAGAGAGAGAGAGAGAGAAAGAGAGAGAGAGAGAGAGAGAGAGAGAGAGAGACGGACAGACAGACAGACAAATAGAGACACAGGCAGAGGCAGATAGAGAGGCAAAAGCAAAGGTAAAAGCAGACATACATACAAACAAAGAGACTGAGAAAAGGAACAAGCCGCATAGAGACAAAAAATATGGGCTAGAGAGAGATAGAGGGAGGGAAGGAGAGAGAGAGGTAGAAAGAAAGAGAGAAAGAAAAAAAAAGAGATTAAAAGGAAAAACAGCAGGATTAAAACGTGATATTTTTCCCTTTTTTTCCTGTTCTTTTTAAGGCCACCCACAGGACACAACAATAGACCGCAATCAGGCAAAAAAAAAAAAAAAAGAAAAAAAAACGAGGTACACAAAAAATGGAATTTAGAATAAAAGATGTTGAAAAATTGATGGGAAAAAAAAGAAATAAATTGTTGAAAGGCAGTATAATGTGATTTGCAATGCTTTCTGTGAGAATAAATAATTGTACATGCGTATATAAATACATGAATAGATAGATAGATAAATAGATATATAGAGAGACAGATAGATAGATAGACAGGTAGTTACACTGATAGAGAGTTAGACCGAGAAATAGATAGCTAGATAAGTAGATAGAGAGACAAATAGGTAGATAGACATGCATATATACTTATATACGTATGAATGTGTATATATACTCCTATTCTCACCACGGAATTAATGTTCAATAGATAGGGAGGATTAACGAAAAAAAAAAAAATCACTTTAGATTAAAGTAAATTTTTAGGAGACAAAATTTCTATACGTAGGGCAGACATTTTTTCTTATATAATTAATGTAGATACCTTCCTTCTCCATTTTCTTTTATTCTTAATAATGATAAGAAAAAAAAATCAGGAGACAAAATTTCTGTACGTAGGGAAGACATTTTTCTTTTAAAATTAATGTAGGTACCCTCCATCTCCATCTTTTTATTCTTATTAATGATAAAAAAAAACGTTTTAAAGAATATAGTGACTAGATTCTCCCATCTCCATTTTCTTTTATTCCTAATAATGATAAAAAAACGTTTTAAAGAATATAGTGACTTGGTTCTTCGCACAATGAAGACGCACTGAGGAGGAGAAAGGCGGAATATAAGATAATTTCATGCCAGTTGTCCTGCAACTTTGCAACATCACCGCACTCCTGCTCTTTCTGCCTCACCCACTAAAAAAAAAAAAAAAGAAAAAAGCAATTTTAAGTGTGTGAAAACGGCCTTGTCTCACCCCCCCCCCCCCCCATTCATCCCCCCACCTATTATCCTTCTCTAACCTTCCCCTCACTCCCATACCCTCCCCTTCCCTCCTTTCATCTCATCCTTCCTGCCCCCCACCCCATATCCTCTCCCTTCCCTCTCTCTATATCCTTCCCTTCCCCTCCTTCACCTCATCCCTCCCTGCCCCCCTCCCACCCCATACCCTCTCCCCCCTTACTCCTTACCCTGAACCCTCCCCTTTCCCTCCCTCACCCCCATACCCCCTCCTTCCCCTCCACCTCGTACCTCCCTTCTCCCTTTCCCCCTCCTCCTCCCCTCTCGACCCCACAACCTCAGTACCCCCACCCCCCGCCCATTCACTTCTCCCTTCCCTCCCTCCCTCCCCTCCCCCCTTTCACCCTTCCGCTCCACGCTGGGCAACAATTGGTCTGATTAAGGGAGCATTAGGGTTACATTTTCTCCCTTAATGTCGCTCCCTCGTTGATGCTGCGGAGGGGAGGGGGAGGGAGAGGAGGGGAGGGGAGAGGAAGGGGAGGGAGGGGAGGGGGATGGAGGAGGAGGGGAAGAGGGAGGATGAGGAGGGTGGGAGGAGGGGGGGGCAGGATGCTCTTCGCCCGCAGATGGGTATCTTCTGGTCCCTTCTAATGTGTGCTGTTGTGTGTGTTATTGTTATTTATGCCGTTTTTACGTGCTTATTTTTTCGGTGATTCGTTAGTTCCCATTTTAATGGGGTTGTTATCATTGCTTTCGTTATTCTGCGTGTGTGTGAGTGTATGTGTGTGTGCGTGTGTGTGTATGTGTGTGTGTTTGTGTGTGTGTGTGTGTGTGTGTTTGTGTGTGTGTGAGTGTGAGTGTGTCTGTGTGTGTGTGTGTGTGTGTGAGAGAGAGTGAGTGTGTGTGTGTGTGTGTGTGTGTGTGTATGTGTGTGTGTGTGTGTGTGTCTGTATGCGTGTCTGTGTGTCTGTGTGTGTGTGTGTGTGTCTGTGTGTGTGTGAGCGTGTGTGTGTGTGTGTGTGTGTGTGTGTATGTGTGTGTGTGTGTGTATGTGTGTGTGTGTGTATGTCTGTGTGTGTGTATAAATGTATGTATGCATGTATGTATGTGTTTATCCTTTTATGCATTCAGTAGATACAGCACATTTAAATTCTACATTACTTTTCTCATTGCAATAACGTGATTTTGCAACAACCGACTCATTTGCATAGTTTCGCTATTCATTCTTTTACAATTGACTTTAATTGCAGTTTATATGAGTTTACCTAACCAGATAAACTGCAATTGATGTCTGCAATTAACTCTCATCGATTTATAATTTCCGCCGAATAATATACGCACAGCATTGTTGAAAAGCTAGGTATATGCTTTTGGAAATTATTGTTGCTATAAACCGTCATCATCTCGGTTTGTTATTGTTTCCAAGGTGCGATGACGTGTTTAGGTCGTGTTTTTGTGTAGTTCGTTCGTATGACTGTTGCCTTGATGTTGGAATGAATTCTCTCGTTTCAAGTGATTGTTATTGCTGGTTCGGTTTAATGGAGTTTGTAGTTGTTATTATTGTTTTTTTGTGTTTTGTTTTTGTTTTATCATGATTTTTTTATTGGTGTAGTTGTTGTTATTATCATTATTATAATGGCAATGATAGTAATTATTATTATTACAGTGGTGATGAAAGTAATGATGATGATCATAACAGTGATGATGATGATAATGAAGATGATGATAATAACGATAATAGTACTGATAATGATGATCATCATTGTTATTGATGTTTTTATTATTGTTATTATTATCATTATCATTATTATTATTCATTGATTGTCATTATCATTATAATATAGCCTCAACCATTGTCATTATCATCATTATCAACATCATTATCAATAACAGCATAATCATATTTCACTCTATTTATTCTTCACTTCCACCATCATCATTGCCATCGCTCGCCATTATCATTATCGTTATCGTCTCCCTTATCGTTATCAGCATCGCCAATAACAGTTGCAGAGTCGGCCCCGCACTCTATCTCCCCTCGGCGTGCGATCGCGAGGTTGAAATCGGAAATCGGTTGTGGAGTGGCGGCGCTAAGGCTTAAAATCGGCGAAATCGGGCTGGCTTTCATCTGGGATTGCTTCTGTCTTTGTGATGGAGGTGTCTCAGTGTGTGTTTTTTCCCCCTTTTTGTTGTTGTTGTTGTTGTTTATATTTAGATGTTTCTATCTCTTTTCCTTTTCTCTGTCTCTCTTGTTTCTCTCTCACTCTCTCTCTCTCTCTCTCTCTCTCTCTCTCTCTCTCTCTCTCTCTCTCTCTCTCTCTCTCTCTCTCTCTCTCACTTTCCCTTTTCCCTCTCCCTCCCTCCCCATCTCCTCATCCTTCCTTCCTTCCCTCTATCCCCCTCCCTACTCCCCCCTCCCCCCTTCCTCCCCATCTCCCTCTCCCTCCCTCCCTCCTTGCCTCCCCTCTCTCCCCATCCCCCCCCCCCCCCCGCCCTATCCGTTGATGCGAGTACCAAGCACTTCCGTCCAATGGCCGTGTTTCTCCCAAGTCGTTTTCGGAGACCTCGGCGCTAATGGGACCGGATTAATTTGGATGAGTTTCTGAAGTCGATAAGGGAGATTCTTTTTTTCTTGGGGGGGGGGAGGGAAGGAGGGAAGTTTGGGGATTGTTCTCTTGGGATAGTGATTTACTTGTATGGTGTTGATTTTGTTGTTACGGTTGTTGGTGGTATGGTTATTATTGTCGTCGTCGTCGTCATCATCATCATTATCATCATTATCATCACCATCATGATTATGATCATCATCATCGTCATTATCATCATCACCACCACCACCACCACCACCACCATCACCACCACCATATCACCATATCACCATCACCATTACTATTGAAATGATCATCGTAACACATATCACCATAACCATTACTATTGAAATGATGATCGTAACACATATCACCATACCCATTACTATTGAAATTATCACCATTACCCTTATCATGGCACCCCTAACCCCCCCCCCCCTCTCAATTGCAGTATCAACGACCCTGGAGATTCTGGACATCAAGGGCCCGAGTGTGATCGTCAATGGCTCGGTCTCGATGCTCGTCCTCGACTGCGACTACGACCTGACCGAGTACGACCGGCCGGGGCTGGTCGTCAAGTGGTACTACAACCGCCAGCCGTTCCCCGTGTACCAGTGGATTCCTAATAATGGTCCCCAGGTGGGTGGATTCTTCTTCTCTCTTATTTTTTTGTTCTCATTAAAAAAAAAAAAAAATCATGTTTCTCTCTCTCTCTCTCTCTCTCTCTCTCTCTCTCTGTCTCTCTCTCTCTCTCTCTCTCTCTCTCTCTCTCTCTCTCTCTCTCTCTCTCTCTCTCTCTCTCTCTCTCTCTCTCTCTCTCTCTCTCTCTCTCTCTCTCTCTCTCTCTCTCCACTGACTGCTCGTTTATCTAATAGGTATTAATGCAGTGTTTAATTATTTAGTTTTTGTATTATTATTATTTCTATGTGTTTCTGGGGAGTGGGTTTTCATAGTGGCTGGAATTGGAGGAAGGGGGAGGGGGGTATGAATAGTGATGAAGATAGTATTTGATAACGATGGTGATGATGGTGATGATATTGATAACTGCTGATGATGAAGGTGATGATGGTGATGATATCGTTACTGATATTGCTTGTGAAAATGGTACTATAACTATTATTATAATAGAAATAATGTGGATAAAAATGAATGATATTGCTTGTGAAAATGGTACTATAACTATTATTATAATAGAAATAATGTGGATAAAAATGAATGATATTGCTTGTGAAAATGGTACTATAACTATTATGATAATAGAAATAATGTGGATAAAAATTAATGAAAAAATAATGCAGAAAAGAATAGCACATACATCATAGGGACAACGACAGAGCAACAGAGTGAGAAAGAAAACTCATTATATACATAAAGGTCATCCAACGCGGTACTGTCAACACGAAACAAACCTTACGTACTGCTGATGCACAAACTCCATTAAAGTTCTCAAAGGATCTCGACTCAATCCCCTTTTATTTCGGATTCTCTTCTATGGGGAAAGGAAGGGGGCGGGGGCGGGGCGTGGGGGCGGGGAGAGGAAGCGTGGGGGAAAGGATGGTAGGGGGAGGGGTAAGAGGGAAGGTGAAGGAGGTGGGGGTATGATAAGGGGGGGAGGGGGTTGTTCATTAAGACACGTTTCTTTCGAGTTTTTTGTTTGTTTTGTTTTGTTTTGTTTTTTCTTTTTTTCTTCTTCCTTTCTCCTTGTTCCGTCCTCATTTCCTTTTTTCTCTGTTAATAGGTCTGTTTCTGTTACTGTGTCTCTGTTTTTATGTCCTCTGTCTTTATTTCTCGCTCTCTCTCTCTCTCTCTCGTTCTCTCTCTCTCTCTCGTTCTCTCTCTCTCTCTCGTTCTCTCTCTCTCGTTCTCTCTCTCTCTCTTTCTCTCTCTCTCTCTATCTCTCTCACTCTCGTTCTCTCTCTCTCTCTCTCTCTCTCTCTCTCTCTCTCTCTCTCAATCTCTCACTCTCTCTCTCTTCCTTCCCTCCCTCTATCTTTTCCTCTCTCTTCCCCTATCCGTCTCTCTCTCCTTCTCCTTACCGCTTCTTCTCCCTCTCCATGACCTCTCCCTTTCCCCTTCTTTCTTTCCCTCTCCCTCTTCTTCTCCTCCCCATCTCCTTCTCCCACCCTATGTCTTGCTCTCCCCTCCTTTTCCTTCTTTTTCTTTCCATCTTCTCCATCTCATTTCTTTCTCCTCCTCCCTTTCCCTTTCCTTTTCCTTCTCTCTCTCTCTTCCTTCCTTCCTCCCGCTCTTCTCACCCTTTCCTTCTATTTACTTTCCCTCCCTTTCCTTCTCTCTCTCCCTCACCCTTTCCCTCTCCCTCTCCCTCTTCCTCTTCCTTTCTCAGTCTCCCTTTCCTTCCCCCTCTCTCCTTCACCCATTCCCTCTCTTCCTCTACCTCTTCCTCTCCCTCTTCTTCTTCCTT
>NC_091555.1:21077181-21079681 GCF_042767895.1 Penaeus vannamei
TCTCTCTCTCTCTCTCTCTCCCTCTCTCTCTCTCTCTCCCTCTCTCTCTCCCTCTCTCCCTCTCTCTCTCTCTCTCTCTCTCTCTCTCTCTCTCTCTCTCTCTCTCTCTCTCTCTCTCTCTCTCTCTCTCTCTCTCTCTCTCTCTCTCTTTCTCTCTCCCTCTCCCTCTCCCTCTCTCTCTCTCCCTTCCTCTCTCTCTCTCTCTCTCTCTCTCTCCCTCTCCCTCTCCCTCTCCCTCTCCCTCTCTCTCTCTCTCTCTCTCTCTCTCTCTCTCTCTCTCTCTCTCTCTCTCCCTCTCTCCTCTCCCTCTCCCTCTCTCTCTCTCTCTCTCTCTCTCTCTCTCTCTCTCTCTCTCTCTCACCCTCTCTCCTTCTCTCCTTCTCTCTCCTTTTCTCCCTCTCCCTCCCTCCCCCTCCCTCTTCCTCCTCCTCCTCCTCCTACCCCCCCCCCCCTTTCTCTATCTATCAATCCATCTTTCCATCCACTCTCTCTCCCTTTCTTCCAATCTACCAATCTATCTCCCTCCGTTTCTCTCTCTCTCTCCTTCTCAAAGCCTCCCCTCGCGAGCTCTCTTTCTCCTTTAGGGAATACCGGTAGACGAGCCGGCAAGAATTCTGAAGTATGGATTGAAATTGAGACTTTAATAACGACAGAAGCGATGGTCGTAGCTTTTCGTCGGGATGAGAAGGTCCGTTTATATTCGGTTATTATTTATTTCTCCATTTTATTCTGGATGCGAAGGGTGGGCTGACTCCGATCAAATATTTGCCGAGCTGACACTTTTGCCGTCAGCAAGACAGATGTTAAGTGCATTTATCTCTCTGTCTGTTATTTATTTGGCAATAGGTGACTATGTAGTTCAGTTTTCTTGCCTTCGTTATTGCACAAATGTTTTTTTAAGATAATATCATTTTTTCCGTTTTTATTCATTTATTGTTTGCAGGGAATTTTATCTCTTGTTCCATTATCAGTGTGATTATGTGTGTACCCTTTGACGATGTAGATAGACTGTACATATTTTTCTTCTATTTCGCGTAAAGATCATTACATATATTTAGTTTCTCTCTCTCTCCTTCTCTCCCTCCCTCCCTCTCTTTCTCCCACCCTCCCTCCTTCTCCCTCTCCCTCTCCCTCTCCCTCTCCCTCTCCCTCTCCCTCTCCCTCTCCCTCTCCCTCCCTCCCTCCCTCCTTCTCCCTCTCCCTCCCTCTCCCTCTCCCTCCCTCCCTCCTTCTCCTTCTCCCTTTCTCTCTCTCTCTCACTCTATTTTCCCCCGCGGGCGCGAAAAGAAACTCTCCATCACATTGGATCACAATAAAATTTATAGATAAGCCAGTAGAGTTCCTAGGCTGGTGACGGCGCTGGGTTCTGACGGCTTAATACTTGATACAGGCCGAGACATAGAGGAACGTGTGGGTTTTGATATCAATGGGATCCTCAGTATCTGCATATCTGTCTATCTGTATGTTACATATTTATCTGTCTATCTATATGTTATCTATTTCTCTCTCTCTCTCTCTCTCTCTCTCTCTCTCTCTCTCTCTCACTCTCTCTCTCTCTCTCTCTCTCTCTCTCTCTCTCTCTCTCTCTCTATATATATATATATATATATATATATATATATATATATATATATATATATATATATATATATATATATATATGTTATCGATATCTCTGTCTATCTATTTATTATCAGTTTATCTATTTATTTATCTTGCTATCTATCTAAGTATCTATCTATCCATATCCATCTATTTGTCTATCTGACTACATATCTATCTCCCCCCCCCCTCCCCTCCCCCACCACCCGCCCATAAACAATCATCCTTAAAACACATTTCGCGTTAGATTCGTACCCTCTCTCCCAAAATCCGAAAATGTGTTTAATAATATGCCAGGCGTGACAGATTTTATTCCTGTCACGTGGTTTCTGTCAGGAAGCGGCGGCCATACTTGCTTCCTTGCAACCCCCCCCCCCACCCCCCTACCCCTTCTAGAGTTTCTCTCTCCTTTCGTGTTTCTCTCTCTCTCTCTCTCTCTCTCTCTCTCTTTCTGTCTGTCTGCGTGTCTGTTTCGGTCTCTTTTTTTTTGTCTGTCTCTGTGTATTTGTTTCTCACTCTTTTTCTGTCTGTGTCTGTTTGTCTCTCTTTGCCTTTCTCTCTCTCTCTCTCTCTCTCTCTCTCTCTCTCTCTCTCTCTCTCTCTCTCTCTCTCTCTCTCTCTCTCTCTCTCTCTCTTCCTTCCTACCATTTCTCTCTTTCTCCCTTCCTTTCCTTTATTCGTTAAAAATGAGGAAAGAGAGAAAGAACGAAAAGAAGAGAAAAAGAGGGAAAAAGAGAAAAGAGAAGAGAAAAAAAAGGTACGAAGAGAGAAGAGAAGAGAAAAAGAGAAGAAAAACACACTAAGAAAAGAGAAAAAGAGAAAACACACGGAGAGAGAAGAGAAGAGAAAGAGATAGAAAAAATAACACGAAGAGAGAGGAGAGAGAAGAGAAAGATAA
>NC_091555.1:21089681-21094681 GCF_042767895.1 Penaeus vannamei
CTTTCTCCCCCCCCCCTTTCTCTCTCTCTCTCTCTCTCTCTCTCTCTCTCTCTCTCTCTCTCTCTCTCTCTCTCTCTCTCTCTCTATCTATCTATCTATCTATCTCTCTTCTCCCCTTCTTCGTTGTTTTGTATCTTTTACGGATGTAGATGTTCTTTGGATATGGATATATTTTTCTTGTTCGGTTTGTCTGCTTTTATTCTCTTTCTGTCCCTTCTTTAGTTCTTTTCCTCTTTCTCTTTCGCCTCTACTTTCCCTTCAACCTTCTTGGTCTCCTTTATATCATGGAAGTTGACCTCACCTCACCTTGTGTGTCACGTGACGTCAGAGGGAGGCTTCAGGTGGCCTTCGACTTCCCTCTAGAACCTTTCCCCCCCTTTTATCCCCACTCTTTCTCTTTCTCTCCTCCCTCTTCCTCTACGCTGGCTCCTCACACACCCCTCTCGCACTCTCCTTTTCTCTGTGTCTGGCTCTTCCTCCTCTCCCCTCCTCTCTTAACTCCTTGTTCTACACTCTTTCCTTTCCCCGATTCTCGCACTTCCTTTTTTCCCTATTCTCTTCTCTTTCCCCTCCTTTTTTCTCCAACCCCCCCTTCCCTCCCTTTTCCCCAACTCACCTTCCCCCTCCCCCACCCTTTCCTCGCAAAAAAAATCAACAATTAGCTAAGCAGAGTGACAGGGCGTCAGGGTGGCATGGTTTGAGGGTGGCAGGGCGTCAGGGTGGTAGACTTGGAAGGGAGCAGGATGGCACTCAGGGGTGCCACGGTGCCCAGGTTGAGGTTAGTGTCAGTCACCCTAGATGGAGAGGGCCCCGGGGACACCTTGCTTTAGTAAAGTGTGTGAAGACGAGGAGAGAGAAAGAAGGGAAGAGGAGAAACAAGAAAGAAGAAAAGAATGAAAAGGGAGACACAAGAGGAATCGAGAAGCAGAGAACAGTGAAAAACGGGGAATGGAAAAAGAGAGAAGAGGAATCAAGCGAAGAGAAGTGGGTGGGGGAGACAAAAGACCAATCGAGATGGAGAGTAGTGAGAAAAAAATGATAGAAGGGGAACCGAGGAGAATGGAGAGAAAAAGGAAAAAAATACAGCAGGAAAAGAGAGAGAAAAAAATACCACATCGAGGATCGATTTTGATGATATTTAAAGCTAAAATAGAGAGAAAATAGAATATTCACGATTTTTTTCTGTTTCATCTGCTATGGAAATGCAAGACAGACAGATTCAGTTTCGAAATGATTACGTTATAATACTGTCTTCACTGTAATACTACTCTTACCGGGTCCATTAACACGGATAATGAATGAAGTTTCTCTATTTGGCATTAAAAAAAGGGGAAAAATCAAATAGGTATCGAATATGCTTGGGATTTCACAGTTCATTTTATATAAATCGAACTGCCTTTAACACCACAATAGTGCTAACAATGAAACACGGCGTATCACAATTCTCCATGAACAGATTAAGCCAAAGATATGGGCATTCGTGCCTTGTGGATTTCAGTAATGAGAGTAATAATGATAGTCACAATAATGGTAATAATAATATTAAAAATGATAGTCAGGATGATAGTAATGATGAGTCATAATGATAGTAACCATAATAATCATATTGTTAATATTGATAGGTATAATGATAGTAAAGATAATAGTAATATTAATATTAGAAATAATAATAGAAAAAAATGATAATCGTGATGATGGTAATGTTAACATTCATGATGAAAGTAATCATAATAGTCGATGATATTAATGGTGATAATCATGATGTTATTAATAGTTATTGATAGGATAACATTTATAACAATAGTAATCATAATAGTCATAGAGATATTAATGATAGTCCTAATAATAGTCCCGATAGTCACGTCGCAACAGCCTCGCTAAAACGGACTTTCGGGGAAGCGCGAAGGAGTCCAGAGTCCGGTTGGCTCGCCGAGGGGCCTTGGGACGCGCCGCTGTTGACACATCCTAACTTCTGCCACCGAGGAACGTGTCAAACTCGTGTCAGAAGTTGCCCGTCGTCCTTTCCCCGCCCGTCCTGTACTCACGCCCACGGCGAGTTCTCATCTCAGCTGGGGTCCCTCGTTCTAAGTGGCTTTCCTTCTTTTTTTTTTTTTTTTTTTTGGGGGGGGGTCTTTTTCTGGGAATAGGGGTGTTTGTCTCTCTCTCTTTCCCTCCCCCTCACCCCCCCCCCCCTCTATCTTTATCTCTCTCTCTCTCTCTCTCTCTCTCTCTCTCTCTCTCTCTCTCTCTCTCTCTCTCTCTCTCTCTCTCTCTCTCTCTCTCTCTCTCTCCCTCCCTCCCTCCCTTGTTCTTCGTGGGCGTTTGAATGAGTGTGGGCAGACGTTGGTGCGACGTTGTGTGTTTCTGTTTTCTCACGCCTTCATCTGCGTCTGTTGTGTTTGTCTCTGTGCTTGGTTAGATTTTTCCCGCTCCTCCCCCTCCATCTGCGGCGGCCTGCATCACTTCGGCCAAAAAAAAAACAAAAGGTATTTTATTCCTCAACTGAATCCCTAACGACAAAATGCTTCTTCTTCTCTTGATTCTCTTGACTCTCTTTCGTTCTCTGTTTGTCTCTTTCGTGTCTGTTTCGTAAGCCTTGTCCCCCACTCTCTTCGTTTTATGTTTCCCACCGTTCCACTTTCTTCGGTTTCTCTCTTTCTCTCTCTCTCTCTCTCTCTCTCTCTCTCTCTCTCTCTCTCTCTCTCTCTCTCTCTCTCTCTCTCTCTCTCTCTCTCTCTCTCTCTCTCTCTCTCTCTCTCTCTTTCTCCCTCTTCCACCTCCTCTTCCTCTTACGCCATCCTTCTCCCCACTCCCCCATTCTTTTCCCTCCCTCCCTCTCCCCCTTCCCCTCTTCCTCCTCCACAGCTTCCGCTCTCCTTCACCTCCCTCCTTTCCCTCATCTCCCCCTACCCCTTTCCCTCACCTCCCCCCCTCCCCACTCTCCTCCCCACTCTCCCCCACCTACCCCTACCCCCTTTCCTCACCTCCCCCTCCCCCTTTTCCTCACCTTCCCCCTCCCCCCTTCCCCCCACTCCTCCCGCAGAAGGCCCCGAGGGTATACAAACATCAGTTGAGAGTGGTGTGCATCATTCCCATTTCAACAAGCGCTGTGAGCAGCATTTCGGGGAAGGTGTAGATTCGGTCGGGGGGCGTCAGTAGGGACAGGGGCGCTCTCACGGTGCCCCCCTCCCCCCCGCCTCCCCGCCTCCCCGCCCGCTCCTGGATATAGGCTTTGGGGTCGTGCGGGCGTGTGTGTTTGTTTCTGTTTTATCTCCGTGTGTTTGGATTGATTTTAGTTTTTTATTGTAATGTCTTTGCTTTTCTCTCTTTTTTCTGTTTTTAGGTTTTTCTGTCCTCGGCCCCCCTCTCTTTCTCTCTCTCTCTTTTTTTGCGCTCTCTCTCTCTCTCTCTCTGTCTCTCTCTCTCTCTCTCTCTCTCTCTCTCTCTCTCTCTCTCTCTCTCTCTCTCTCTCTCTCTCCTCCCTCTCTCTCTCTCTCTCTCTCTCTCTCCCTCTCCCTCTCCCTTTCCCTCTCCTTTCCCTTTTCCCTCTCCCTCTCCCTCTCCCTCTCCCTCTCCCTCTCCCTCTCCCTCTCCCTCTCCCTCTCCCTCTCCCTCTCTCCCTCTCCCTCTCCCTCTCCCTCTCCCTCTCTCCTTTCTTCCCTCCCTCTCACAACCTCTCACTATCTGTTTATATATTTATACCCACATATGCATGCACCTACGTTTATTAGTCCATGCATATTTAACAGTCGGCGAGCGAGAGTAAACGAGAGAGACGGGAGAGAACGAGAAAGAACGAGAGAGAGAACGGGAGAGAACGGAAGAGAACGGGAGAGAACGAGAAAGAACGAGAGAGAACGGGAGAGAAAGGGAAAGAACGGGAGAGAACGAGAGAGAGAGGGATAGAACAAGAGAGAACGAGAAAGAACAAGAGAGAAATGGAGAGAACGGGAGAGAACGAGAGAGAACGGGAGAGAACGAGAAAGAACAAGAGAGAACTGGAGAGAACGGGAGAGAACGAGAGAGAACAGGAGAGAACGAGAGAGAACGAGAAAGAACGAGAGAGAACGGGAGAGAACGAGAGAGATTCAGGGGGGGGGGGAATGTTTTATCCCTGACCTCTTTTGACTTTCCCTGCGGTTCCGTGTTAAAGTAGGTTCTGTCGTCTCGTAATGATGGCAGTCTTTTAGGCGCCGATGACTCTCTCTGCTCGAAGGTCACGGGGTTGCATTGTGCAGAATTTTACATTGGGGTTACGAGAGCGGGGGAAAGGGGGGAGGGGGAGGGGGGAGAGAAGCCCAGTGATGGTACGTCCGAATTTTCCATTGGGCTTATAAGAGGGGGGGGAGGGGGAGGGGGTAGGAGACATTTTGAGTTCCGTTTGAGGTTGTTCGAGATTTCTCTTCTAATGCTGTTTCTTACGGGAGTTGAAAGAGGAAAATCACGTAGAGAAAAAAATGATAAGATGAAATATAGGTACGGATGGTAGAAATTGATCCATTCCACCGAATGAGAATTAAAAAGAATGGAATAAAGATGAATCACCATATAGTCTAAGAAATGGACGACAGATAACAAAGCGGGAAATAAAAAACAGAATGGAAAAAAATGATATGAACTGCATGAACTCCACCCCCAAAAAATGGATAACAAAATTCGAAAAACGGCGCCATCTTCCCGCCAAAAAGAAGCTCCCCCGATCTCGGAGGACCTCGCCGCATCCTGCCAAGTTAGCGATATCTTCTTCCTGTCAGCGAGTACGTCCTCCTCCCCCTCCCTCCCCCTCCCTCCCCTTCCCCCTCCCTCCCCATCCCCCTCCCTCCATCATCTCCAAGGAACGCCGAAGAAAGTACCAAGGAAAGCTTGCCAGTGAGAGCTCGCGAAGTATGGCTCCTTTGTTTACTCTCTGGGGTGTTGGCTCCTCGAGGAAAAGGCGCCATCTTTTGTGCGGGAGGGAAAACACGGCGAGGGGGTGCGGGTGGGGGTTAGGAGGAGGGGGT
>NC_091555.1:21099681-21107181 GCF_042767895.1 Penaeus vannamei
GGGGGTTGACGCTTTCTCAAATTTATAGATATCATAAGAGAGAGAGAGATAAAAAAAAGAGAAAAATCTGATTGATTATGCAACGGGTAATGTGTACACATCATTCTGCATTGTCAAGGGGCCTGGTGAATGTTATTTGAGAATTCTGCGATGAATACTTGAAGGCTGCCAGGAAAGGAAAACTACAGTGTAATCAGGGAATTGGTTCAGAAACGAGTTTTATTTCGCTTGATTTGTATTTTACCGGTCTACGTCGTTCAGCATATAGATTTTTTGAAGGTTTTAACTCATTTACAATTTTTAATTTTCTTTCTTTCTCTCTCTCTCTCTCTCTCTCTCTCTCTCTCTCTCTCTCTCTCTCTCTCTCTCTCTCTCTCTCTCACTCTCACTCTCACTCTCACTCTCACTCTCACTCTCACTCTCTCTCTCTCTCTCTCTCCCCTCTCTCTCTCTCTCTCTTTTTAATTCTTAGATTTACATTTGATTAATATACGAGTTGCGATATGCATACATAAGTACGCGCATGTATGACTGCATTTCCAGACATACAAAACGCACACTTTACACACACGCTAACACTCGTCCGTGTGCTAGCGTGTTAACAAATGCCTTCGTAAAGAAACACCCGAGCCTAATAACTTTGCAACGAAAATTATATTGCACATTCAAACCCGGCTTGTTGCACGTCAGGTCTCGCTAATAGTTAGAATGAAAGTTATAGTTAGTTACTTGGAATAAAGGACGAGGCAAAATACATGGCGACTTTGTGCCTGCGTGTAATTCTCGTTCGTTGATGGCTGTACTGTGCGCCGTGCAGGTTTAAGAACGAAATTTTCTTCTTGTTATGAGGTTATTTTCTTATTGTTTAGTGTTATAATGATTGTCTGCATTTCCAGTGTTATTGTGGCCTTTATTTCGTTGTTAAAAATGCGTCCCTTTTTATGTCCTCAAAGTGCTCTGATGAGGCCAAGCGTGAGTTTGCTCATAAAGGCGTAACTGCCGTAGGGTAAAAATGGACTCTCACCTCTAAGGTTGGTATGAAACATTTAAAGCCGTGAGAGCAAAAGAAATATAAGGTCATTTACGGAGAACACTGAAAATTGGGTTCCTGTCATTATACGTGTTTTCGCGAACCAGCTGTTTGGAGCTTATGATTGCACTTTCCAATTTAGATATGATAGAAGCTGACTCACGCGTTTAGTAATTGAGACATTTGAGCTGTTTAACAGGTGGTGCCATGAATGAAATAATGTTTGTTTTTAACTTGTGCAGTTGCTAGGGTCAGGGGCAGTGTACTGGGGAGATAGGGGGGAGGGGAGGGAGGTTGTGTACTGTTTTTCTTTTCTTTTTTTTTGTTCTCATTCACATACATACGTGCGAGGCAGACACACATCCTTGTGCAGCTATAGATAAGTATATAAGCATGCACGCTATCTGCTCATCCCTTCTCTCTCTCTCTCTCTCTCTCTCTCTCTCTCTCCCTCTCTCTCTCTCTCTCTCTCTCTCTCTCTCTCTCTCTCTCTCTCTCTCTCTCTCTCTCCCTCTCCCTTCCTCTCCTCCCCTCTCTTTCCCCTTCTCTCATCTCCCTTCGTTCTACCTGCTCCCTTATCCATCACAACCCCCTCTCTCTATCTCTATCCTCCCTTCTCCCCCTTCTCTAAACATCTCTCCCTCTCCCCTCCTCTCTCCACCCTCCCTAATCTCTCCCCTCCGACTCCATCCTCCCCTCTCCCTCCTACCCCCCATCCCGCTCGTCCTCCCTCCTCCCCTCTCCCCCTCGTCCCCCCTCCTGCCCCTCCTCCCCCTCCTTCCATCTCCTTACGAAATGTTTATTATCACGACGCCCATCATTCGACGCCCGGTCACGTGGGCTAAAAAGACCCATCGACGCCCACGCCCACGAGGGAAGACTTCAGGACATGCACGAGCTATTGGCAGGACACGAGGCTTATGCTCCCTGCGCCCACATAGCTTGTGCGCGATGTTGGGTTTGCATGTGGTTTATGTGTCGGAGGAAAGAAGTCGTGTGAGGCGTGTCTTTGTTACGCTTTTGGACGGATTTATGAAGGAATTGAGTTGTGTATGTATATATGTATATATGTGTATATATATATATATATATATATATATAGATATATATATATATATATATATATATATAGAGAGAGAGAGAGAGAGAGAGAGAGAGAGAGAGAGAGAGAGAGAGGAGGATAGAGGAGGAAGAATTAAAATGAGAGGAGGGAGGAGAGGAGAGAGAGAGAGAGAGAGAGAGAGAGAGAGAGAGAGAGAGAGAGAGAGAGAGAGAGAGAGAGAGAGATAAAGAGAGAGAGAGAAAGAACGAGAAAGAGAGAGAGAGAGAGCAAGAAACAAAGCCAAGAAAACAGAAGGAAGACCATCCACATACGGAGAGCCAAAAGGAAGCTAGTTTCCCTCGCGGCCAATTGGCTAGGAAACCTTAAACCAAGAGGGGAGGAGGAGTTTTCCCTGAGGGGAAAGGAGAAGAAGAGGGGAGATGGGGGAGGGGGGTGGATGGTGGAGGGGGGGGGAGGGGGGCAAGGGGGGTTGCATGGGAATGGGAGGGAGGGGAAGAGATGGTGGAAGGGAGAAGAGGTGGGTAGTGGACGGGGAAGGGGAAGGAAGGGGATGATGGAAAGGGGGAGAGGAGGGGAAGGGATGGTGGAAGAGGGAAGAGGAGGTGGGCAAGGAGGGTTGTATGGGGTTGGGAAGGGAAGGTAGTGGGGTTGAGAGAAATGGGAAGTAGGAGGGAAATGATATGGGAGGGGCACAAGGGAGGGAGGGGGGACTTACGGAATCGAGGTCAAAGGTCTCATGGTCCGTCTCTGTGTTTTTTTTTTTCTGACAGGGGAAAAATGGCACTGATATGATGGTGCTGGTATGAAGGTGTTGATGTTGGTAAATGAGA
Source organism: Penaeus vannamei (assembly GCF_042767895.1). Classification (NCBI taxonomy): domain Eukaryota; kingdom Metazoa; phylum Arthropoda; class Malacostraca; order Decapoda; family Penaeidae; genus Penaeus; species Penaeus vannamei. The sequence goes on from NC_091555.1 coordinate 21,102,605, forward strand.
AGTATTATTAGATTTAGGTTTTTGTAGGATGGTGGCATGGTAAAACTGTCTTGCCAGATGATGATAACGATCCCTTTGTTTTCTTTTATTTTTTCGGTGACTAATGTTAAGGAAACTCTTGTAGGATCTTTCTCTCTCCGTCCGTATCCCTCCCTTTCATCTATCTTCCTCCTTTCCTTCCTTCCTCTCTCTCTGTCCTTTCCTCCTTCCCTCTCTCCTCCGATTCCTCCCTCCCTCTATATCTCTTACTCTCTATCCCTCCCTCCCCTTCTCTCCATCCTCTCACCCTCCCTCCTTCTAACCTCCCTCTCACCTCCTCCCTCTATCCCTCTCAACCTCCCTCCCTCCCACACCCTCCCTCCTTCCCTCCCTCCCACACCCTCCACCCCCGAGGCTTCTTTCGTATACCGGTGACGTAATCACGAAACCACCGACGTGTCATCAATATTCCCGCATTATGTTACGTGCGCCGTGCAACCCGTGCATTGGCAAGCGCAAGACGTGGCGATGGGTCTGTCTGGCCCCTCACTTTACGTCACAGTCGAGTCATACTTCGGTCGAGGGCGAGAGTAAAGTATCTCGGATTGAGCATAGCGACGTGACAGCTGCTTGGCCTGAAATCCCATACACTTTGGGTAAGAGTACCTTTGTGGTATTCGCTTGTAACACAAACCTTTCGGTGACTCGTTTATATATAGTGTTTAGTGAGGGGTTGTCTGTCTCTCCTCCTCCTCCTTCCCCTCCTTTAGTGTCATGTGTCGACGCGGAGAATGACACGTGGCATAATGACACGGTGGAATGACTGGCCTTTAGTGTCAAATGATTCGTTATACTCAGGTTGAAATGGTCGCTATGGTTAGGTTGTCTTTTTACTATTTTTATTTCTTTCCACTTTCTTCTCATTTTTGATTCGTATTCTACCTGTGGTACTATTGTTATATCTATTTCTTTTTAGTGTTGATTATTTGCTTCTCATTTTCATTTTTTTCTTCCTTCCCCTTTTCCTTCTTCTATTCTTCTCCTCCTCCCCCCCTTCCTCCTCCTCCTTCTTATTTTTCTTCTTCTTTTTTTCTTCTTCTTTTTTTCTTCTTCCTCCACATCTTTTTTCTCTCTCCTCCTCTTTCTTCTTCGTCACCCAGATCACCTTTCTCCTCCTCTTCTTTGCTATTTCTTTAATTCATAATCTCACCTGCGTCTTCAATTTCCTTCAGAATTCCTCACTCCAATCTTCATTTTCAATTTATTTTCTTACTTTTTATCTCCTTCCTTTCCGTCTCTTCTCTCTCTCTCTCTCTCTCTCTCTCTCTCTCTCTCTCTCTCTCTCTCTCTCTCTCTCTCTCTTACTCTCTGTCTTTCTCTCTCTCTTCTCTCTCTCTCTCTCTTTCTTCTTCTCTCTCTCTCTCTCTCTCTCTCTCTTCTTTCTTTCTCTCTTTCTCTCTTTCTCTCTCTCTCTCTCTCTCCTCTTTCCCTTCCTCTCCTCCCTCCCTCCCTCTTTCCTCCTCTTTCCTTTTCTCCATCCCTCCTTCGTCCCCTCCCTCCCTCCCTCCCTCCCTCCCTCCCTCCCTCCCTCCCTCCCTCCCTCCCTCCCTCTCCCTTTCTCCCTGCCACCTCCTCACAGCCGCACCTCATCACCTCACACCGCCTGGCCCTCCTTCACTCCCTCATTAATCGGCTGGAGGTAAATCTTTCCTCGTGACTTCAAATTATGGAAAACATAAAACCCGACAACAAACTCATTTCGCTCCTCATTTTTTTTTATTCATGAGAGAGAGAGGGAGAGGTTATGAGGTTTATTATTAGGAGGAGGGGGAGGGAGGGGGGTGGGTGATGAGAACTAGGAGAATAGATAAACTGGCGCTAAAGGAGGGAGGAGGAGGAGAATGGGGGGGAGGAGGGGGAGGTGAAGGATAAGAGGGGAGAGATAAACTAAATTTGGGGAGATGGGGAGGCGAGAGCGTAAAGATGAGCGAAGGTGAGGGAAGAGAGGGGTAAGGAAGGGTAGCAGAAAAGAAAGGGATAATGGGTAATAGAGAGATAAGGGGAAGCTTGGGAACGTTCCGGGGAAAATGAAGGATAAGGGAAATGTGGAAAAAAGGTATGTATTAAGTTGTAAAGAAACAAAGGGAAGAAAGGCAGGGAAATGAGACGCGGGACTGGGTGATAAACAAGGGAAGGAGATGGAATAGGAAAGGGGAAAAAGCTTTTATGAGAGAGAGAGAGAGAGAGAGAGAGAGAGAGAGAGAGAGAGAGGAGAGAGAGAGAGAGAGAGAGAGAGAGAGAGAGAGAGAAAGAGAAAGACAAAAAGAAAGAGAAAGAGAAAGAGAAAGAAAGAAAGAAAGAAAGAGAAAGAGTAAAACACAGAGAAAGTGAAAAACATAGAGAAGGAAAAAGAAACTCCACCTTTCAAAACGGATTAAGTTGAACACAAACTCCGTAATGTTCTTCGAATCTCCAACTTGACATTGATAGAGAGATAGAGAGACAAAAAGAAGAGAAAGGAAAGAAGAAGGAGAAGAGAAAGAAGAAGAGAAAAAGAGAAGAAAAAAAGACGAAATGTTCTCCCATTCTCCAGCTTTTATGGGTATCGACTCCCACTGACATTGCTCCCTGTACACGCGTAAGAATGCTTTCGGATGATGAATTAGAAAGCGAAAGGAGAGAATGGGAGATAGTAAAATAAAGGAGGGAGGAGGGGAGGAGGGGAGGAGGGGATGGTGAAGAAGCAGGGATGGGAATCGAGTTTTGAAGGGAGGGAGGAAGGGAAGGGGGTGCAAGGGGTTGGGGAATGGGGGTGGGTTTGGAGGGAAGGGGGGACTTCAGGAGGGTGGAGGAGGGGAGGGATGAGGGGACTTCAATAGAGCTGGGGGGCGAGGAAAGGAGGAGAGGGGCTGCAATGGGGTGGGGGGAAAGGGACAAGGAGTTGGGAAGGAAGAGGGGATTTTAACAGGGCCGGGGAGGAGGAGGGAGAGGGGGGGGTACGAGGCAAAGGGTTGACCTCAACGAGAGGGTTAATTAATCTTGAAAAGAAATATTATTTGGTGCATATTGTAGTGCGTGTGAGGGTCAGGCAAGACCTAGGATTGACCCTGATTATAGGACGTCGCACGGGGGTGGGGGGGTGGGGGGTAGCCGGTCCTGGTGAAAGAAAGGAAGAGGAGGAGGAGACAAAAGAAGGAAGTGGGGGGTGAAGGAGTAGAGGAAGAAGGAAAAGAGAGAGAAGAGAAAAAGAAAGAGAAAGAAAGACAGAGAGAGACAAACAGACAGAGAAAGATAAAATGTCCTGAACACAAGAAACACGGGATAAAAAACAAAACAAAAAAAATAATGAATAGCAAGAGAAACAAAAGGGCACGAGACTATACCCAAAGCAAGGGGTCCGTCTGCAACACATGCACAGTTATTAATGAGACGCCTTATTGCACACATCCCGGCAGGTTCTCCCCCGTCCCCCCTCCCCCCCTCCCCCCTAGTCCTCTCGTCTTCCCGAATCTTGCAAACTTGCAAGCGATGACGTAACGGCCGAGCGAGCGGGGGAATGGAGTCGCTCACGATCCCTTGCGAAGACTTATTGCAACGTTGCTCCGCCGTTCCCACTCTGTCTCAGCACCGCCGGCATCCGTCACTTGCAACCAGCTGTGTGCAACGGCGTGTCTTCTCAGCCCGGACCAGCTGTGTCTTGATGCTGCTGCTGCTCCTCCTGCTGCTCCTCCCAGCCCGCACGCAAACCCACGCACGCAACGGCGGGGATTTATGGTGGGTTTGTGTTTGTGCGTGCGCGTGGGGTGAAGGTGGAGGGAGAAGGAGAGGAAGGGGGAAGAAGGGGAGAAGGAGAGGAAGGGGGAAGAAGGGGAGAAGGAGAGGAAGGGGGAAGAAGGGGAGAAGGAGAGGAAGGGGGAAGAAGGGGAGAAGGAGAGGAAGGGGGAAGAAGGGGAGAAGGAGAGGAAGGGGGAAGGAAGAAGGAAGGGAAGGAGAAGGAGAGGGAGAAAAGAGGAAGGCGGAGAAGAAGGGGAGAAGGAGAGGAAGGAGAGGAAGTGGGGAGGAAGAAGAGGATGAACTTGGTGTGGAAGAGAGACGTATAAAGAGAGGGAAGGAAAAGGAGGAGAGGAAAGAAGAAAAAGAGGCAGGAGAAGATAAAGAAGAGGTTGTACTGAGAGAGGGAGATAGATGGAAAGAGAGAGAGAGAGAGAGAGGATACTCTTACATACTAAAGTCTCTCCCTTGAAACCCTCCCCCCCCCAAAAAAAAAGAAAAAAAAAGAAAAGAAAGATAAATGGTAGTTTCACTCGAAACTTCGAACGCTCTCAAGAATCTCCAGCCATCGCCTTAGAAGAATCCCCCATTTCGGAATCAGAAAAAAGAAACATACGCATAACATAGCCCAAAAAAAACATAGAAATATTAAAGAAAAAGGGACTAAACAGAAAAGAAAAGCGAAAATGCATCAGCGACTCGACCAGGTAAACTTGAAGACACATTTCCCTTACCTGGAGAAACTCCCCCCCCCCCTCCCCCTTTTCCATCCAGTACCCTCCCTCCCACCCCCCACCTCCCCATCCGCTTTCTTCAGCGACACGAAA
>NC_091555.1:21112181-21114681 GCF_042767895.1 Penaeus vannamei
AGAAGAAACAGAGAAGGGAGGAAAGGAGGGGGAAAGATAAGGAGGAAGAGATAGAAAGCAGGAGAGGAGGAGAGAAGAATACAGACAGACAGAAACAGAGCGAAAGCAAGACCCGTTCAGTAGGCAACCGTCCATGTTCCTTATTCTGTTCAATCAGGCTCAAGGCGCAGCTCAAACGAGGGACAATCCCATCCCAAGTTTTCCCCGTCCGTCATACGGGAGCGAACTCGTGCTATAACGGAACGAAGGAGAGAGAGAGAGAGAGAGAGAGAGAGAGAGAGAGAGAGAGAGAGAGAGAGAGAGAGAGAGAGAGAGAGAGAGAGAGAGAGGGAGGGAGGGAGGAGGGAGGGAGGGAGGGAGGGAGGGAGAGAGAGAGAGAGAGAGAGAGAGAGAGGGAGGGAGAGAGAGAGGGAGAGGGAGAGAGGGAGGGAGGGAGGGAGGGAGGGAGGGAGGGGGGGAGGGAGGGAGGGAGGGAGGGAGAGAGAGAAAGAGAGAAAGAGAGAAAGAGAGAAAGAGAGAGAGAGAGAGAGAGAGAGAGAGAGAGAGAGAGAGAGAGAGAGAGAGAGAGAGAGAGAGAGAGAGAGAGAGAGAGAGAGAGATAGGGAGAGGGAGGGAGAGAGAGAGTGAGAGTGTGAGTGTGTGTGAGACAGACAGACAGACAGACAGACAGACAGACAGACAGACAGACAGAGACAGACAGAGAGCACCATACACTGTTACGAGGGCGAGGAACGAGGCGGAGGAGCGGCCGGCCTTCGTGCTCATATTCCTGCTTAAAATTCCAGGACTTGCATATTGACGCAGTAAGTCAAATAAGGCGCCTTGTTCCCCAGCTGAGCATTAGGACGATGTGTTTTGTAGGCCGCTTGCATTAGCTCTTGGTTAATTAGGAGAGAGGCAGGAAGGGAAGGAGGGGGGGGAGGAGGAGGCGGAAAGGTGTAGGGGAGGAGAGAGGGAGGGAGGGGGGGAAATGGAGGAGGGAAGGAGGGGGAGATGGGGGAGGGAAAGGGGGAATGGAGGAGGGATGGGATGGGCCATAGGAGGAGTTGAAAGGTGTAGGGGAGGAGAGAGGGAGGGGGTGGGGGGAAATGGGGGGAGGGGAAGAGAGGGGGGGCAAAGGAGGAGGTGGAAAGGAAGAGGGGAGAAGAGAGGTAGAAAGGGTGGAAGAGAGGAGGGGGTGAGAACGGAGAAAGGTGAAGGCGGAGAGAGGGAGAAGGGTGAGGGAAGGAGGGTAAGATACCCTCATTCCCTCAAGTCTCTCCCCCATCCCCCACCCCACCCCACCCCCGCCGCCGAGACACGCAGAGACAGGTGCATTCCGAATCCCCCTTTCCTGCGTAGGCCTAACGCGAGTCCCAGAATATCGAGAAAGACCCTACCCTCCGCCTCCCCCCTCCCCCCCCAATCTCCTTGACCTCTTCCGGCAGAGATCAGGGAAAGGGGTTATTCCGAGAGGTCAAACCGCCGTCAGTCACGTCAGCGGGTCGTCAGCAAGTGTCCCAAGAAGGAGGTCGGGACTGTCTCCTGAGCGGCGCAGGATTAGGTCGAGATGGATGGCCGGGGCTGGGGGGGGGGGGCCAAGTAGGAGGAAGGACTGGAATTTTCGTGTTTATAGGTGTGTAGTTAGATAGATAGGTGTTCGTGTGTGTCGTTCTCTCTCCTTCCCTTCCCTCATCCCTTTCTTCTGTCTCCTTCCTCTCCCTCCCTCCTCCCTGTCCTCTCCTCTCCCTTCCTTCCCCACCTTGTCCACCCTCTCACTCCGTCCTTTCTGTCCTCCCCCCTTCCTCCCTGTTCTTCCTCCCTCTCCCTCCTTCCTCTCTGTCCTTCCCCTCCCTGCCCTTCCTCCCCTCTTTCCTCCCCGTCCCCTCCCTCTGTCCTTCCCCTGTCCCCTCCCCTCTGTCCTTCTCCCTGTCTTTCCTCCGTCCTCCCCCTATCCCTCTCCTCTCTGTCCTTCTCCCTGTACCCTCCCCTCCGTTCTCTCCCCGTGCCTCCCTGTCCCTCACCTCTGTCCTTCCCCCTCTCCCCCCCGTCCTCTCCCCTGTCCCCTCCCCCCTATCCTCTCCCCTCTGTCCTTCCCCCTGTCCCCTCCCCCCCGTCCTTCCACCTGGCTGGTAACGACGGCAATAAGTATCGAGGGGAAACGCGCGCGACCCGGGAAGTCTACCGTGCGTGCGGCGTGTCGGGCGAGAAAACGGGTCACGATTCAGATTTAATGTTTATTATTTCCCCGGATTATGCAATCGTTTGACATCTGATGCCGCGGGTTGACCTCGTGTGATCGGAAGGTTTTTGTTTTTGTTATGCTTTGTTTGTTTTGTTTTATTTTTGTTTGTCTTGTTTTGTTTAGTGGTGGTTTGGTTTGGCTTTTTTTTTTAATGGTTGTTTTTTTTTAATCATTAACGGTATACGACGTTAACATCCTCCCCCCTCTCTCTCTCTCTTTTTGTTTTTGTTTTTTGTTTGCTCTCTCTCTCTCTCTCTCTCTCTCTCTCTCTCTCTC
>NC_091555.1:21119681-21124681 GCF_042767895.1 Penaeus vannamei
GGGAGAGGGAAGGGGAAATATCCACAGGGGGAAGAAGTAGGAGAGAGGAAAAGATGGAAAAAGAGGCAAGAAGAAGAAGAAGAAGAAGAAGAAAGAGAACAGGGGAATAGACTAAAAGAAATGAAGATCGTATATGAAAGACCTGCGAAGGAAGACGGAGAGAGAAAAAAAAACTAAAAACAAAACAAAGATCAGAAGAAGAGAGAAAGATAGAGAGAGAGAGAGAGAGAGAGAGAGAGAGAGAGAGAGAGAGAGAGAGAGAGAGAGAGAGAGAGAGAGAGAGAGAGAGAGAGAGAGAGAGGAAGAAATGAACAAGAAGGAAAAAAAAAAGATGCAGACAAAAAAGAAAAGAAAAGGGGAGGAGGGAGGAGAGGAGAGGGGGGGATACAGGACCTCCCCTCCCCCCCTCTTCCCCCTCCTCCCTCCCCCCTGTACAAGTTACGGCCCCTGAAGGAAGTCCTCCGAGAGTTGGCGACGTTTGGAGGAGAAGCTCAAGAAACGAGATTTTGAAACTCGAATTATTTTACTCCCTTTTGCGATTTTTTTTTTATTTTATTATTATGATTGTTTATATTGTTATCTTTGTTTTAAGTTACGGTATTGTCATCATTATTTTAGGAGTATTATCATTATTATCATTGTTTTAGTGCTATTAATTTTATTATCACCATTGTACTAGTATTATTATTATTGTTATCATCCGTATTACTGTTATCGTTACTGTCATTTATCATTATCATTTTCATTATCATCATCATTACTGTTATTATTGCTGTTATTGTTACTATCATTAGATATGTTATTATTATTGTTGTTGTCATTATCGGCAACAAGTTCATTGACATTTTTTATTCGCGTTTTTAAGATATCAAGATTTTGAGTATTTTTTTCCTCATTAAAAACTGTCATTATATATATTTTTTATGTAAAGTATATGTATTCTTATATTTTTTACGGAACGCTCACCATTGTCAGCGTATCCCATTCTCTTCTTTCTTGTCTTCCACATCTTCCTCTTTCTCCTATCTCGTACCTCCTTTAATACCTTTTCCCAATTTGCCGTTCCCTCCTCTCTCCTAACCCTCACTTTCTTTCCCTCCTCTTCGCCCCATCCTCCTCCCATTTCCCCCTTTTATATGCATCTTCCCTACATCCTCCTCTCATTTACCCTTTCCCTCCTCTTCCCTCCATCCTCCTCTCATTTACCCTTTCCCTCATCTTCGCTCCATTCTCCTCTCTTTTCCCCCTTTTCTCTCCCTTTTTCCCTCGCTTCTGCACCCAAGCTTCATCCTCTTCTGCGAGCTCATAATTCTTAATCTTCTCTCCGCCTCTCTTTTCCTCTCGCATTCCCACCTGTCCTCTCTCTTCTTCGTTCCTCTGGCCTTTGCCGGTCTAGACAGCTCTCCCCTCTCTCCCCTCTCTCCCCTCCCTCTGCTTCCTCCCACCTCTCCCCCCTCTACCCTCTTTCTCTCTCCTGTCCCCTCACCTTCATCCTCTCTTCTTCTCTCTCTCCTCACTCTGTCACCTTCTCCCTCCTCCCTCTGTCCTCTCTCTCTCCTCCTCTCCCTCACCTGTCTCCTCCCTCCTCCTCTCTCTCATCTTTCCGCGCCTTTCATCCTCTCCTCTTGTTACCCTCCCTCTCCTCATTCTGTCTCCTCCCCCCCTCTCTCTCCTCTCTCCCCACCCTCCCTTCCCTCCCCCTCTCTAACCACCCTTCCTATCTTTCTCACTTCACACTCCTCTCACAGACCTCCTCCCCTCTTCTCCCCTCCCCTCCCGTCCCCTCCTCTCTCTAGACCTCTCCTCCCTCTCTTCTCCCTCCCTTCCTCTCTCCTCTCCCCCTTCTCTTCTCTCTTTCTCCCCTCCCCCCCCCTAGGGAACCCCGTCACCATCAATTGTCAGTTGGTAGCTTTATTTTGCCTTTGCTTTCTACAAAACAATGTGATTTATATTTGCCGCGGGTCTGCTCCCAGAGGCCGTCGGCAGAGCACGGTGCGGATGGGCGGAGTGGAGGGAGGAGAGAGAGGGGAGGAGAAGGGGGAGGGTGGATGGGCGGAGTGGAGCCGGAGCGGAGGGAGGAGAGAGAGGGGAGAGAAGGGAGGAGAAGGGGGAGGGTGGATGGGCGGGGGGTGGAGGGAGGGAGGAGACAGAGGGGAGGAGAAGGGGAGGGTGGATGGGCGGGGGGCGGAGTGGAGGGAGGAGACAGAGGGGAGGAGAAGGGGGAGGGTGGATGGGCGGAGGGAGGAGAGAGAGGGGAGGAGAAGGGGGAGGGTGGATGGGCGGGGGGCGGAGTGGAGGGAGGAGACAGAGGGGAGGAGAAGGGGAGGGTGGATGGGCGGGGGAGAAGGGGGAGGGTGGATAGGCGGAGTGGGGCCGGAGTGGAGGGAGGGAGAGAGAGGGGAGGAGAAGGGGGAGGGTAAATGGGCGGAGGAGGAGAAGAAGGGTGGGTGAGAAGGGGGAGGGAGAGAGAGGGTAGGAGAAGGGGGAGGGTGGAGGGACGGGCGGGGCGGGAGGGGAAACGATGTGAATGAGAGAGAGAGGAGGGGAAAGGGGAGGGTGGATGGGATGAGGGACAAGGAGGGTGGGTTGGGAGAAGAGGGAGAATGGGGGAGGAGGAGAAGGAGGGGGAGGGTGGGAGGGGGAGAAAGATGGACGGAGTGGAGGGTGAAACGTGTGAATGAGAGAGAGAGGAGGAGAAAGGGAGGGTGGATGGGAGGAGGGAGAAGGAGGAGAGTGAATGGGAGAAGGGGAGGGAGGGGGAGAAGGAGGGTGAGATGGGAAAAGGGGGAGGGAAGGGGGAGAAAGACGGTGGAGGAGGTGAAAAAGAGTGGGTGGGAGGAGGGGAGGAGGGAGAAGGAAGGAGGAAGGAAGTGAGAGAAAAGAACAGAAGAACAAGAGAGAGAGAGAGAAAGAGGCAGACAGAGACAAAAAGAAAGATACAGAGAGAGAGAGAGCGCGAGAGAGAGGAAGAGAGCGAGAGAGCGAAAGAGAAAGAAAGAAAAAAGGCTGAAAAGCGCAACAGACCCATTAGGCTCGTATCCCCCCAGGATGGACACGGAGAATATCGAGGCGCAGCGCTGTCTCGGAAATGCTCCGCAGAACGCTTTTCCTAATATCATGGTCTCCTTTTCCTGCTCGACCAATTTTTCCTTGACTCTGCTTGCGTCGCTCCGTGTATCCCCGTGGGCGTTGGCGCCGCCCACACTCGACGCAGTGGTATACCTGTTTCTGCTGAGTTTTTTTTTTTCGTTTTTTTTTTCGTTTTTTTTTTTTTTTTGTGGGTATTGTGTGTGAAAAGTATATGTTAATGAGGGGGTAGGGGGTGGGGAGAGGGGGTTACACGGGGAAAGAGGAAAAGTGAATGTGCTAGGATTGTATTTATTTTCATTTTCGTCTATTTGTCGCTTCCTTCTTTTCTCTCTCTGTTCTTCTTCTTCTCTTTCCTCATTTCTCTTCTTCTCTTCCTCTTTCTGCTTCCCTCTGCTACTTCCCCTCCTCTCTTCTCCCATCCTACGCCAGCTCCCCCTCTTCCCTTCCTTCCTTCCTCCTCCCTTCTTCCTCTTTCTCCTTCCCTCTTCTCTTTCCCCTTACTACCCATCGCCCCCTCTTACCACTCTTTCTTATTCCCTCTCCCTCTCCTACCCTCTTTCATCCCCTGTTATCCCCCTCTTCCACTTCCCCTTATCTCCCTTTCCTCCTCCCCTCCCCTTACACCACACTTCTTCTTCTTCCCCCTCTCATTTCCTCCTCTCCCCTCTCCTCTCCCGCCTCCCCGTACCCCTACACCACCCTTTCTCTTCCCTATCCCTTCGCCTCCCCTCTTCCCTCCTCCTCCCCTCTCTTCTTCCCTCCCCCTCCTCCTTCTCTCTCCCTTCGCCTCCCCTCTCCTTCCTTCTCCCTTTGTCTCCCCTCTCCTTCCCTCTCTCCCTCTCTTTTCCTCTCCTTTGCCTTCCTCTCCTTCCCTCTCCCTTCGTCTCCCCTCTCATAGCCTCTCCTTCGCCTCCCCTCTCATACCCTCTCCCTTCGCCTCCCTTCTCATTCCTTCTCCCTTCGCCTCCCCTCTCCTTCCTTCTGCCTTCGTCTCCCCTCTCCTGCCTTCTCCCCTCTCCTTCCCTCTCCCTTCGCCTCCCCTCTCCTTTCCTCTCCCTTCACCTCCCCTCCCCCTTCTCCTTCCCTCTCCCTTCGCCTCCCCTCTCATACCCTCTCCCTTCGCCTCCCCTCTCCTCCCCTCTTTTCTTTCCCCCTCCAGCCACCGTTTGTCAAATTGTTGGCCTCAAGGTGGTCAGCTCAAAGCCATTAGGATTTTGGACATCTCTTTTATATTTTTTATCAGGAATCTTTCTTCGGTTCTCGTCTGTCTTTTCATCTGTCTGTCTGTCTGTCTGGCTGTCTGTTGGTTTGTTGCCCTTGTGAGTATAGATGGGTGACGTGGGTATGGCAAGAGATGGCTATAAATACAATGATAGAGATACAAACATTCTCTTGAACATCTCTCTTTCTCTATCTATCTATCTATCTGTCTATCTATCTGTCTGTCTGTCTACCTATCTATCTATCTATCTATTTATCTATCTATCTATGAATATGTGTGTGTATGTGCGTGTGTGTGTGAGTATGTATGTAGAAGTATGATTTTTTATTTATGTATGTATATGTAGGAATGTGCATATATGTATGTATATGTAGGAATGTGTATATATGTACCTGTATGTATGAATGAATATATATGCATGTATATAAATTTGTGTGTATACATGTGCAAATGGTTTCAAACGCACATAAAGCCATCCCTATGAGATACGTACACAGATAACAACGCACAAGAAACACACTTTCTTTAGGTCGAAAAAGGGAAGAGGAAATCTTGTGACTGAGAACTGGATGATCATCAAGACTGGAGAGACAGCCTTGGTTCTCTCGACTGACAGATGGCGCTGAGGGGAAGGCGGAGGAGAGGGGAAGAGAGGGGAGGGGAGAGGAGGAGAGTAGGAAAGGGAGGG
>NC_091555.1:21144681-21164681 GCF_042767895.1 Penaeus vannamei
GTCTTAACGAAGGATTCAACCCATCATGTCTTGCTTCAGCCGCGGGGCACGAGGGGAGCCCATATGTCACAGGAGAGAGAGGGAGAGAGGGGAGAGGAAGAGGGATAGATGAGGAGGGGGGAAGGGGTGGAAGAGGAGGAGGAGGGAGGAAGAAAGAGGAAGAGGAGGAGGGAGGAAGAGGAAGGGGAAGAAGAGGAAGGGAAACTCGGGGGGAGGGAATGAGGAGGGGGAAGGGGTGGAAGAGGGAGGAAGAAGATGAGGAGGACGGGGAGGAAGAGGTAGAGGAAAGGGAACTCTGGGGGAGGGATATGAGGAGGTGGTGGTGGAGAAGGAAGGAGAGGAGGAGGAAGAGAAGGAAGGGGAGAAAAGAGTGATATGCGAAGGGGCAAGAGGAGGAAGAGGATAATGAAGATGATGATGATAGGAGGAATAGGAAGAGGAGATAGAATATAATGGCAGGGTGTAGACGGGGAAGAGAAAGATGTGGATGGAAGAAAAGATAGAAGGAGAGAATGTGCAAGGAGAAGAATGGGGTGTCACAGTATCATGCAGCCACACAGGACTTGTATTATTAATCAAACTTGAAGAGGGAAGATGAGGGAGGGAAGAAGGGAACTGGCAGCTAAGGGAGGAAGGGAGGGAAGGAGGGAGAGAGGGAGGTGAATAAACAATGGCAAATGAGTAAACAGATAGATAGATTTATAGATACATGGCTCTGGGGAATGCATATAACATTCATAAATATGAATAGATATACAGATAGACAGATGCAGACTTACAAAATGATGTGTAAATATACGAATAGATAGATGCGTATATAGAAAGACAGAGAGATGTCTCTGTCTTTGGAAGCGTAAATAGACATGTTCATGAATAAATAAAGCGAAGGATAAACAGCTTTACAAATAAAACAATTCAACAAACAAACGAATAAAATACGGACCACTGACACTTCCGGCTTAGAATTACGATACAAGCCAATGCTGATCTTCTTTTTTTATATATATAAATTATTGGTTTATTGGAGAAACGGGAAAGAGCCAGAAAGAATTCGGAGCTGTGCAACGACCTCGAAATTGCACCAAATAACGACTGCTGATAGGCAATTGCAGAAGTGGATTTGGGGATGATGGCCCCCGTGTTGGTGTTATTATCAAATAGTGGTGATGGCTGTAATGCTGGTAAGGGATAATGACGGTGATTATGGTGCTGATAATGATGTAATGGGGTTGGCAATGATGGTTTTGAGTTTAGCGATGATGATGATGATGATGACAAAGAAAAAAATAAAATGACCGTGGCATTTATAATCTACGAAAATACGGGGGGGGGGGGGTTAGGAGCATCCAGGGAGACCCATTCCACTTCCTAAGGGCCAAGGACTAAGAAAAAAAAGGTGACGAATTCGGAAGAGAATTATCTAAATTCCCTTTTTTTCTCTAGAAGGCTCGAAAGTCAAACAGTCTTTCGTTTTTCTTACTTCTCTCTCTCTCTTTTCTTTCTTTTGTTAGCTTTTATTCTTTGTACCAGGTAGACAGGAGAGGCTGCAAGGGGGTCGCTCTTCTAAACATAGAAGACTGACCTTTATGGACGTAAATAATAAGGATAGAATTCGTATCCATAATGGATTTGTGGGCCAAATGACATCTGTGGTAGGGGAGGGGGTAGGGAAGTTAGAGGAGGGGGGAGTGTGGTCTCAGGTGACGAGAGGGGGGTGCTCGGTAGGGGGGGAGGAGGTAAGAAAAGGAGGGCGAAATATTTTGACAGAATTGGTCACGTCCAATTATCATTAATCGGATGCCTCCCTTTCCCTAAATTGTTGGCCCCAAATCCCTCCGAAAATCCAATCGAAAAAAAGTAAACATTTCGTTCACACTGTTTCTCTCTCTCTCTCTCTCTCTCTCTCTCTCTCTCTCTCTCTCTCTCTCTCTCTCTCTCTCTCTCTCCCTCTCCCTCTCCCTCTCTCTCTCTCTCTCTGTTTTTCTTTCTTTTTCTTTCACCAGCAAAATCCTAAACAATAATAATAAGAAAATTGGAGGAAACGACTGAACGGGACGCAAATTGCCGCTAACTGCCATGAAATGACCATCAACTGCCCTTCCCCCCGCCCCCCCCCCCTCCTACTCGACCTCTCTTTGGGGCTCCTGAGAAAGGGCTCTGATTGGGCGGCTCCTCCCACCCGGTGACCTGAGGTGACCTTGGAGATGTGGGCCACGTCTGTCTTGAAGAAAGAAATGTCTTGCCTTGATTTTTTTTATGCGGTCGATTTTTTTCTTGTTTTATCTGGAATTTTCTCTTGTTTTGAGAAATTCCTTTGAGGTGAGGGACGCCACAGGAGAAAATGATTTGATATGACTTTGTCCGATTGAGTAAAATTGGTCCCGATCAGGTCAGTGTTTTAGAGACGTGACCTCAGTTGACACACTGTCGTTTTTGTGGCGAAGTTTTAAAGTCGAAAATCCTTTGCTACTCTGGAAAAGAAGTGCTTCGATTTGGCGGGCAAGCCATTTTGACCTCTATAGAATCCCTACACAAAGCCGCCTTACCTCAGGTGATTTTCAAGTAGGCCTATAATTTGTCACTTAAACGTGTTTTTGTTGTTAACTCGGGGACAGCCTTTCACTCCCTTCCTAAACAAACCCCGCTATTTAGCCTACCATACATACCATAGTTAAGACCAACCAACGAACAGAAAAGTAAAGAAAACGGGAACAAAACATCAACAAACCAGTGAAATTAAACCGCCCAAAACAACTATTTTCTCCATATAACGCAGATAAAAGCAATGGAAACAGGACCGAAATCGACAAAGCAGTGGAATTAAAACGCCAAAACAGGTATCATCTCCCTGTACATAAAATACAGTACATGAAATACGTATAATAATGATATATGATACACAAAGACAGTCCGCTTGGAGGGGGGACTAAGCTACACTTTCCACGTAGCGAGAAGAGCCGAGATAAGTGAACACAACATCAAAGAATACATTTCTTTGTAGAGGAAGGAAGCGTACGATATAATCCCCCTCTGATCCCCGTAGAAAGCGAACGTTTTAATCACCGGCCAACGAGTGATTAAGGAGGCTGTTTGATCGGAATTAAGAGAGGTGAAGGATTTTTTTTTTTCGTTTTTTTCTTGTTTTTCTTTTTTAGTGTTTTTTTTCTTCTATCCTTTCCCTCTTCCGTCTGCGAGAGTTTTTCGTTCCTGTTTTGTAGGAAGGGGAAAGGGTGTTTTTTTTTTTGGTGAGTATGAATCACTTGAATGTGGGCCGTACTCTCTCTTCTCTCTCTCTCTCTCTCTCTCTCTCTCTCTCTCTCTCTCTCTCTCTCTCTCTCTCTCTCTCTCTCTCTCTCTCTCTCTCTCTCTCTCTGCATTTAGATGTGCACATGCGCATACTTACGCCGAAATTCATTGATAGAGACTCCTTCCACACCCCTATCCACACCCCACCCACACCCTCGCCTCCGCCAAAACGCCCATCTGTTCGCCAACCGGACACCGAGGAACCGCCCGACTACAGGTGGTGCTGATGTCCCGTTCCGACGTCAGCCAAGCCTCCCTTTTGCGAGGGGTTTCGAGTACGTTTGCCATGTCGCTCGCCCCTCTCCCCTCTCCCCCTCTCCCCCTTCTCCTCCTCTGCCCCCTCCTCTCCTCTCCTGTCCTCTCACCCCTCTCCCTCTCTCCTCTCCCCCTCTCCCCTCTCCTCTCTCCCCCTCTCCCCTCTCCCTCTCTCTCTCCCCTCTCCCCCTCTCCCCCTCTCTCTCCCCCTCTCCCCCTCTCCCTCTCTCTCCTCTCTCCCCTCTCCCCCTTCTCTCTCCTCTGCCCCCTCTCCCTCTCCCTCCCTCTCCCCCTCTCCCTCTCACCCCCTCTCCCCCCCCTCTCCCCTCTCCTCTCCCCTCTCTCTCTCTCCTCTCCCTCTCCCTCCCCCTCTCTCCCTCTCACCCCCTCTCCCCCTCACCCCCTCTCCTCCCTCTCCCCCTCCGAGACCCACTTGCCGATATGCCCGGAAATGTGCCGAGTTTTTTGGAAAAGGGGAAGGGATGTGGGGGGGGTGGAAAATGAATAGGATATTTGTGAGTTTATGTAATGAGAAAAGAATGTATTTAGTTGAAGGGAGAGACGGAAGAAGAGAGGGAGAGAGAGAGAGAGAGAGAGAGAGAGAGAGAGAGAGAGAGAGAGAGAGAGAGAGAAGAGAGAGAGAGAGAGAGATAGAAGAAGAGAAGAGAGAGAGAGAGAGAGAGAGAGAGAGAGAGAGAGAGAGAGAGAGAGAGATGAGATGAGATGAGATCAAGAGTCAAAATGAAAATGAGAATGAGAATGAAAGTAAGAGTAAGGGTGAGGCAGACAGGCAAACAGACAGGCAGACAGAGACAAAGTCATAGAAAGTCTGCTAGAGAAAGAGAGAAGTGGAAAGAAAAGAGAGCGAGGAAGGGGGGAGGGGGCAGCCCCAACAGCGGGACAAACACTGCAAAGTCGGTAAAGTTAACTTCCACAAGAAAAATCCGTTTGGCTTTAGAGGAATATGCAAATTACGATGTAGGATTAGCCAGCGACCTGACCTTCTGTCTGGCTTCAAGAATTCCCACTCTCTTCATTCCTCCTCTTCCTCCTCTCTCTACCTTTCGCTCAGACCAAAGGGGATTGCGTTTTGCCGATGAAATAGCCTTTTTATATCTTGTTTTTCTATTTATTATTTTATTTTATTTATTTATTTATTTTTTGTTCTTCGATTTTGGATAACGCTCTTAGAGATGAGGAAGCCGTGCTGTTTATATATATATATATTTATTTATATATATATATATATATATATATATATATATATATATATATATATATATATATATATATATATATTTTTTTTTTTTTTTTTTTTTCTTTTCTTTTCTTTTTTATCATCAGCTCTATCTTTGAATGATATCGAAAAATTGAAAGATTCACCTACGATATATAGACTCTCCCCCCCCAAAAAAAACGATAATAATAAATAAAAGAAAAAGTAAATAAAATAATAAATAGCACTGTGACATTTCCATTATTGAAGAAAGCACAGAAGACGGGAGTCACATCTGGAGTCAAAGCATTTTAATTCCCCCTTAAGGACGACAACAATAGCGGGTGGGGGAGGTCCTCATCCCTGCCTGTGGGTGGCAAGGGAGGGCCGCACAGGGTGTAGGGAGACGAGAGGGAGGGGGAGAATAGGAGGGGGGGGGAGGCGAGACCGGGAGAGGGGGGGGGAGCGAGAGATCGGTTCAAGGAGGCGACAACCGGACACTCAGGTACCACACTGACCTTTCCGACTCGTGTTATCTTGTAGGGTCGGCGAGCGGAGAGAGACAACATTATATCGCCTCGAAAATCCCCCTTGGATGAAAATGTCAGTTGGAAAAGGGAGAGGAGTGGGAGGGAGGGGGGGGGGGATTTTTTTCTTTCTCTTGTAGTTCGGGTCATTAAGCGATCTGTCGTCGATAGAGGAACATTTAGTCGGGTCTGGTCGGGTCTGGTCGGGTCCGTCGTTTCTCTCTCTTTCCTTCGTGTCGTTAAGATTCCAGCGATGGCGTCTTTTTTCTGGAGCGGGTCCTTGCTGTGGGTACTGAGCACTTGGGGCACGGGGGGGGAGGGGCGGGGGGTACTTCCTTTGTTTTCTTGGAGTCCCTTTTTTTCTCTCTCTCTCTTTTTCCCTCTATCTGTCTTTCGTTTTTTTTTTCGTGTTCTCTCTCTCTCTCTCTCTCTCTCTCTCTCTCTCTCTCTCTCTCTCTCTCTCTCTCTCTCTCTCTCTCTCTCTCTCTCT
This sequence comes from Penaeus vannamei, assembly GCF_042767895.1. Classification (NCBI taxonomy): domain Eukaryota; kingdom Metazoa; phylum Arthropoda; class Malacostraca; order Decapoda; family Penaeidae; genus Penaeus; species Penaeus vannamei. Next base: position 21,150,476 of record NC_091555.1, read on the forward strand.
CTCTCTCTCTCTCTCTCTCTCTCCCCTTTCCTCCATATCCATCTTTATCTCACCCGCCCTTCTCCTTATCATTAATTTCCCCCTGTATATACCTGTTTAATCAGCGAGGCAACGCACACCTTCCCTTCGCGAGTATTTCCAAAAGCGGGAAAAAAATCCGTCCGCCATTTGTAGGGAATCTGATTTCGCATATTGCCGAGCGCGAAGGGGAATGCGGCTGGATCTAATGCGGCGAAAGTGCTCGAGCGGGGAAAGAAGCGCGCGTTTTGAAAAGTGCGATCTGAAAGGGGGGGGTTCGCCGGGATGGAAATGTATGGGAGATGCACACCCTTGCGAGTACGGGCGTGTACGTGCATGCGTGAAGTAAGGATATGTATGTATGTATAGGTGTGTAGTATGTATGCACGTGTGTGTGTGTGTGTGTGTGTGTGTGTGTGTGTGTGTGTGTGTGTGTGTGTGTGTGTGTGTGTGTGTGTGTGTGTGTGTGTGTGTGTGTATGTGTGTGTGTGTGTGTGTGTGAACGTATATAGACAAGAAAATGAAAACGCATATAGACAGAGAGAGAGAGAGGTACCTCAACCCCGTCTATAGACATCCCCCTCCCCCACCCCCCACCCCGACGCCCCCGCCAAGGCAACCTGAGAAGAAAAATCTCGAACAGGAGCCATGTGTACCTAAGAAATGTATTAAGTGTGTAACGAGGAATCTTTATCCCACACGGCGGGGCTGGAGAGCTTCTTAACAGCCCGGAAAAAACAGCGTCTTGAGTCGATTTCGGTGGCTGTCTTCACTCAGACGGCAGAAGTGGGTGCGAGAGGAGTAAGTGGGTGGGAGGGGGAGAGGAAGAGGGAGGAGGAGGAGAGGGGAGGAGTAAGTGGGTGGGAGAGGGAGGAGGAGGAGGAGAGGGGAGGAGTAAGTGGGTGGGAGAGGGAGAGGGGAGGAGAGGGAGAAGGAGCAAGAAGCAGAAGGGGAACCAGAAGCAGAAAGAGCAAGAGAAGGGGAAAAAGAAAGAGAGAGAGGGCTAGCTAGATAGCGAGAGAAAGCGAGATAGATAGATAGATAAAGTGAGAGAAATGGAGAAAGAAAGAAAGAGTATTGAAATGATCACCCTTCAAGGGAAATTCTGACAGTACCCTACCACCATCATATATCCAACCAGCCAACCCCAGTATCAGTACAAAGTCCACCCTCTGAAGGAATACACCGACTTTCTTGCCATTTCTACAGCAACAGAGATATTCAAGCGATTTGACCGACGGACCTCACGCCCACATGCACAAGCAGACGAGCCTATACGGTAATCCCCCCCCCCCCTCCCAGAGCCCCTTCCCCTCATCCTTCCTCACCTTCCCTAGCCCCTGCATCCCCCTGCTTCACCCCCTTATCCCTCCCTTCTACTCCCTTCCCCTCCACTCCCCTGATACCCTCCCCTACACCAAACAGTCCCCTCCCTTCAACAACCCTCCTCCCCTTCTGTACCCTCCTCTCCACCTGACCCCCCAGGATGAGAGATATCCTACCTGACCTCCTCACAATAGGATAGGTGTGGGGAGGGTCCTTCTCTACCTAACCCCTCCCCCCTTCCCCTCCCGTCACTCCTTCCAGCCCCTATAGGCCTACTTCGCGCGCTGTCCCAATGATATAACTCATAATCGCTCTAGTTCGCCCCACAATAGGATTTTCTTTTCGTTCTCCGAGGTTCAGCTGCGGAGATTTTCGTGGGTTTGTGAACGTAAGCTTATGGATTTCGATTTATTTTTCGTTCTTTTCATTTTGTTCTCTTACTTTTTTATTTAATCTTCCACGCCTTTTTGATTTCTTAAGCGAGGGCGTGGCGTGTCGGGCCAAGAACTCTTTCTCCTCAGAACCGGATTACCTCCTGTGTAAATGATTGCTTGACTAATGGGATAAAATGGGGGGTGGGGAGGGAAGGAGGGACAGGGTAGGGGGAGGGGGAAGGGGAGGAGGAAGAGGGGGAGGACGGGGGAAGGGCCCAGGGGGAGGGAAAAAAATATCAGGAACAGGTGTTTAAGTCGTCGAATTTTTGGTTTTGTTATTTTTTTCTCTTCTTTGATTTTATTTCTTATAATTTGTTTTTCTTCTCTGCTCAATATTTTTCTATTGGTTATGGCTTTCTCTGTCGTAGTTAAGATCATGTTGCATATTTCATGTTCTCGTCTTGTACAATCTTCCAATTTTTTATTCATTTGGTGCACATATTCTTTCGTTGCTAATGTAGTATTATATGGTACTTTGAGTAATCCTCTAATATCTCCCGGATCGTAAAATAAAGTCTGTAAAGCTCAGTTAATCATAATAATTGCAGCTTATTAAGATTAACTGATGTTGAATTTACTCTCATATGGATTATACTCTAATAGCAATTACTCAAAGTTATCACTGTAGTTGCTTATTGACTTACTCTATGTATAATATAGTTGTGTAACATTTCATCATTATAACCCTTGTCCTTTGGTCATACGTAACTGCACTGGTATATATTTTATGTACAGTTTTCTTTTTGATATGTTGAATGACTTCCTTGTTTCATCTTGCACTGATTCCATTTCTTTTCCTGTTTAGTCAAAAGGGAAAACGTAGTAGCGTAGTTTGGTCTGTCCGGATCACCCTAACCACCGAGTCAGCCTGTAAATAGTCGTAGGGTTAGAGCACTGCACACGTTGCCAACTGGTGTATTTCAGGGCCTTCAACCACAACTACTTCTACTACTACTACCACCACCACCACTACTACCACAACAACTACTACTAGCACTACCACATCGACCACCTCCGTCCCAGATTATGCTGAGGATGAGGATGAGGATGAAGATGATGAGGAAGAGCAGGTTGAACAGGATGATGGTTATGATAATAGCTTTGAAAATGAGGCCAGCCGGTCCAAGGGCGCGAGGCCCCACGTTGCCGAAAGTGGTAAGGAGGCAACCTCGTAGAGAACTTGCATAGAAACCGAAACCCTCAGGAACAAGAGAGGGGATACTATTGAAAAAAGTGTGGTGTTGTGCTCTTACTTACTAACCCAGTTTCCGACAGTGTCTTGCTATCTCTGTGCATGTTGTATATATATATGGACAAATGCTCTCTACTGGATGGATAGCTTGAGGAACTAAGGTCCTGCGCTTTTACGTGTGTCTTTACTAACGGTGGTGTTTTGTCCTTGGCATTCTAACATGGTCTTGTTAGCCTCGCATGTCACGAGGGGGGAAAAAAGGTCAAGGTGTTTGTGCTTGCGTTGGCCTTTTTTGCGTGAAATTTGGGATGTGTATTATACTGAGATGTGTATTTTTTGTGCCCTTTTCTTTGGGGGACTTTTCTCCCTCTTGGTGCGTACTTTTGAGCAATTGCAAGAACGAGATAAGATGCCATGCTTATGGAATTTACCTTTAGAGAGTTTGTTTGCATTTGATTTCTTTGAGATTTTTGTTTATCACTCTAATATTTTTTTTCTGTAACTGGATAACCTGAATTTGTCTCAAATATTGAATGCCTGGAAACCCGGAGGCGGAAAGAGGAACTGTAGGGTGGCCAGAACGCAAGGCATCATCTTCGTTTCCAGTAGATTGGACAGAATTCTTTACAAGGATATTGCGTGGGCTGAATGCACACACACACGCACACACACACACACACACACACACACACACACACACACACACACACACACACACACACACACACACACACACACACACACACACAATAACACACAAGCGCGCGTGTGTATATATAGATATAGATATATTTAAGGTCTGCAATATCCTTTTGTTAAAGAAATTTCGGTCAGAAAAGATGAACAATAAAAGCTACACAAAGAATGCCAGTCAGGTATATCCGAACATGATTATATATACATACATACATACGTACATACGTATATATATATATATATATATATATATATATATATATATATATATATCTGTGTGTGTATGTGTGTGTGTGTTTGTACACAAAATGTATGTGGAAGTGTTTATAGTATGTAGTGATTTTTTTAATCATGTATATAGGATGTATATATACCTTTTGGATGTGGCAATTCTTTTTCATCTATTCCCATAGTTGCCGACGTGCGTTTTTTTAACAGCATAACACAGCACATCCTCCAGTCAACAGAAATACACATGGGATATTCTACCTTACAATACAGGTGTCTCTTACAAATTATAAACCTTTAGGAATAAGATATACCTCTAATTGCTTTTGGAATAACATCTCGCCATAAGACTTCCATTTCTGTGTTAATCTAATGCTGCTAACACTGGGTTTTGCAATTAATCGCATGTTGTCTTTTGTTTCACAGGTGTTCCAGCTGTCAAACCTTCAGGTGAGAGACGTCAACAAAAATAAATCCAATCTAAAAGCATTTGATCCTCCTCTGTCGTATTGGATTCTCTTTGCGTGTGGTTGTTGGATGTTGTAGAAAAAAATAATAGAATTGAGTGTAGATAATTGTGCTCGTGGTAAAATCTGCTTAGTCGAATCTGTCAACTAAATCGAACAAATTGACAGATATAGATTTCATCAAAGAAGAGTTTAATACGAATTTCTAGTTGGGGGAAAAAAGGGTTATCGTGATTTTAACCCCGTGATGGCTGCGAGCACATTTATTTAACTTCAAATTCGAAATTCTGGTTTGCGCACCTCGTTAGAGCCAGAGAATATCACTGCTTTTCCCCCATCTCGTATTTTCCCCGTTTTATTAGTTGTCGCTGTGTATATTCTCTTTCCGTGTGTACAAAGTCGGATTTACACGTGTCGACACTTCATTTTTCCTTTCCGTCTTTCTCTCCGTGCGCTATTCTATCTTCCTTTCCCTTTTGTAATGCATCGTTCTCTTTCCTCTGTCAGTGCACTCTGTATTTTTGTTGTTGTTATTAAATTGTCTTGCTTACCCTTTTTTTTATATCATTTGTCATTCTAGAGAATTTCTTCATTTCGAAATTAAATGTAGTCGTGCTTTCAGAAAGGTGTTTCTGTCTAAAATAAATTCCGGTTAGGTTTCTCAGTAGTTTTATTGCATGTTTACATATATATGTGTGTATATATATGTATATATATACATATATATAAGTATATATATATATATATATATATATATATATATATATATATATATATATATATATATATATATATATATATATAGTACGTTGCACCGCATGCTTATTGCACAATTATGTTCTTGTAAACTGAAAGTCATAAGAAAATGTTAAAGGACACATGACTAAATTGCAGTAAAAGGCGACTGTTGTTCAGTAATGTTCCCTTATTAGACGGAATTAAATTTTCCATTTCTATTTACTTGTCATCAAAGGAAATAACGTTAATTCACAGTTTAACGCAGAATGAATAAGCATTTCTAATGGAAAAGCCATTGAATTTTGAGTGAGTGTGGTAATGCAGTCTCCCTTTTGTGAAAGTACGGTAAGCTCTCTGTCAAAATAGTATCGGGAGAGAACATTTTACAAGGTATGTAATATATATATATATATATATATATATATATATATATATATATATATATATATATAAATATATATATATATATATATATTAATATATATATATATATATATATATATATATATATATATATATATATATATATATATACATATACATATGAAAATGTAAATATTTTGTACTTGTCTATCTTTATGAGAGCTGCGTCATTTCCACATTTATTCAGAAAAAAATATCATGAAAATTTAATTTCAATGGCTTCCGTCTGACTTCAATTATAAAGGAACTCATTGTGTTTTTCATTCATAAAGGGAAAAAAAGTGATTTTGAACGGCCGCGCGCCGGACGCGACGCTCCAACGCGGAACGTGCAATTTCTACACCATTTTTGCAAAGCTTTTCAACTAAGAGTGACGTATTTGGTTCCCACAGTGTCAGGAGCTGAGGCAGTGAAGTGCAGCTTAACGGTGATTGCCCTTCTACACACCGTGCTCCTCTTGCGCCCCTTCCTACAATGAGCTAGGTGAGTCTCGTGCGTGCGTGCGTGTGTGTACGTGCGTGTGTTTGTGCGTGCGTTTGCTTGCTCGTACATGCGTGTGGGTTGGTGGATTTTTATAATGATTTTAAGTAATTTTTTTTTTATACGTATATATATTTATTTTGCGTGTGTGAGTTTGTGCTTGCGTGTGTATATGTATGTGCGTGTGTCTGCCTTTCGTGTGAGTGAGTGCACGTGGCAGATTATAACCGATGCCGACTTTTAATTCTCATTTTCTGTGTCTCCGCAGATGAGGGGTAACTCGTCTGTGTATAGTGCCCCGTCCCTTCCTGCATCTCTCTGCCCCTAGTTTTCGCTTGGTTGGTCCTCCTGTCAAGAGAAGATATTTCATCTGCTACAAGATTATAAATCATAGGACTATCCGTGTTTACAACTGAAATATATCATACACAAATATATTTATATTGCCCTGAGTGCATGATGCTCGTCTGTGTAAAGGCTGTTACTTTACGGTTTTGATGTTTTAGGCAAAAAGGATTTTCCAGTGTCATGGGCGAGGTCCGCTAGATCTCCTATTGCGATGCACTGGCTTTGCTATTCCAGAGAGAGAGAGAGAGAGGGAAAGGAAGATTAAAAAATAGTTTTTTTTCTCTCTTTTTTTTCTTTGGATTAAGCCAATCTAGCTCTGGATTTCAATCACAGTTCACGTGCTGTTGTATTTCTCTCTGAGCATGTACTCTGTGTGACCCTGAATTATTTTGTAAACTAAAATGGAAGAAAAAAAACTATACAGAAAGAAAGAAAAAAAAACAGACATTTCTATTCTTTATGAAAACTTTGTAAATGTTGCGATGTATTGTAAGCTATGAGTTTCTGAGTTTTTATTTTTGACATGAAGAAAGGATTAACAGAGAAAAAAAGTTGAAACATTGAGTGGTTTCGATGAGCGTACAGTTGCACTTACTTTGCACTCAGCGGTGTTTTGAAACGCGAAGGAAAATGCACGAGGGAGTGTTGCCAATGTGTGAAGCGAAGGGATCTTAACCAAAAGTTCTGTTGGAATTCGTGTTGGAATTAACAACCCCATGTGATTATAGTCATTTTTCTTTATATTTGTCATATATTTTGTTTGTTTTTGGTTCAACCGCTAGTCACCTGACAACAAACTTTTTTTGACAGAAAATATCGGCGATTTTGAACAGGGTCAGAACCCCCCCCCCCTCCTCCTCCCCCCTCGAATATATATTTTTTTCATGTACTTGGTTTGGCTTGTAAACACTCCCACTACAAGCGACACACAGCCTAGGTCAAAGGTCACATGAACATTGCAGCTGTTCGGTATACTTGTGCACCCTGTGTTCCCACTGTTCAGCATGTTCTTCAGCGCAAACCAAAAAAGCACACATATGTAATGCAGCCAGTATTTGTTAATTATTGTACTTCCTTTTTCCTTTAAGAGCATATATTTTTATTTTCAGCTTACATTTAACTAGCTGGTTATTCATTGTTTTCTCAGTGTTCTCCTTATGAACCAAATCCAGCTGGTGATTTTTTTTTTTTTTTTATTAAGTCTCCGTTTTCTTTACGAAGGTTCCTCATCTTCTGTTGCGGGATTGGCAACTTTAACCGCTTCCTTATCGGTGATTGGTGATTGGCGATTGGTGCAGATCATGGGTCTAAATCAATCAGGTATCTCAGGGTAAGGTCAGAATAAGAATCTCGTATAAGGCCATAGTTAAGAGTAGATACACCATTTCCCTCAACCTCTTTAAGAAACGAAGCCAGAATTCCCCCTTCATACACTTCAAACAAAGTTACACGCGAATTTCGTACTTAAAAAGGTATAAAGAAACCCCCACGCCCTTGAACTAGCTAGCCGAAATCGTCAAGGTCTTCGAAAAAACCCGAAGTTTCCCCTCAATCGGATCCCATTTTCTGTGCAATCAATCACCGGACTCAATCGCCGGAAACAAAGAAGATGGAAGCACTGCCCAGCCAATCACACGCGGCGAAGGCTGAGGGCGCGCGGAAGTCTCGGCGACAGTTCCGATCCGTGAAATTTCGTCTCCTCTCTTTTTTTTTATCTTCTCGTTCTTTGAATTGTCTCTCTCTCTTTCTCTTTTATCTGTTGCCTTTTGGACTGAATCTTGACACAGTTACGGAGGATCTGATATTTCTTTCTTCACTGTGCAGTTCATTTTTGCCGAACCAATTTACCTGTCCTCTTTGTCACTCGATCTAACAAAAATCAGAACGGAGACGAAGTGCACGGATTCGAACGCGCTGTGGCACCGGAATAAGGGAGTTCCACCAACCAAATTAGACGTCAAAGCGAGGTCAAGCGAGGTCGCGCGTGTAGGGGGGTGGGGTCAGGGGTAGGGGAAGGTCCTCCAGTTAAGAGTCGAGGTCTTATGAGGGAAAGGAAAGGGTCTTAAAGGCGCAAGAATATTCTCTTTTTTTCATCTTGTGTTTTATTGGATGCTTGTTAGCAGTTGAGTGATATATTTTCATGAATTTTTGGGTGTTTTTATTATTTGATACACAACGGGTGGAATTCCCTTTTTAGTTTATTATGTATATACGTTTTTTTTTAATTGTCTGTTCCTATATTGCTCTGTACTGTATGCATATCTGCTTTCTCTCTCTCTCTCTCTCTCTCTCTCTCTCTCTCTCTCTCTCTCTCTCTCTCTCTCTCTCTCTCTCTCTCTCTCTCTCTCTCTCTCTCTCTCTCTCTCTCTCTCTCTCATGCCGTGTCATTGTTTTGAGTTCCTATGCAGTGGATTTATGAGTGAAGCAACATCAAAATATGAAATATCGACAAAGTTACAAAGTGAAAAAAATGGACAGCAACAAATCACTGTCTAAGTCTCCTAAACTCATAAATATTCTGCTTTGTCTATTTTTTTTCTTTCTTTTTTTGGCGTTTCTAGTCCTCTCTTTTTTTCTTTTCTTTTTTTCTACCAAGACGAAAGACAATCATAGGAAGTCTTTTGAGTATTTCCCCGTTTTCTGTTGCTCTCTCTGTAGTATATTTGCCTCTCTTATCCTGTTTATCTATGTCTGTGTGACTTGTTTCTGTGTCTATCCCCTCTCTCTCTCTCTCTCTCTCTCTCTCTCTCTCTCTCTCTCTCTCTCTCTCTCTCTCTCTCTCTCTCTCTCTCTCTCTCTATCTATCTATCTATCTATCTATCTATCTTATTATATATTCATAGAGTTGATACGTTAGACCAACAAAATTTCGGTTTTCAGAACTCCAGCATTTTTTTCTTTAACATCTCGTACGTCCTGGTGAAAAAAAAAAATCTTCAAAAAATCAGAGATAAAAGAAAATATTTCAGTCATATGTTCCCCCCCGCAGCTGTTTAGACTAAACGACAATGACATAAAAAAATAATGATAACAAGAAGGTCTGACGTAACCTGTATGGATTGAATCTTCACGAACTCCTAGTATAAGATACGATGGTGCTACTAATTTTAGCTCACGTCCTGCTATTAATCTGGTATCCCCTTTATCTCACCGTTTTAGGTATACTATGAAACAAAAACAACAAAAAAACAACAAAAAACAAAAAATAATATATATATATATTAATGATAACTTCTTCCTATACTGCCTGCATAGGTTTTTCTTGTTAGGAGATTTGTATCACGCCATGAGTGTTATCTGTAGGGAAAGATAAAAAATAAAAAAAAATAGAGAAATAAATGAAAAAAGACCCTTCCCCAAAACAGAAAAAAATATACCACTTTTTTGGAAAATATAGATATACCGCATTACAATTGGTCTTTTTTGTGTAACTATTCAGATTTGTAAATATTAACACTTGTGTGTAAAGTTTTGTACGTACATTGTAAATAAGCAGAAAGAGAAACAAGCAAAAATAGATAAAGGTGAAGATAACGTAGCGAGCCACGTCCGACATGTTGAGTGATCGGCTCCTGAAGACCTCCCAGCATGATGTAACTTGGTATGAAATAAGATTATTTTTATTGTCAGATACTCCTTTTTCGTGTGAATTGCAAGTAAATGTGGCAACAGAGAGTAGCGTCTGTAGTGTTTTTTTTCATTTCTGTAGTTTTGGAATATCATTTTTTATTTATTTTGTAAAGTCTAATGGCCAAAAAAAAAAGTTGTGCCTAAGATTTAGATTTTTTTTCTTTGTAGATACCGTAGATTCCTTGATTTGTGAATAATGAATGTCACGAATAAAATTTGACATCTCAAACACAGTATATTTTAGTTCGCTTGAGAGTCAAATTTTCTCAATCACATTTACTTGCGATAGGAGACTCCATTTCCATTTGTATGCTGTCAGAGTTCCACATTTTTTCCCAACCTGTTATCAATGAAATCCCTTCAAAATTCGTAATTTAATTGATTACGTGATTGACTCTGACACTCTGCCGAACCTGTGAGTTGTTACAATTGGCAACGAATAAGTAAAATGTAAGAAAATAATTTAAAAAAAGGAATATATATATGAAGACAAAATACTTGTACTAGTCACCGTGTCAGTACCCTCTGTGTAGTGAAATGAGCTGTGAAATCCCTTAGACTTTTCCTGCAATAAAGGTTATTTAGGCTAAGGAAAGACTATTGAAAAGAACCCTTATTGCATGAATCCACTAGGGAGGAAAGGTTCATGCTGTTACATTGAAAATCGCCTATTATTCTAGTGTACATGGTGTGTATCATACTGTTTGAAATTAAAATGTTTATAGTAAAGTGTGTTTATCTTAACCCTCGCGTTCTCAAGTGCATCTTCTTTCGTATTTGTCTGTTATATATGAACATCCTATGTACTTGAGGATAATTATAAACAGAAGTAATGTAATCAAATACAAAAGTTGTATTACGCTTTTTTATTTAAAGAGTATTGATTAAGAAATTAAGACATAAGATATGAATGCCGTTTTTGATAAGGAAATCCATGTCGACAAAGATATTTAAGCAATTTGAATTCATGAATCGGCAGAGGCCATGATATCAATGGCATTTCTTTTATAAATAATGATAATAATGATAACGTGAATAACTATAAAGACGATAAAGATAAAGATCACAGAAAGGATAACTCATAAAACAAAACTGAAGATTGAGAGAATAATTATTGCTCTGATGATAATGATGTAATTATAATCGTTAGCGAATAACAACAATACAGATATGATAAATATTACGAATAACATACGAGCATAATTGCAGCAAAAGTATTAATGATTTACCTCTGTAATAGGATAATGATAAATAAAAAGAAATGGCATTATTGGCAGGGATATTGATGATTACATGTAATATAATGTAAATTTGATAATGAAAATAATAAAGAGGATTATAATGAGGAAAATTGATGGCATTCTTGATATTGTTACCACATCTAACAAAACTCACGAGCACATAATTATAACAAAATATGCCACAGAATTTACTATAATATCAGCGACTAAAATTGATATATGTAGTAACGATATTGATAATAGCAACAACAACATCAACAACAACAACAACAACAACAACAACAACAACAACAACAACAACAACAACAACAATAATGATAATGATAATGATAATGATAATAATGTTAGTGATAATAATGATAATTATGAGGATGATGAAAAAAGAAATTAAGAACAAAAATAAATTAAAATGAAAATGAAAAATATTAAAAATAGATTAAAAGGAAAATGAAAATTTAAAAATGAAAGTAAGAACAGACTGAAGAAAGCAAAAAGAATAAGAATAAAATGAAAATAGAAATCTAAGTAGAAATAAGAATAAAAATGAAAATTCAAATAAACACAGAATAAAAATCAAACTTAACTAGATAAAAACAAATAGAAATAAAGATAAACAAATAAACACAGAATAAAAATAAAGATAAAAATTAACTAAATAAAAACAAATAGAAATAAAGATTAAAAAGATTACATAAAAAAATAAAGCCGAAAATGAAAAATAAAATAAAAATATAAAAAAAAAAGAAAAAAAGAAAAAAAGATAAAAACAATAAGAATACTAAATATAAAAACAAAAATGAAAATCAAAATAAAATATTAGTAATTGAATATAGAAAACCAAATAAAAGCAAAAATTGAAATAAAAATCACAATGAATGAAAATGAAAATCAAATTAAAAGGGAAAATTCAAATTGATAATGATAATGATAATCATGACAACAATAATAATAAAAACAATAATGATATTAATTATGATAACAATGATCATAACTATTGCAGTAATGATTATAATAATAATGATGCCAATATTGATAATACTAATGATAATAATGATAGTAATAACAAAACACTGATAATGATAACAGTAATAATAATGGTGATGATAATAATTATAATTATAATAATAATAGTAATGATAAAGCTGAAAATAATAGTAATAGTCATAATAAGAAAAAATATGATAATAATTATAATAAAAACAATGATGATAAGAATAATGATTATAACAACAATTATAATCTTGTTTATGAATTGATAATTATGGTACTAACAACAATAGAAACAATAATGGTAATAATAATAATAATCATAAGAACATTGATGATAATGATGATTATGAAATAAAACAATAATGATAGTGATAATATTAATAATGATGTTGATAATAGTAATGTTAATAATAGTAATAATAATGATAATAATGAAAATAATAATAATAATAATGATAATAATAATAATGAAAATAATAATAATAAGTATAAGAATAGAAATAATGGTAATAATAATAATAATAATATTGATAATAATCATAATAATAATGGTAATGATAATAATAATAATAACAATAGTAATGATAACTGCAATGATATTGATAATAATGAAGATAATGTTAATACTAATACTTATGTTTGTACTACATATCATGGTGGTAATAATAATCATAAGATAATCATAATGATAACTATGATAACAATGATGATATTGGCAATGGTGATGATTCTTATGAGAATTATAATGATAATGATAATGATAACAATAATAATGAAAATGAAAATAATGATAATGATGATGATAAGGATAATAATAAGGATGGTGATGATGATGGGGTGATGATGGTGATGATGATAATAACAGTAATAATGATGAGGATGATTATTATAATAATGTAGACAGTAAGAATATCAATAATTATAATAGTGGTAATGATAACAATAATGATGATCAATAATAATAACATCAACAACAACAACAATGGCAATGATAATAATATTGCTGGTGATAATAATGAGGATGATAATAGTAACAGTAATAATGATAATAATATTGCTGGTGATAATAATGAGGATGATAATAGTAACAGTAATAATGATAATAATAATGATGATGATAAAAATAATTGTAATAATGATGATAATGATAGCAATAGTAATGATGATAGTAATCATAATGATAGTGATAATGAGGATAATAATATAATAATAATGTCAATAATAATGATAATAATAATGTAAATAATAATGATAATAATAATGTCAATAATAATAATAATAATAATAATGATAATAATAATAATAATAATAATAATAATAATAATGATAATAATAATAATAATAATAGTAATAATAAAATAAGAATAAGAATAAGAATAATGATATTAATTATCATTCTTATTATGAAAATGTTCATAATGATGATAATGACAATAAAAATGCCATTCATAACTACAATGGTAATGATAATGATGTCAAGAAATATACCATAACCACACAACCACGAAATAAAACCTTAATGAAGAAAAAGGTCAAACTAATTTTAAAATTGAAAATACTGCTGACAAATTCATCGAATCCAAGTCTATAAAATAATTAAGATAACGAAGGCAATGCAAACCAAATAATGATGATAATGATAATGACAATATTGATAATTCTAATAAAAGATAAAATACTCACACTACACATTAACGCAACAAGCATTATAATCAGTAAAATTATAAAGTGGATAAAAATAACACAAGCAGCAACCACGTGATTAGCCTTCCCTTCCTAAACCTCGGCAAAATTAGCTAAACTTGAGGTCATTTCCAACCACGAGGAGACTTGTTCAGCGAAACCGAAATGTCTCCTGAGGAACTTTGATCTTCGTCTTCCTCTTCTTATTCTTATTCTTCGTTCTCCTTCTCTTCTTGTTCTTCTTCGTTCTCCTTCTCTTCTTGTTCTTCTTCGTTCTCCTTCTCTTCTTTTTCTTCTTCTTCGTTCTCCTTC
>NC_091555.1:21169681-21177181 GCF_042767895.1 Penaeus vannamei
TTATCATCTTTATCATTATCATTATTATTTTTATGATTGTTATCATTGTCATTGTCAATGTTATTACTGTTACAGTAATGTTATAAATATCATCATTGGCATTACCCGTATCGACTTCATCATTATGATCATCGTCATCCTTGCCTTTTTTATTATTGTTATTATTGTTAATAGTATCATTATTATCATCATCATCATCATCATCATTATCATCTTCATCATTATTGTTTTTATTTTGATTATTTTAATAATTATCATTATCATCATTACGATTATCTTTGTTATCATTATCATTTTTATCATTATTACTAATCTCATTGGTATCATTATCATCATTATTACTATTATTGTTATTATTGATATTGCTATTATCATTGTTTTTGTTATTGTTATCATTATTAATTAATATAATCATCCTTATCTTCACAATTTTTATCCTTTCTACTACTATCATTATTATCATTATCATTACTTTTATAATTATCATCATCATTGTTCTTATCAATACTACTAGTATCATTGTCATTATTGCTATTATTGTCAATATCAATACTATCATTATTATATATATTATTAATATCACTGTTATTATTACTCTCATTTTTTATCATTGCATTTATTATTATTATCATTATCATTATCATTATTACTATTATCATCATTATTATTATGATTATTATGATTATGGTTATGATTATGATTATGATGATGATTATTATTATTATCATTATCGTTATTATCACTATTATTATTATGATTATCTTTATTAAAATCATTGCTATTATTTCTAATATTATTATTATTATCATTATCGCTGTTGTTTTATTCTTTATTACATCGATTATTAGTGTTACCATTATCATTAACATTACCATTACCATTATCATTGTCACCATGATCATTACTATTATTGTTGTTATCATTAACATCATTATTATGATTTTTATCAATTCTACCATCATTATTACTATCAATATTATTAGTATTATTTTTACATTATCATTATTAGTACTATCGTAATTAATATATATTTTTTATTATCATCATATTCATTATTATTACTATAAACATATTGTCATTATCATAATCATTACTGCAATTCTTATTATCACCGCAATTATTGTTATTATTATAATAATAATAATTATTATATCATTACTATTATTATCATCATCATTAGCATTATTATGATTATTATTATCACTATTACTATCATAGCTATTATTTTCATTGTTATCATTGATTTGATATTATATTACCATTGATGATTTTATTATTTTGTGATTACCTTGTATTTGTTTTTATCATTATTATATTCCTTATGATCATTAGTGATAATGGTAATTCAGTCATTATTGCCATTATTACTATCATTATCAAGTTTAATGTTATCATTATTGTTATCTTTACCATTATTTAACAATATTATGAATATTATCACAATTATTTCTATTACTATTGTCAGTAACATTATTTATTTATTTTTATTATTATTTTACTAGTATTACCATTATTATTATTAATGTTATTATTATCATGATTGATTTTGTTTTCCTTCTTCTAATCATTATTATCATCATCGTTATTATTACTTTAATTATTGTTATTCATTGTTGATATCATCATTACTATTATCGCTATTATCATCATTATCATTACTAGTATATTTCTTATCACTATTATTGTTATCATTATCATCATCATTTATATCACTAATATCTTTCATCATTACTGTCATTATTCGTGTTAATATCAATATTATTATCATCATGTTCATCATGTGAATATCATAATTACTGTATTATCATAGTCAATATTGCTATGATAATTCTTATCAATAGCAGTAGGACTAAGGATATCATTATTAATGTCATTCTCAATACCATCATTATCATTTCCATGGCCATAATAATCTTCCAAAGACATCACACGACTCATCTTTATCCTCCCCGCCATATTCATTTCACAGTCCTGATTCATGATGAGTTTGATCCTCATTTGCATGACTTATGATCATGAAAAATGGAAAAGAAAAAGTGGAAGGTTCAGTTTATTCAGTAAACAGTACACACACACACACACACACACACACACACACACACACACACATTTATATATATATATATATATATATATATATATATATATATATATATATATATATATATATATATATATATAAATATATATATATACATAGTATATATATATATATATATATATATATATATATATATATATATATATATATATATATACATATATATTTTTTTTATCTTATTTTTGGGGGGTAAACAAGCACGTTGAATTTGCGAATGAATGAGTGATCGATAGGATAGGTAAATTTGCATTCAATTAGTGACGGAGGTAAATCTACTTCAAGCAAATACGAAAAATACGATGAAAAAAGAATAAATATTTTTTTAATAGGTTAATGAACGAACTAGGAGTCAATTTGAGGGTAAACTGACATAAAGAGAAAAAAAGGAAAAATAAAGATAGAAGATAAGAAAGGAGGGAAAATTATTAAAAAAAACGTAATAATTGGAAGAACTAAAAGGAAAATTGAAAGAAAATGAAAGGCACAGAAACGGGAGAAGTGAAATGAAGAAGAGAAATAAGAGAAATGGAAGATGGAAGAGAGGAAGAAAACGAATGAATCGGGATATCAGTAAAAGAAGGAAGCAGAAGAAGGAAAAAAGATGTAAAGAAGAAAAATAAAAAGAAGACAAGAGATCATTATTGTTTGTAATATAGGTTGCTAGAATGAGAAATAGGAGGAAAAGTAAGATAATAATGAAAATAATCGATGGTGATAACGATAATGATAATAACAGTGATAATGATAATAGAAATGATGATAAAATAATTACTATGAGGATATTAGTGATAATACTACTATCCCTAGGTGTGGTAATAGTATTAACAAAAACAAAATAAATGTAAAAACAACATAAATGATAGTAATGATAATCATAATTTTCATATTGATAACAACAATAATAACAACAACAATTATAAAGAATAATGATAATGATGATACTGACTATAATAATAATGATAATGATGATACTGACTATAATAATAATGATAATGATAAGAGCAATGATATCAACAACAACAATAATAAATATAACAGTAATAAAACAAGGATAATAATAATGATAATAATAATAATAATAATAATAATAATAATTATTATTATTATTATAACAACAATAATGATAATAGTAATAGTAACAATATAAAAATAATAATGCTACCACTACTATTTTTATTAATAATCATAATTATCCATATTACTACCATCATTATCATCATAGGTAGACAGAAAAAGAGAGACGGATTAATTCAAAAAGATTTATAAACATTAAGAGGAGAATGAATGGGAAAGAACCGGTAATAAATGAATATAAATGAAAAGTATAAAAAGGAAAGGTAATTAACAAAAAAAAAAAATCCATTTAATTGGCCTTTTTAATTCAACAGTTAATTAGGAAACGGAGTAGAAAGAATTTAGAATGAGATCATTAATATAGGCCTCTGGCAGTTGTAATGTAATTAGGAAGCAGAAGTGTGTAGAGGTGGTAAGCTGGGGGGCGGGGGGGGGGGGGGGGGGGGGATGGTGACGGTGTAGTGATAATTAAGAGGTTTGTTTGGTTATGGTGATTCGATGGTGTTCATGAGATGATAGTGTAATTAAGAAGAAAAAAAAAGGAAGAAAGAAAGAAAAAATGAAAGAGAGAAAAAACTATGAGTGAGTAATGCATAACACTAAAATAATAATAAGAATAAAAATAATAAGAAAAAAGGGGAATAGATAGGTATAGTTGAATAAATGTGCACAGAAAATGACTGATAAATACACCTTAAAGAAAAGATTTCCGGAAACACTTTCAATACAAACTTTCTTTTTTCTTTTCTTTTCATTGTAATAGCTGTATAGAAAATATATATATAGAAAGATAACTAGAAAGATAGATGGATAAATGGATGAATATACGGATATGCGTTTGGAGACATTAATGTAGTAATAGACATAAATAGATAATCAGGAAATGATATTGATAATGATGGTTATACTATGACAGACAACAATGAAAAACGAGAAGAAAAAAAGGAAGGGAGAACAACAGTGAAAAAGAAATAGGGAAAAAATAGAAAGAAAGACAAAAACAGGAAAAATCGGAAAGACAAAAACATGAATAGAAAATCGAAAAACGTGATCAGTATAAAAACTGCGAAAATTTGAAAAAATGAGGGAGGCACAGAGAGAGAAAGATTGACAGAGAAAGAGAATGAAAGAGAGAAAGAGAGAGAAAAGGAGAGAAGGAGGGAAGGAGAGAGAGAGAGAGAGAGAAGGAGAGAAGGAGAGAAGGAGAGAGAGAGAGAGAGTGAGAGATAGAGAGAGGAAGAGGGAGGGAGAGAGAGAGAGAGAGAGAGAGAGAGAGAGAGAGAGAGAGAGAGAGAGAGAGAGAGGGAGAAATAGATAGATAGAATCAGATAGAGAGAGGAGAGAGGATATATATATATATATATATATATAGATAGATAGATAGATAGATAGATAGATAGATAGATAGATAGAGAGAGAGAGAGAGAGAGAGGGAGAGAGCAGATAGATAGACAGATAGAGAATAGCAGATAGAGAGAGATCATACAAGAAAACTCATCTTAAGGTACAGTCATATTATAAACATAATTAGCGTCGAGAGGAGTGACATTTACTTCTCTCAAATCAGTGAAATTATCCCTCGCCCGAGAACTAGACTAAAATCAAAAACATTTTGTTAGAATCAACAAGCTGCTACTGTCACTCTAAACAATGAAGCTGTCAACGTACTTACCTTGCCGTTCCCTCCAAGCTATTTTAAGCTAATGCGAGGTATATCAACATTTAAAGAGGATAGCATGCAGCAAAATCTAGTCCTGTCGACATTCTGCTAAGATCATTGCTCGCCAACGCCCTCTGCGATACCTTCAACGGCTCAAGCATACTTAGAGCGTGGTTCTTGTCCTCCGAAAGCTATCGTGGTTCCGATCCCTAAGACACCCAATTCTCTCGTAAATCTTGGGCCCATCTCGCTCATTCCTCGAAAGGGAGATCGTTGAGGAATTGTAGAAGGCATTCATCCCATGTTAGATCAACTTCAGTTCGGAATCACCAGAGGAAGCTCCACCACTTGCCTGATCTTGTCAAGGACATCACATCGAACGCAGACAAACCAATGGGCGTAAAGAAACCATGTGACCTGATCGATTACATTTTCTTAATCGAGAAAATTATTTCCCGAATTTCCCAAGGGATGACTGAAATGTCTCCTCCTTTTCTGACCTCTTGCTTCATCCCTTTGAGATGTTTTTTTTTTTTTTTTTTTTTTGTTTGTTTCAATAATCGCGTCAAAGTCAAAGTCTGCTCCCAAAAATCTTGACCAAGCATCCAGGTATTCGATGAGATCGAACTTCTTTGCAGTGTCCATGAAGGAGTTACTAAGATGAAGGAGTTACTAATAAGGCGTACCGTATTCGTACGCCTGTTGTTAGTTTCGGAAGTTTGTTCTAAATATACACCACGCTGCCCGCCGCGTGGTGGGTCAACCCAGGGCAGAAGAGATCCTACCTTAGAACGACCCAGCTAGGCTCACTCACTCACTCTCTGACGGTCGCCCGCCCTAGCAGGGCGTGGGGCATTCCCACTCACACCTTCAGTGACCTTCCATTGACCGCTTCTGACCTGAGTTGCCTGCTCTCGGCCCTCTGGCCGGGAGTTCCACACAGCGCCGTTCTTCGTGTATCGTTATTCTTGTGTATGTGTTGTAACTCTTAAAAATAAAGAGAACAGCCACTCAGTGTATCCCTGACGCCACCTTGTAATTCAAACTACAACTATATAGAGATGTTAGTACCTCTTATAGCCGAGGTACTTACACCTCTTACACACAAGAATCTTAGTATCTCCTTCATCTTAGTAACTCCTTCAGTCCATCAAGATGCTATCCTGGGTCCATTTTTACTTCCTAATAATGGTTAATGAGGACTGTACTCCACACGCGAAGATCTACACATAAAATGACAGAACACTGGCAACCGCACATAAACCTGGGTAAGGGAGCATTTGCTTATAGTTCTCCCTCAATCACTGCCGTCATTTCCGCCGTCAAGAAACTGACGTACGACACCTTGGTTTGACTCCGTCCCCCTTTACTGGGGGCGAGGTGATGGCATATAAAACATTTGAAAAATAAGAATAGACATTTTAACTCATTAATGCTCAAACTTTGAGGATCTGAAACCCAGAAGTGTTATATGACACATTGAAAAGGTGCAATATCTAGACAGGCGAAGGAAAAAAAGTTGCTTATACATACAGATTTTTTGCTTATTTCAATCATTCGCCGTCATTTGATTTATAATCTTGAGATATTAAGAGGCAGAAACCTACACCTATTGCTTCTTCATAAAGCAATAACAGTAAAATGAAAGTTAACCATGCAAACTAGTTCAGTAGTAAAATGAGGTTTGGCAACTTGAGTACAGATGGTAACAGCATAATAACAATGGCAGAGTTGCTGTCACAAGGGAGGTTTGAAAATGTCGCAGTTGAAGACCAGCGACACCGAAAAGTGTTTCACGACTTTTTTTTTACCGATGGAAATAGGCTTCATGCTATGTAATGGGCTTCACCGAACATAATTCAGAGAAATACTAAGGAATGCACGGAAATAAAATAGACAAATGACCCTTCAAGTCGCGCCCCAGAAGAATATTTGTCGGAAGTGCTTATCATTGAAGATCTGAATTGGTTTAGTTACACCAGAAAACTCAGAATGTAGAAAAAAAAAGTTTTACATATTATTCAATCTAAAAGCATTTGGCGCATCCCAGGATGACTCTTGAACGACCTATGTGCGGCCTATTCGTGAATGTGGTGTCCATAACTTTTTTTTAAATCAAATTAGAAAATCTACCGAAAAAATTATAATTAGATCGCCTCGTTTTCCAAAGACCTAAATCAGCTGAAATCCCCCCCCCCCCAACCCGCCCCCCGCACCTAGAAGATGGAAGAGGGGTTTTAACAGAAATTCACCAGTAATATCTTGGTATTCTTGAGACGGCGTGAATCTCTTTCGTGAAGATGACAAAACCAGAATATGTGAACCAGAATGTAATACTGACATTATTCTCATCGTAACATTTATTGTAGATGAGGAGATTTAGAACAACGAAGGAAGAGAAGAAAGAAATGGAAGAAACATTATTTGATATAGAAAAGGCATTAGAAAAAAAGAAAAACAATGCAAGAGAAAAGCCAATGATTGCAGATCTGTAATACAAACACATATGGGTGCACGGTACCTTACTGCATTAGATCATCATCATCATTATCATCATTACTATAAAAAATGAGGGTAATTATAATTATTGATAATGAGGATAATGATAATAATGATTATTATAATCATAATTACTATCATTATTGATATTGTGATGATGATGAAC
>NC_091555.1:21184681-21192181 GCF_042767895.1 Penaeus vannamei
AGTAAGAATACTGTGTACAGTACTGGAGAAATGTGTATTTTCTATCTACAATTTCTCTTCTGAACAATAACACCTCCCCCCCCCCAATCTTTAACCCTTTCCCGTTACTGGCCTGAGAGAAAATCCCAATTAAATCCCCGACTGTTATTTCTGACCTCTGACCTCATCTCCGCCCATTACCGCGAGAAGCCCCGCCCCCTCAGCCTACGAACCGGGATAGGCCAACGGAGCGAATCAAACCCGTGATTAAACCCATGCTAATTAGCCCTCTCAGCGGGGCTTATGTAATTATTAAAAGAGTTCATTTGTCTTTCTCTATATATAGGTATGTAGAGCTGTACGATCGCCCTCGTGTTATTAGGCTCTCCGGGTGTTTTATGGGCGTGAGAGAAGGGAGGGGCAGCCTCTCCGGAGAATGTACGGGCGTCTTGGCGTTCGAGGGGCGGGCGGGCGAGGTGGCTAATGGCCGGGGTGTTATTGCGCGCGTTGTGTTTGGTTGTTAAACGGGGCTTGTGGTCTGTTGCTTTGGTGATGTGGTACTTGTTGGTTCCATTTTTGTTTCATCACTATCGGTTTTGCTTAGTGTGTGTGTGTGTGTGTGTGTGTGTGTGTGTGTGTGTGTGTGTGTGTGTGTGTGTGTGTGTGTATGTGCGTGTGTGTGTGCATATGTACTGACGTATATATATACATATATATATATGTATATATATATATATATTACATACATATATACATATATATATATATATGTATGTATGATTATATATCTATATTTATCTGTCCCCCTATCTATCTACCAATCTATATTTCTATCTATCTATATGCATGTGCTTGTATGTGTGCTTGTATGTGGGTGTCTACATTCTTTGCACTTGAGCGCATATAAACATACGGCTATGAATGCACGTGTATGAATACCGGAACCTCTAAGAGTCCCTTTATCTGACCGTCACAAAGAAAGGGACGATCTATAGCTCTGCATGAACCTCCACACTCCCACTGTGTCTGTCTGTCTGTAATAAATGCGCACTATAGCCAGAAAAAAGTCACTTTACCATAACAGTCTCTCTTTGGTATTATATTTATGTGTTAAGGCAACGATGAGGTAGAAGAGGTCGTTGGGTAGCTATAAGTGTACTTATAAAGTATAATTAGGATGAAAAAGTAGAAGATGAGGCAGCCACACGAGCAGTTAGTAGCCCTAATTATAAGACTAGGGATGTACGTGTGTGTGTGGTTGCGTGTGTGTGTGTGTGTGTGTGTGTGTGTGTGTGTGTGTGTGTGTGTGTGTGTGTGTGTGTGTGTGTGTGTGCGTGCGTGCGTGTGTGTGTGTGGTTCTGTGTGTGTGTGTGGTTCTGTGTGTGTGTGTGGTTCTGTGTGTGTGTGTGTGTGTGTGAAAGAGTGAGAGTGTATGTGAGTGTGAGTATGAGTGTGAGTGTGCGTCAGTGCGTACGTGAATGGGCTACGGAAGGAGTGTTATGAAAATCAAATATATCATTTTTACTGTTCCCTGAAATAGCCCAATTACTGTCGCACAAATGTCATTTTCATTTATGGCTTCTTGATGGCTCCTTAGTGTACCATTCCTACATACCCAATACGGGGTTGATTTGATATGCTCGAAAATATGTAGCCAAAGTATCTATGTACGTGCGTGTGTCCACTGAATCACACACAAGCGGCGAACCTAACAAAGCATGTAATTACTATTCAGAAAGTTTGTAGCTGAGTACAAAAGGATATTACAAAACGTAAGGTATATATACACGTAAGATATATATATACATGTATAGAGCTGCATATATCTCTTCTATGAAATAGCGTATACAGTTCTGGAAGATGAATAGTATGTATAGTATACATAAATCGTATAGTACTTTCTACAACGCTTTGTCGTGTCACTCAGTAGGTTAATCTATGAAAGGGGTCACTGACAAAATTCCTCTGTATAAACAACAACAACAACAACAAAATCATGAATTATCATGTTCTTTTACTAGTGAGATTCCTCCATTTCTACCAGTATCATCTCATAATCAATGAATATCTGAACCCTTATGAGTCAAACAAACAAACAAAATATTACGAACCTTTTTCTCTCTCTCTCTCTCCTAAAGTCTACTTTCGATTTCTGACCTTTCGCGTGTCAATCAAGTGAAAATTTCTACTTGGCTTCATATTTCTTTGAACTTATTGGATAGGGCAAAGTCAGGGATTTGCGTCCTTCAGATTATATGCCGATTTTATATCCTGTCCTCTCGAGCGGCAACTTGAAAGAAAAATGAGGGGAAATGTGTCTTTTTTTTGTGTAATTTGAAGGGAGGAAAAAACGTGGTGTATTTTTCAGTGTTTTTTTATGATTGTTTGGGCACAAGAGGGTGAGAGGGGGGGAGGGAGAGGGAGAGAGATAGGAGAGGGAGAGGGAGAGAGAGAGAGAGAGAGAGAGAGAGAGAGAGAGAGAGAGAGAGAGAGAGAGAGAGAGAGAGAGAGGGGAGGGAAAGGGATAGGAGAGGGAGAGAGGGTGAGAGAGAGAGAGAGAGAGAGAGAGAGAGAGAGAGAGAGAGAGTGTGTGTGTGTGTGTGTGTGTGTGTGTGTGTGTGTGTGTGAGAGAGAGAGAGAAAAGAAAGAAAAACAAACAGAGAAATTAAAGAAAGAGTAAACCAAAGAGAAAATGAAAGAAAAAAGGACGAAGAGAGGAAAATAGATTAAAAAAAGAAAGAAAAAGAGAGAAGAAAAAAAAAGGAAAGAAGAGCAGGGATCAAAGACGTAAACTGTTTTAGTGTCCGATAAAAAGATTCTGATCAGATACTAAACGCAAGCTGATCCTCTCCCAGCGCTTATCGAGGTATTACCAAATAATGAACGTTCTTTATAGAGAAAAAAAAATCGAAAAAAATCCTTTTTCCGGATACCATAGTAATGGAACTTCATCCTTGTGTGTGTGTGGGGGGGGGGGCATTTTTCAAAGGTTTTCCGGCATTTATGTGGGAATACGTTTACAAATCTTCTGTCAATAACACCGTATTCTTTTTTTCTTTCTCTGGATATTGTGTTTACTTGTTCACTGACTTCGTTGGGTGATTGATGTGTCCAGTCGATTTCAGAGAATCATTTGTAATGCTTGTGTCGCGACACAGTTCTTGGTATATGGTCTATACAAATCCATGCGACGATATAATGTTTCTGTGTCTGTTTGTTTGTTTGTTTGTTTGTTTGTCTGTATGCCTATATGTCTGCCAGTCTGTTTGTTTGCCTGTGTCTATCTATATCTCTGTCTGTCTCTGTCTGTCTGTCTCTCCCTCTCTCTCCCTCCCCCCTCTTTCTCCCACCATCTATCTATCTATCTCTATCTTCCTCCCTCCCTTCCACACCCTCTTTCACTCACGCTCTTTCCATACTTTCGTTTCTCATCCTCATACCTCATCTCTTTCCCCCTTTCCCTCTTGCCCGACGATGCTCTTAAACCGTATCCTAGAATCACTTTTTCACTCTTCACTAATTCTTCCCGCCTGCCCTTTACAGCCCCAATGAACAGATCAAAAGCTTAGTGAATGAATAGGTTTTACAGCCTCGTCAAACGGCATGCGCGTGTGTTAAGATTCTATAGGACAATAAACCACAGTTTATAATTCTTCGACATCGCAAGCGAACTGAGAGGGGTGGGTCTTATCGCGGAGGGCTTGTTATAATGCGTGTGTGTGAGTGCTGTCATGGATGGCCTATAAAAGGCTCTTTAGACCTCTTGTTTTCTCTTGGGCGCTCTCCCCTCCCCTATTTCTCTTTCTCTCTTTTTTTTCCTCTTTCCTATTCTCTTCTCTTCTCTTCTCTTCTCTTCTATTCTCTCTCTCTCTCTCTTTCCTTCTTCTTCCTTCTTTCCTTCCTTCCTCCCAAACCCACTTTCATCCTTCCTTCTCTCCTTCCTCCTTATATCATTCCCTCCCTCCTTCCATCCTTCCTGCCTTCCTCCCCCCCTTCATCACGTCTCTGTCTTACACACTCTGACACTCTGACTCTCTCTCTCTCTCTCTCTCTTTTAACTTCCTTTCTTTCTATATTCCTTCCCCCCTCCCTCTTTCCTTCATTCTTTCCTTCCTTCCTCCCATCCCCCTTCCATCCTTCCTTCTCTCCTTCCTCCTTATATCATTCCCTCCCTCCTTCCAGCCTTCCTGCCTTCCTCCCCCCATTCATCACGTCTCTGTCTTACACACTCTGACACTCTGACTCTCTCTCTCTCTCTCTCTCTCCCTCTCCCTCCCTCCCCCACCCCTCTCTCTCTCTCTATCTCTCCCTCCTCCCTCCCTCCCCCCTCTCACTCCCCTCCCTCCCCTCTCTCTCTCTCTCCCTTACGCCCTTTCTCTCCCACATCGACCCGCGCCCCTCCCATCGCCTCCCTCCCACTCCCCTTCCTACTGTACATAAACCCTCCCTTGACTTCATAAAACTACGTTAATGGTATATGAGTCATTTTGTATCATGTCATGTTACTTGAAGAGAAATGAAGTCATCGTTATATAGGAACTACGCTGCTATACTTGTAATATACGTGTTAGATGTACTTGGGGTAGTATACTTGTTATATACTTGGTTTGGGTATACTTGTTATATACTTGGTTTGGGTATACTTGTTATATATTTGGTTTGGGTATACTTGTTATATACTTGGTTTGGGTATACTTGTTATATACTTGGTTTGGGTATACTTGTTATATACTTGGTTTGGGCATATTTGTTATATACTTGGTTTGGGTATACTTGTTATATACTTGGTTTGGGTATACTTGTTATATACTTGGTTTGGGTATACTTGTTATATACTTGGTTTGGGCATATTTGTTATATACTTGGTTTGGGTATACTTGTTATATACTTGGTTTGGGTATACTTGTTATATACTTGGTTTGGGTATACTTGTTATATACTTGGTTTGGGCATATTTGTTATATACTTGGTTTGGGTATACTAGTTATATACTTAGTTTGGGTATACTTGTTATATACTTGGTTTGGGTATACTTGTTATATACTTGGTTTGGGTATACTTGTTATATACTTGGTTTGGGTATACTTGTTATATACTTGGTTTGGGTATACTTGTTATATACTTGGTTTGGGTATACTTGTTATATACTTGGTTTGGGTATACTTGTTATATACTTGGTTTGGGTATACTTGTTATATACTTGGTTTGGGTATACTTGTTATATACTTGGTTTGGGTATACTTGTTATATACTTGGTTTGGGTATACTTGTTATATACTTGGTTTGGGTATACTTGTTATATACTTGGTTTGGGCATATTTGTTATATACTTGGTTTGGGTATACTTGTTATATACTTGGTTTGGGTATACTTGTTATATACTTGGTTTGGGTATACTTGTTATATACTTGGTTTGGGCATATTTGTTATATACTTGGTTTGGGTATACTTGTTATATACTTGGTTTGGGTATACTTGTTATATACTTGGTTTGGGTATACTTGTTATATACTTGGTTTGGGCATATTTGTTATATACTTGGTTTGGGTATACTAGTTATATACTTAGTTTGGGTATACTTGTTATATACTTGGTTTGGGTATACTTGTTATATACTTGGTTTGGGTATACTTGTTATATACTTGGTTTGAGCATACTTGTTATATACTTGGTTTGGGTATACTTGTTATATACTTGCATTGAGTATACTTGTTATAAATATGATGTGATATAACTGTAATGAATGTGCTATCGGTAGTATATTTGTTACATATACTTACTGTAGGTATACTTGGAATAAGTATAATAGATTTGGTTAGTAATATTGTAAAGTTTTGTATAATGATAAAGAATGTGTTAGACTTACTAAGGTAAATATATTTGTAATATACATGTTACACTTACTGGAGTAATGTACTTTTGATATACTCAATGAAAGTAATGTAACTGGCTGACTGACTGTTTGTCTGTCTGTCTATCCATTCCGCCCTCTCTCTCTCTCTATCTATCTATCTCTATCTCTCTTTCTTTCTCTCCCTATCTCCCTCCCTCTTTCCTTCTCTCTCTCTCTCTCTCTCTCTCTCTCTCTCTCTCTCTCTCTCTCTCTCTCTCTCTCTCCCTCCCTCCCTCCCTCTCTCTCTGTCTCTCTCTCTCATTATAATATTCGTTATAACGGCATCGGCGCTTTCTTACAGTCAATAGTATCATGTTTTGCCAAGTCATCCTCATCACCATGCTTCCAGTTACCCTTTCTTATAACGAAAGAACAAGAAGAAAAGATATGATGATAAGGAGAGGAGGAAAGTGATAATTACATGGGAGAGAGAGAAAGAGATAAGGAGACAGGAAGTAATCGCGAAGAGGAGGAGAGTAATAATTTGCGAAGGAGAAAGAGAGTGGCAAAAAGAACCAGCGGAGCGGAAAGGAAACGAGCGAGAAGGGGATAAAAAGGAAGAGAAAGACGTGGGAAGAAAGGGCGTGATAAAGAAGGGGGAAGGGAGAGAACAATGGAGAAGGGAGGAATGAAGAAGGAGAGGAAGTAACGGAGACGCTGTTCATTTTACCCAAAGAATCCTGATAAGTGAGAAGACGAGACTCCCCTCTCGCCTCTCCCGTCCCTCTCCTCTCTCCCCCTTCCTCTCTTCTCTTTTTTTGTCTCCTCTTCCTCCTCCCTTTCTCTCGCCTCTCTCCCTTTCTCACTCCTCTACCACCATCCCTTCTCTCTCCTCTCTCCCCCTTCCTCCCTTCTCTTTTTTCTCTCCTCTTCCCGCTCCCTTTCTCTCTCCTCTACCACCATCCCATCTCTCTCCTCTCTCCCGCTTCCTCCTCCCTTTCTCTCTTCTCTTTTCTCTCTCCTCTTCCCCTCACTTTCTTTCTCCTCTCTCCCCCTTCCTCCTCTCTTTCTCTCTTCTCTTTTCTCTCTCCTCTTCCCCTCACTTTCTCTCTCCTCTCTCCCGCTTCCTCCTCTCTTTTCTTTTCTCTCTCCTCTTCCCCTCACTTTTTCTCTCTTCTCTCGTCTTCCCTTCCCTCCTCCCTTTCTCTCTCCCCTCTCCCTCTTCCCCTTCCTTTTCTCTCTTCTCTTTTCTCTCTCCTCTTCCCCTCACTTTCTCTCTCTTCTCTCGTCTTCCCTTCCCTCCTCCCTTTCTCTCTCCTCTTCCCCTTACTTTCTATCTCTTCTCTCCTCTTCCCCTTTCTCCTGCCTTTTTCTCTCCTCTCTCCTCTTCCTTCTTCCTTCTCCTATCCACTTCCCTCTCTCTCCCCCTCCCCTTCCCATCTCTCACCTCTCGCCGCACCCCCCTCCTTCTCCCACTTCCACTCTTCCTTTTCCCTCCCCTCTCTCTCCCTTTCCAATCCCTCTCCCCTCATTCCCCCTACCCCTACCCTCTTTCCCACCGCATCCCCCTTCCCTTCCTCCCCCTCTCCCTTAGACATGTAACCCTCTCCCTCCCTCCCTCCCTCCCTACTTCCTCGTCTTATATACTCTATTAAGTTATCATATTTCACTTTGATGATGTCCTTCTC
>NC_091555.1:21199681-21204681 GCF_042767895.1 Penaeus vannamei
GGTTAATAATTAAGCTCAGATTATGATAGGTAAGGTAATAAATGATATAAGTAAGGTAATATGATAAAAAAAATCCCTGCTATGTATATTTACTTATATGTTTATATAACACACTGCAGATGTAACAAATTTGTTTCCCGCGTTTTTTTTTTTTCATTCGCCGAAGCGCTAGATTTAGCAGGAATTCAAGATGTTAGCGACTGGCGATCCCTTTCGTTCGCCAGGCCTGGCGAACACCTGCCTTGGGTTTAAAAGTAAGGCCTCCCTCACTCAGATGTTCGCCTGGCGAACCTTCGCCAGGCGAACGCCAGCATTGGCGAAAGGTTTTAAAAGTACTTTATACTATACTGTATGAACTTTATACTATTATACAAAAAATAACTTTATACTTTAACAAAAGAGTTTAAACATTACTATTTTACTATTCCTAACTGATATAAGAAATTGAACTGTAGGCCTACAAGGGTATCATTAGAAACGCCTCATTATAGGGCGGTGGAGCACTACAGCTATGTTTCTATAGCCAAAAGTAAACATGCCAACATCAAAACACTTTTGGCAACATCTGTGAAAAGAACATTATCCCTACAACCAAAATAACAACCTAAATCTAAATAAGTCATTTCGGTGGTGGGGGGTGGGGGTAGGGGGGTAGGAATACAGCTGATGTCTTGAGCTCTCGACTGGAACATCGAAGGTCTTGAAAAAAAACTACGTATATACGTTATTTCATAATAAATTATGATTTTAAGATATTTTAGAATTTCAATGTGATTCCTACATCATATCACACACAAATATGTTACTAATTTATAATTTGAAAGCAAGAAAATGGTATTCAAACAGCTCTCGCGACTTTGCTTCGCCAGGCTGTTCCAATACGATCTTTCGCCAGCCCTGGCGAACGTTCGCCAGGCATGATTTTAATAGTACGAAATTCCCGATCGCCCGGCGAAGCCTTTCGCCAGCACTGGCGAAAGGTTTTAAAAGTACGGGCCTATGTCTTGAAGGAACAGAGACAGATCAACGAGAAAATGGAAGAGAGAAGCAGGTATTCCTACCGTGTTTGGCGAGGAGGGCGGGCGTGAGGTCTGAGAAATTCCTGGGGGTGACGAAGGGGAGGACTGGTTTCGAAGGCGTGGTCGTTAGGCATCAGGCTCTGATTCAACTCTTCAAGAAGGAAAAAAATCGCTTTAATGTTACTGATGGTAATGACAGGAATGACTATGCTATAGATTTATTTATTTATTTCAAAGCCAAATACACGTAAAACATAAACCTACATTCAAAAATCCTGGTCCATTGAGCAAAGGTCTGTTAGCGGGCCTAATGTGAACACATAAAATCAATATCAATTTATAATATTTGGGGCATATTCAAGCAAAATCATTTAATGATGTATTGTATAAATAGTGCAAATATCTCTAAAATGATCATAAAATGTATTTGCTATTTGCGTTTGAATAGCTTTGTTGAAATAGAATTCTAATTCCTATGCAGAAAGAGTTCCACAACCTAAAAAAATAAAAAATAAAATGACTTTGTTGAATATGTGAAACTGCATACGAAGCAAGGTATGAACTCCCAGTGTATTGATACTGTGATCTACTGTTTGCAATTTCATATCTACCGGATGACTCTTATGTATTGCTTTGTATGTAGTGAAAGTTCTTTGAAATTAAGGCCCGTATTTTCCCGATATTGAGTACGAGTAATTGCTTTAGCAAACAATAATGTGTTATTTGAGGATTGAAGGAAGTTATATAAGCTCCTCCCCATAAGACACGACAATATACATAGCTTACTTGATTCATCTTTGATTTTTTTTTTTTTTTTTTTTAAGCGATTTTTTTCAAGCCTCACTAGACCTGGCTTGGAGAGAGCATACCTCTCTTGCCCTGAAAGGTGGCCCACTTTCAAACAACCTAGACATAGCAGTTTCAGTTCCATCCTATCAAGGCTAGCGTCCGCACTCCCCCCCCCCCCCTCTCTCTCACACACACACTCACTGTTAATATTTATGGGTGTGAATATATATATATATATATATATATATATATATATATATATATATATATATATATATATATATATATATATATATAAGCCATATAACGAATTTTCCGCATTCATATTCAAATGTATCTATTTTTTTTTCCTGTTAAATTACTGTGAGTAGCGCGACTAATAACGGCCGCGGGGTGGGAATGAATGCATTACTCTGTTGAGTGTGCCAAATATTTTAATGGTCATCAAAACGTCTTAAACCATTAACATTTTATTCAATAAATAGATAATAATGAACAGATGACATATCGCTATGTAAAGTTTAGCAATGAATATAATAATTCAAAAAAGCAATATTCTCAAATAACCGAACTAAGTGTTACGGTTAACTCCATTTTCTTCCCAATTATAACTCGGTGACATTTTAATTAATAAACAAAATAAAAAAGTACATGAGACGGAATCGAAGCCCTCACGTCCAGGCTGTCAGTATTCTTTCCATGTTTTACTAGGACATAAGCCAATCATTCCCCTTCCTTTAATCTTTACAATTTTCCTTTCTTACGCTTCCCTCTAATAAATAATTTCCTCCTTAATCTATTCACCGATACCGCTGGAACTGTTAACTCCAACTAATTCCGTTGCTGTATCTAAATGCCATTAAAATAACTGAATAAATAACGAATAAATGCTCCCTAGCGGCAAGGCATTATGGCGTGTTGTTCTCGCTGCATATTCTCAATAATTTCTGTCTCTCTCTCTCTCTCTCTCTCTCTCTCTCTCTCTCTCTCTCTCTCTCTCTCTCTCTCTCTCTCTCTCTCTCTCTCTGTAAACAACTCGTCTGAATTATCTTAAATTAGTACAAAGGGATTTAACAATTACGTTAATGCACTTTTCAAGCATAGCAATCTAGGATATCGGGGTAAAACACGATTTTGAATACCAGGAATAAACCTACCTGTACACGAGAGGGCAGCAATGATTCGTCTGACGAGAAATTGTTAAAATAAGTTATTGGTTCCCCCAAATGATTTTTTAGCATTTACACAAACCCTTTATAAATGATTATCATAATTTACTCTATTTGTCATAACACAAAATTTTGCTATATTGATATGCGTTTAGAAATATAAATATATATATATATATATATATATATATATATATATATATATATATATATATATATATATATATATATAAAATCCGGTGTCGTACATACATCTTTGAAATTAGAACCAATGCACCTTTTTAAATGCCGAATGAATTATGATTTTGACACACATACACACTATATATATATATATATATATATATATATATATATATATATATATATATATATATATATATATATATATACATATATATATATATATATAATATATATATATACATATATATATATATATATATATATATATATATATATATATATATACATAGCAGTGTAGGATTACGTATTGAAGCCTGTCATCCTTCTCTGATGTAACTACTAAACCGCCTTAGAGAAGGTTCATTAATGGCTGAAACGAATAACTTCTCAGGCAGCGTAGAGGGAGAGACTTTTTTTTTTTTTTTTTTTACTTTGACACGTTTATTGAGACAAAAGGAAAATTACATCTCAAAAGGATGAGGTAACAGGTTATCCTCACCCTTACTTAATAAGTCCCTGTGCGGGCTCACAATTCATTATACAAAGCCTAGGTACAATAATATTTAAAATTAAATACAGCACTGAAATTATAAAGAATTACAAGCACTACAAGAATTCAGAGTCATTGGCTTACATATCGGCAAGGTGATATAACACTCCCACCCGCATCCAGATAAGTCTCCTCCTGGCTTACATAATCAAATACAGCGCACAAAAAATATGCGCGCCCAATATATAATTATAATCCCGGAGAAGAGATGAATCAATTGTTGAGTGGAATGATTGTATTTCAGGAGAATGATGCCTAACATACGCCATTCATCAACAGTAAAGTAGGAGACATTATAGTCTCGGCAGAAGTAACAGCCTACATACCTATGCATATTTGCGAGGTATGTTTATGATATTCGTGCAAATTGCCTGTACCTCTTCAAAATCTCGAATACCTGACCGTTCCTAATCATCCATACAGCCTGTTCAGGTAAACCTATTATCTCTTCATTTCTATGTGTCTGAAGCATAGAACACTGAAATATATAATGTGTCAATGTGTGTGATCTAGGTAAACTACACACCCTACATTCTTTTTCTTTCTCGCTTGCTGGAACGCCTATCTCCCAGTAGTATTTATATCCAAGCCTGATCCTCATGTGCACACTGTCTTTCCATTTGCTCTTGCCCTTCCCATAAGCAAAGTCTGTGTTCGTTGCTAGATGCATATAGTGTCTCAGAGTATCGCCTTTCCTAATCGCTTCGCTCGAGGGAGAGAGTGAACGCAAAATACCACTATTTCATATAATATAATGTCAAGGTGTGGCACGTATTTTTACGTTGCATTTTTCCGCACATTTGCCAAAGATGTGGATAAAACAGGAGAGTAGAGATACACACCCGGTTTGGTTATCGCAACTACCCTAACGATTTGTAGTTGGTTAGAAAATAGGCCTGATTTGACTGAATCAATGACCAGGACTGCTCGCACTTGAGGGATCTGAATTCGCATATTATTTCAATACTCTCATGGTTGTACCTTCAAAGCCGGAAGCTAATGGCTTTGTATTCTGCGTGACAGAATGTACTTAATCGCAGTGGAAATTAAAAGCCTGGGTAGGAATTGGCGTGCAATCTCTCAGGTTAGATGTAAATGGACAATGCCTAGCTTCTCCGTTTATGAAATACTCGTATAACTCTGTAGCTATCTATCGCGGGTCGTAAGTTGTCATATATTCAAACTTACACAAACGAATATTGCTTTTCTTATTTTACCGCAACAGAATGGAGTTTATTGTCTCCCATGTTTCTCTTATATTTCCCGTATATTCTTCCATCGCTTCTT
>NC_091555.1:21209681-21214681 GCF_042767895.1 Penaeus vannamei
GGGAAGCTCGCTCAAGGGACGAGGGGAGCCTGTATGGTGACACGAACATGGAAGAAAGAAAACAAGATAGGAAAAGAGGGGAAGGATAGGAAGAGGGAAAAAAGACTAAGAAGAAGGAGATGAAGACGAAGATAAAGATGAAAAAGATGAAGAAGACGAATAATAAGAACAAGAGAAATGCATTTAGTCTTTCATGAACTTCAGATAATTTCTAGGAAGAGGGAAAAAAGACTAGGAAGAAGATGAAGACGAAGATAAAGACGAAAAAAATGAAGAAGACGAAGAACAAGAACAAGAGAAATGCATATAGTCTGTCATGAATTTCAGATAATTTCTATGAATCGTTTTCCACAAAACTGATGTATTTTCCCAATGGACGAGACCGTCGGCGCTTGAACAATCTTCTCAAAGGTGTCTCATCAGCTGGGTCTGGGAATGCACCATCTGTCCCGTGGCCAACTTGTGCATATCCGAGCAGAAAGACTCGTGTTTGGAACTTTCGCCTTCGTGGAGTTTTCACTGGGCGCTCGCCTTCTTGACGACGAGGAGAGGGTGCTCGCTGAGGGGATGTGATAACGCGTGTGTCCGGGTTCTTTCTTTTATTTTTTTCTTCCTAAAAAAAGAAAAAAAATGTTTATGTGCGTTATTTTGTTGTGTGTTATTAAATTTTCAAAGCTAATTGTCTAAGCAGCAGAGGCTAATACGATTTTTAAAAAATTCCCAAGCGTAGCATGAAGCGTAGCGTAGCTCTTTGTCCCATGCCAACGAAACTTTTCCCCGCATTCCTAAAGTCGCGGAGAATCCTTTTAAACTCCTTACCCTTCCTGTCCAGTTTCCTTCTAATGCATCCGAAGATCTGGCAGTGAAGGAAGTTATAAACAGGACCTGAATTGCACGTCGTAGGATTGTGCCAGATCAGCATGTCAAGTCTTATTACAACTTTGAATATAATTTGGTGGATTTCAGTTTGATTCTGTAGTTTTGTATAAAAAAACTACATGGAGTCGGATATAATTACGTGCATTTGAATATAACTACATGCACTTAGATATAACTACGTGTATTTAAATATAACTTCATGGATTTGAATATAGCTGCATGGATTTGAATAAAACTTATTAAACAAAGCCAAATGACTTGAATATAACTAAATGAATTTGAACATAACCACATGGCTTGAATATAACCACATGTACTTGAACATAACTACACAAAACTACAGATAACGTGACTGCAGTGTGAACAGCCTCTGCCCAGTGACAGCCCCTTTTCGTCAAGAATTTCCCTAAAATCCTCTAAATGGGGGACATTCAGCTAGAAATGCATAATATAGGAAGGTCATATCTTAAACACGTCGGTGCTCATTGAAAAAGAAAAGATCTAACATACGAGCCAACGATCTCCTTATTCTTAATTGTCACATTTCATATCAATTTAGGAGCTACTGCTGGCCGTTTCTCGTTTTTCGTTTGACAAATTTCAGTAATAACTCAGTGCAAGATATTAGACAATTTTTTTGTAGATTAAGATACGTTATCAAGAAGCCTGCATAGTATATCTTTGTCGTTAACATTGTGTATATATATCCTGATTGTGATTGTGATAATGATAATGATAACTATCTTTTGATGAAACAACAACAATGATGACAATAATAATGGTAATGATGATGACGATGGCGATGACGATAACGATAATAAAGATAACAATAATGATAAAAATGATAATAATTATAATGATTATGATAACGATGATAATGATAATGATATGATGATTATAATGATATGATGATTATAATGATAATGGTGGTGATAATAATAATTATAATAATAATAATAATAATAATGATAATAATAATAATAATGATAATAATAATAATAATAATAATAATATTAATAATAACAAAAATAATGATAATGATGATGATAATAATAACAACAACAACAATAACAATAATGATGATAATAATAATGATAATGATAATGATAGTAATAATAATAATAATGGTAACAGTAATAATGATAATGATAATAATGATAATAATGGGTAACGATGTAACGATAACTTGTCAAAGAATAAGGACTTATAAGGACATTTCATCATTTATGCAACAGGTGATTACATCAAATATTATGAAATAAGTACAGCAATATTATGGATAACATTCTGAGGCAAGAAGAGGCATTAGTGTGAAGGAAGAAGAGACGGCATTATTAACAAAAACAAAAAAAGTATCTTTAAATATGATTAAAATGCATTTTAAAATAAAAATGGAAACCCTTATTTTCAAACTACATTCTAAAACAAGAATAAAAAAACCGACATTGTGAAATAAACAGCACACAGCATTTTGACAGCAGTAGTAGTAGAAGAAATAAAACAGTATTCTGAAATGAAAATAGCAATATCCTGCAGAACAACGAAGGAATTCTTTGCGTGGGCGTTGAAGAATGGGTCTGTCCGTGAACCACAAGTATCGCAGGACGCAGAGAGGAGGGCAGGTCGAAGGTCGCAGGATATTGGTGGTCGTGTGAGTGACAGGTGGGAGGAATTCGGTCGTGACAACCACACAGGTGATAAAGGAGAGATAGTCGAGAGAACATTTCGAATGCAAATTGAACATTATGATGAAAGAGAGAAAGAAGGAGGGAGGGAGGGAGGAAGAGAGAGAGAGAGAGAGAGAGAGAGAGAGAGAGAGAGAGAGAGAGAGAGAGAGAGAGAGAGAGAGAGAGAGAGAGCAGGAGAGAAGGAGAGAGAGAGAGAGAGAGAGAGAGAGAGAGAGAGAGAGAGAGAGAGAGAGAAGGAGAGCAAGAGAGAGAGAAAGAGAGAGAGAGCATATTTCATTAAAATATATACATGCAATAATGTTTATTTACATACTGTTAAGTATAAAAATGTACTCTCCTATCTGTAACTTGTTTGTCGACCCACGCATCAACTTGTACCGTACATGGTGGACAGTAAATACATTATATAATTTATTCTTCATGACTTTCTGTGTTTATTTTTGTAATTAGTTCTAATAATTAGTTCTAAGTATTTTTCTGTGTGAGTATGTATGCATGAGTTTGTGCTTATACGTGTATAAATGAACAGATATGAAAAGATGCATTTATGGATATACAATATTATACACACCTACTTGCATACAAGCACACACATATATATACGGACATACGCGCATACACACATACACTCGCACATATACGTACATTCATGCATAAATACACGCACACATATATGTACATTCATGCATAAACACACACACACACAGACACACACATACGTACATTTATGCACACACACACACACACACACACACACACACAGGCACCCCCCCCCCCCAGATAGAGAGAGCCAAAGAGCAAAGAGACAGAAAAGGCAGAGGAGACAGAACTAGAAACCAGGATTGGGAGACAAAAAAGAAAAAGAAAAATCCATTTTTTCATCAGCCACTCTTATGTCGACTCTTGTCCTCGTACGCAGCGCCTCCTTGAAATTAAGACTCGAGCTCCTGAAGTTAATTAAATCTAGATCGCAAGACACAAGAGCTGGCGAGGTTTTCCGAGAAATACTGCTCATCTTGAAGTACTTCTGAGAACATGCTTATGTATATATCTAAAGGCGGGAGACACAGGAGAAAGACGGAATGTATTTTGTCCGGTCTTGAAGGTCAGTGATACGCACATATGGACATTTAAACAGACAGACACACACGCATATACATATACACACACTCTCTCTCTCTTTCTATCTCTCTCTCTCTCTCTCTCTCTCTCTCTCTCTCTCTCTCTCTCTCTCTCTCTCTCTCTCTCTCTCTCTCTCTCTCAATATATATATATATATATATATATATATATATATATATATATATATATATATATATATATATATATGTATATATATATGTATATATATATATATATATATATATATATATATATATATATATGATATATAAATATAGAGATGGATAGATAATTTGCAAAAGTATATTTGCATATAGTTGATCTGTAGTTCATGAAAATATAAAACGTTTCTAACAAAAGACAATAAAGTGTCTATGTAACACAACAACAAGCCTAAAAACTGAACTTCAACAAAGAGAAAGTTGAAACAAAGTGAGAAATTTAAAACAAATGAAATTCCTAATCTCCTTTTGAAATAACTCCCCCCGTCCTCCCTCCCCTCTCCCCCCGTCCTCCCCCCTCTCTGTCTCCCTTCCCTCTCTCTCTCTCAATCCTCCCACTCCCTCCCCCTTCTCTCTTTCCCCTCCCCCTCCCCCTCTCTCTCTCTCTCTCTCTCCTCCCACTTCTCCCCCCTCTCCCCCTCCCCTCTCTCTCTTCCCTCCCCCTCCCATTCCTCCCTTCCCCCCCTCCCCCTCCCCTCCCACACACGGCAGCAGCAGGTCTTTCGAAGGGCTGTTTCCTCTTCGTATGAATTAATTAACGCCTGCAGTAATAAAAAGCTTTTGAGAAAAAAAGAGAAAAAAGGTGTTAGTTCTTTTTCATTCGGACACGTTTTTTGCTCTCCTCGTGTTCTAATTCTATTCTAATTCGGCGGCTGACATGTATAATGTATATATATATATATATATATATATATATATATATATATATATATATATATATATATATATATATATATATATATATATATATATATATATATATATATATATATATATATATATATATATATATATATATATATATATATATGAATGTATGTATGTATATTTTTTTTCTTTTCTTTTTTTTTTTTGCTATTATATTGTTCCCTTGTAAAATCTTTGTTTGTTTGATTCTCAGAAGAAAATCCGATCCTGGTTATATTTGTCTTTTTAAGCAATTACTCTCTTGTTCCTTCTTATTTATCCTCTATCTCTCTCTCTCTCTCTCAGTTTTCTCTCCTTTCTCCTTCTTTTCTCTTTTAATCTCTCATCTTCTTCAGCCTTTTCTCACACACCCTTTTTGCATCCTCGTCATCCATTCTCTTTC
>NC_091555.1:21217181-21224681 GCF_042767895.1 Penaeus vannamei
ATTCAATCTATCCAACAAATTAATTATTCACTTATTCAATCACCGGTCCATCAAATTAATTATTCATTTATTCAATCATATATCCATCAAATTAATTATTCATTAATTCAATCATCTATCCACCAAATTAATTATTAATTTATTCAATCATCTATCCATCAAATTAATTATTAATTTATTCAATCATCTATCCATCAAATTAATTATTCATTTATTCAATCATCTATCCATCAAATTAATCATTAATTTATTCAATCATCTATCCATCAAATTAATTATTCACTTATGCAATCACCTATCATCAAATTAATTATTCATTTATTCAACCATCTATCCATCAAATTAATTATTCATTTATTCAATCATCTATCCATCAAATTAATTATTCATTTATTCAATCATTTATCCGTCAAATTAATTATTTATCTAATCAATGATCAATCATTTATTTACTTACTTATTTGCATATTTGATTGCTTATCCTCTGATTTATTTATTTAATGATCTATCTATCATTTCATTCAGTTATTCATTATCTAATCCATTCATTTATTCATTTATCTATCTAATTGTTTATCTACCAATTTATTAGTTTACTGTTTAAGTAACTTATCAATCTGTTTATTTCTCTTCATTTAGATAGTTAGTTGATTACATATTCATTAATTTACTTATGTATGAATTTATCTGTTGATTTATTCATCTACTCATTTCATTCAGCTATCTATCCGTCTAGTAATTTCTTTATTTACCTATTCATTAATGCATTTGTTTATTCATATCCTACGAAGGTGCACTTAACAGGTCGAAGATAACTGACGGCTTGTTGGCTGAAAAATCATCTTTCATTTCTTATTATTGCAGTGTTTTGTTGATTATTTGAAATTGCAATGATGGGAGTCTTAGCTGAATATATATATATATATATATATATATATATATATATATATATATATATATATATATATATATATATATATATATATATATATATATATATATATATATATATATATATATATATATATATATATATATATATATATATATATATTTTTTTTTTTTTTTTTTTTTTTTTTTTTTTTTTTTTTTTTTTTTTTTCTTTTTTTTTTTTTTTTTTTTTTTTTTTTTTTTTTTTTTTTTTTTTTTTGCTGCACAAGGGATAAACATGTGGATTTCTCCCTTTGCTATGCACAGATATAGACAGATGAAAAAAGGAAATGGAAAGAAAAGATAAGGAAAGAAAGAAAGAAAAATAAAACAAACGGATTTCAAATTTCTACTAGGATTAAGAATCTGATTTGATTATCATTATTCTTGTTGTTATTGCTGTTATCTTTATCATTATCATTACTATCATTATCGTCATTGTAATTAATGTTATTATGAACATTATTGTTATGGTTATCATTATTATCATTCTTCTTCTTCTCTTCTTATTGTTGTTATTACTATTGTCATTATTATTGTCATCATTATCATCATCATCATCGTTACTATAATTATCACTATTATTATCATCCTTTTCATCATCATTATCGTAATTGTTATCATCATTTTCATTATTGTTATTATTATTATTATTATCATTATTTTTATTATTGTTGTTGTTGTTATTATTATTATTGTAATTATGACTATTATTATTATTGTAATTATGACTATTATTATTATCTTTATT
This sequence comes from Penaeus vannamei, assembly GCF_042767895.1. Lineage (NCBI taxonomy): Eukaryota > Metazoa > Arthropoda > Malacostraca > Decapoda > Penaeidae > Penaeus > Penaeus vannamei. The sequence goes on from NC_091555.1 coordinate 21,218,863, forward strand.
ATCATTATTATTACTATCATCATCATTATCATCATTATTGTTATTTTTGTTATCATTATCATTATCATTATTATTATTGATATTATCATTATTATTGTTATTACTATCATTTTTATTTTTTATCATTATTACCATTATATTATTAGTATTATTACTATTATTACAATAATAATTATTATTACTATTAACATTATCATTATCATTATTACTAATATCATTATCATTATAATTACTTTTACTGATAATATTATTATCATCAGTACTATGAGTATCATTATTATTACTAAATTGTTATCTTTGTCATTATCGTCATCAATATCATTATTATTATTGTTAGCAGTAGTATTAGTACCATCAACATCATTATTAATACTATCATTATCATAATTGATATGAATATTATAGACATTGTTATTATTAAGATTGTTATTATTACTATCTTTATTATCTTTATCATTATCATCACTATTACCATTACCATTATCATTATCATCATTGGTATTATCATTATCATAATTGTTAACATAATTGTATGTTATAATCAGCCTCATCATCACTATTTTTAATAATCGATTGTTTGTACTTTAAATATCAATAAGTGAAAATAACCTTTATTTCTATGCATATTTTATTGTGTAACGAGGATAGAAGATTGATTAACTTGATTAAGTATGCACGAGTGTGTGTGTTTTATTTCCGTCCGTAAGCAATGGTGTATGTACTCTGATATATATTTTATTACTCTGATTATACAATGGGCAATATATTGAAGTTTTGCCAATTAGGGAGATTAAATTCAAAAACAGATGACCAGTACTAAATCCCCAACAAATGTACCCAGTTGAGAAAAAAAAAATAATGATTAAAAAAGAAGGATTGAAGTTATTACTGAATAAACACAAAAAATCTACCCCCACATTTTCCTCTCTCTCTCTCTCTCTCTCTCTTTTTTTTTTTTTTTTTTTTTTTTTTTTGAGGGGGAGGGGGGGGGGGGGGGGGGGGGGGGGGGGGGGGGGGTGGGGGGGTGTGTTCTTGTATCTATATCCAATATACTGAAAACTATTCGATAATGTTGCCCATTGGAAAGCATTTTCGTAATTTGAAGAACACAAGCACCTCAATATTTCATTTAGTGGTGGTGGGGGAGGGGGTGGGGGAGGGAAAGTGGATATGGGTGAGAGTGGGGGAGAGGGGGAGATGGGGGATGTTTTAGCAGAAGGAGGGCAAGTGGGAGGGAAGGGAAGGAAGAATGAAGAGAATAAGGGGAAAGAAGGATAAGTGAAGGAAGGTGGTGAAGGAGGGAACCAAAGGGGGGTGAGTGGAGGGAGAAGAATGAATGGGGATATTGGGGTAGGGGGATAAAGGGATAAAGATGGGGGAGCAGTACGATTGCTAATTTCAAGTGATAGAAGGAATGTCTGTCTGTTCAACGTTGTGTTGTAACTTTTTTCACCATAAGATAGAGCTTATCGGCTATCCCTCCTGTATTTGTCTGTCTGTCTGTCTGCCTATTTGTCCTTTTGTCTGTCTGACTGTCTTTTTTTCTCTCTCTCTCTTTTTTGTGTGTGCATGTGTAACTCTCTTCCCCCTCCCCCCGCTCTCTCTCTCGCTCTCTCTCTCTCTCTCTCTCTCTCTCTCTCTCTATCTATCTTATCTTTCTCCCCCCCTCTCTCTCTCTCTTCCTCCATCCCCCCCTCTCTCTCTCTACCCCTCCGTCCTCTCTCTTTCTCTCTCTGTCTCTCTGTTTTTATCTCCCCCTCTCTCTCTCTCTTCTCCCCCCCCTCTCTCTCTCTTTGTCCCTCTCCTTCCCCTCTCTCTCTCTGTCTTTCTCTCTCTCTCTCCCCCTATCTCTGTTTTTCTCCCTTACCACTTGCATTACACTCACTTGAACATTTCCCATCAGCGCCGTTTAAAAGACTCACCCCAGACTTACGCCGCCGTGCCCTTTGGCGCTGGAAGGTACTTAACTTTCCTTTTCTTTTCTCTATCTCTTTATTATTATCTTTATCATCGATTGTTTATGTGATTGGTTGACTATCATTATCGTTATTTTCATTATCAACGTAATTATCATCATTACTTTCATCCCTAATATTCTATAATTACTATCATCATCATCATTATCATCAAGACCATCATCCTCATCATTTTCATCATATTAAGAAAAGGAATAAAAATGGATAACTTCCTCACTAAAACAAATCTTGGTTGAAATGTAAAAATGCCAGTGAACGTTCTGGTTATTACAAAGGAAAATCTGCTGTGCGTGTTTCCGGACAGAAAGGGAAAAGGGTGAAGGAAAACGTGATTTACGAAGAGTCTCAGTGCAGGGAGGAGAGAAAGAGAGAGAGAGAGAGAAGGAGGGAGGGAGGGAGAGGAAGAAAGAGAGAGAGAGAGAGAGAGAGAGAGAGAGAGAGAGAGAGAGAGAGAGAGAGAGAGAGAGAGAGGAGAGAACGGGGGGAGAGGGAGGGAGGGAGGAAGGGAGGGAGGGGAGGGAGAGGGAGGGAGGGAGGGAGTGAGGGAGGGAGGAGGGAGGGAGAGAGAGAGAGAGAGAGAGAGATGAGAGAGAGAGAGAGAGAGAGAGAGAGAGATGAAGAGAGAGAGAGAGAGAGAGAGAGAGAGAGAGAGAGAGAGAGAGAGAGAGAAGAGCAGTAGAGGGAGAGAGAGAGAGAGAGAGAGAGAGAGAGAGAGAGAAGAGAGAGGGAAGAGAGTAGAGAGAGAAGAGAGAAGAGCAGAGAGAGAGAGAGAGAGAGAGAGAGAGAGAGAGAGAGAGATGGAGATAGAAAGATAGATAGATAGAGAGAGAGAGTTTTTGACTTTGCCAGGTATATTGAGACAAAAGGATGTGGTAACGTAGGTTATCCTCACCCCTATCTTGATATGTCCCTGTGTGGCCTTACTGTTCTTATACAAAAAAAAAGTATTACCAGAGAATAACATAAAATAGAACAATACAAATATTCAGAGCCAATGGTCGATAAAAGATCGCACGCACACTCACAAATGTGCTGTGAGGTACCGTAGGCGACCCGTGTGTGCAGTTGTTTATTTCCAAAGGACAGGCACCCAGGTCGTCCCCGCGTTATCTAAACATATAGGCGTACGAGTACAGTGTAAACGAACTGTTCTCCGTCGTTCACGTTTAATGAAACCCGCTGTCTCTGAAATCTAAAACTATAATATTACGAGGCTCCACTATGCCTTTATCGTGCCCTTATATTTCTCCAGTCTCTCGAATGCTTGGCCAGTCGTCTTGCACAAATTCCCATTTATTGAAGGGTTTTTCTTTTTCTTGGTCTTTGCACTTCAGCAGGAAGGACCTGAAAGTCGCAGAGGTTGTTCCTCCCACTACACTCGCTGTTATTTTTCTTTCCTTTCCCTTCATAGTTATTTCACACTCTGAATCTTGCTCCTTTGAAGGAATACATCTGTTTCATGTTTGTCTCTTTGAGGGGAGTTTCTTTTATAGCCTCTTCTCCCCCTTTCTGTTCTTCGGTTTCTCCGTGCGTACCTTGGGCCAGTTTCTTTTCTATTACGTCCATTCTCTGCATCAGTCTGGAGCATCCGTGTAATTTCGGGTATTTCCTTCGCAGAAAAAAATCCGCATCACTACTCCAAGGCACTTCCTTCACTTCTTGCACCTGCCTGTCTTCCCCGTGATCACTGCCCATTGCCGACGGCACCACCCGCGGCGGGCCCTGCACCCAGGCATTGGCTGTCGCCTCCCTCGGCACCTCTGCTTGCGTGGTGACCGCCCCTTTTCCATTTTCTGCTACTCCTTGCATTGCGGCGGCCTCGGCAGTTGCAGCAGCAAGGCGTAACCCTTTCCCCCTTCTCAATTTATCAATTCGTGAGTCATGTTTCCTATTGCATCGAGCATCCTGTTGACAGGCCCACGACTTGTGGCCCCATCAGCAGCACTTGAGGCACATGACTGGCAACTCCACATACAGTGCCACCCTCCTGCACCCCGCCTCGGAGATAAATACCTTCTTTGGCACTTCCCCTTCACAAGGGCAACGAGCTGACTCCGCTCCTCGCCCCTGGACGTGTGCCTCTTTACCCACACAAATCTCTCGTCGTCCAGCAGAAAGTCTGGGTCCAGTATGGTTGGATATTTGAAAATTATCACCTTAGTGAACTTTTCCCCAGCCTTTGGTACAGTCATTACGTCCCCTTGTATCCCAGAGTCATCAGGGTCTGCACCGCCTGGCCTACTCGCACCGTGAGATACCCTCTTCCTTCCTTCACCAGCGGATCGAAATCCGCGTGGCCCGGCCCAGGTGCACGGCCAGCTTCATTTTGCCAAGACACTCATGGCGCCATCCTGTGGAAATAGCAGCCGCTTCCTGCCGGTCACACCGGCGACATTCTGGCTGCTGCTGCTGAGAGAGAGAGAATAATAAAACTGAGTAAGAAAAACTCATAAACAAAATTATTTAATAACCAAATTGCACAGAAAAAACATGAATCCAGTTGTCACAGATTGAAAAGAAAATGACTAATTATCACATTTAAGAAAAAAAAGAAAACGAACAGAGAAAGAAAACTGAAATTTGTACGAATGAGACAGCAAGAGACAAGATAAAGGACAGGCAACGAATGCTGTAAGGAAGAGGGAAATGGCCATAAGACATGATAGAGGGAAAGAGAAGGAAAGGAAAAAGCGAATAAAAGAAAATAAGAAAAAGAAAAATGTCAAGCTGATTGGAAAGTCAGAACATAGTAAAACGTGGGGGGGGGGGGGCGGACGTGATTGAAATACAGGGAAATCACAACGGCGATTGGTGATTAGAGAATCTTGATGTAAAAGTGGAGAGCGTGTGAGAGAGAAAGGGGCGGGGAAGACAGCGAAAGAGGGGGAGAGCCAGAGAGAGAGGGAAGGAGAGGAGAGAGAGAAAGAGAGAGAGATAGAGATAGATAGATAAATAGATAAGTATATATAGAGAGAGAAAGAGAGAAATAGAAAGCGAGAGAAAGGATAGAGAGGAAAAAGAGTATAATAGAAAGAAAAAAAAAAGATACAAAAAAGTAAATAAATAAAAATCCCACGAACATAAATATCACATCAGACGCAACGGAGAAGAAGCCCACCACCCCCCCCCCCCACCCCCCAACCCCCCAACCTGTATAGTCAAAGCGACCTCCCCATCGAACTCGAAACCGAAAGAAGAAACTCTCCTTTTCTTCCAATTAAGCCTTCTCTTAGTCAACCCTTCCCCTCCCACCCCCTCCCCCACTCCCTCCCTCCTCCCTTCAGCTGAATGTTAAGGAAACCTCTAACCATTCAGGTTTCGGCGGTCGCAAATGAAGCCTCTATTGTCAAGGGGGAGAACCTCAAAGCCTTGGGGGAGGGATGGGAGGAAGAAAAAGGTCGTGGAGTTTGAGTGTTGGCTGGTTCTCCTCTTGTTTTTTTTTTTTTTTTTTTTTTTGGGGGGGGCAGGATTTCTGTTTGTTTTATTCCGTATCTGTTTTCTTTTTTCTCTCAGTTCCTCCTGTTTTTTTTATTTGTTTTGATTCGTTTCTGTCCCTCTGTCTTTTTTCTTTCTCTCTGTTTCTAGCTATCTATCTGTCTGTCTATCTGTGTGTTTGTATGTGTGTCTGTCTGTTTGTGTCTTTTTCTCTCGGTTTCTCCTTCTCTCTCTGTCTGTCTGTCTGTCTCTCACTCTTTTTTTTTCTCTACCCTTTTCTATATGAATATGTTATAGATATCTATCCATCTATCCAACGATACACATGAACGCATTCCTTCACATCTTCATCTGTCGGTCACCACCTCTCACCTATCTATTGTCCAGCCTGCTTATACCTTTCTCTCT
>NC_091555.1:21232181-21234681 GCF_042767895.1 Penaeus vannamei
AGGAAAAAGAGAGAGAAATAAAAACAAAGAGAATAACAACAGTATAAGTATATATACCAAGCATATATGTATATACATACATATTTGTATACACACACTCACACACACTCACACACACACACACACGCACACACACACACACACACACATATATATAAATATATATATATATATATATATATATATATATATATATATATATATATATATATATAGAGAGAGAGAGAGAGAGAGAGAGAGAGAGAGAGAGAGAGAGAGAGAGAGAGAGAGAGAGAAAAAAGAGAAAAGAGAGAGAGAGAGAGAGAGAGAGAGAGAGAGAGAGAGAGAGAGAGAGAGAGAGAGAGAGAGAGAGAGAGAGAGAGAGAGAGAAGAGAGGGAGAGAGAGAGAGAAGAGAGAGAGAGAGAGAGAGAGAGAGAGAGAGAGAGAGAGAATAAGAAAGTGAGAGAGATAGAGATAAAAAGAGAAAGAAAGGAAAAGATAAACATACAGCCAGACAGACAAAGAAAACGAGAAGAAAAAAAAAATCAAACGAACAACACAAAAAACGACCCCCCCAAAAAAAAGAAAAAGAAGAAGAGAAGCACAAGAGAGAGGAAGAGAATAATAATAATAAAAAAACATGTAGAATATCGTCTCCTTAAATTGAGACATAAACCACATTCATCCGCCCCCTTGAGACGTGCGTGATAAAGGGCGAGACTTTTTTTGCCAGATAACTAGGGTTTATTGAACATACACTCCCAGACCCGGAGTTTCACAGAGACTCGGAAGATGCAGAGAAGGAAAAGAGGGAGAGAAAGAAAAGGGGAAGAGGAAGGATGAATAGGAAAGGAGGAGAGAATGAGATGGGGAAGAGGAAGGATGGATAGGAAAGGAGAGAAAGAGAAGGGAAGAGGCCCGGAGGATGCAGAGAACGAAAAGAGAGAGGGAAAGAAAAGGGGAAGAGGAAGGATGGATAGGAAAGGAGGAGAGAATGAGATGGGGAAGAGGAAGGATGGATAGGAAAGGAGAGAAAGAGAAGGGAAGAGACTGGGGAGGTGTAGAGAAGGAAAAGAGAGAGGGAAAGAAAAGGGGAAGAGGAAGGATGGATAGGAAAGGAGGAGAGAATGAGATGGGGAAGAGGAAGGATGGATAGGAAAGGAGAGAAAGAGAAGGGAAGAGACTCGGGAGATGTAGAGAAGGAAAAGAGAGAGGGAAAGAAAAGGGGAAGAGGAAGGATGGATAGGAAAGGAGGAGAGAATGAGATGGGGGTGAGGAAGGATGGATAGGAAAGGAGAGAAAGAGAAGGGAAGGAAGAAGGATGGATGGGAAAGGAAGAGAGAATGAGATGGGGAAGAGGAAGGATGGATAGGAAAGGAAGAGGGAATGAGAAGGGAAAGAGGAAGGATGGATAGGAAAGGAGGAGAGAAAGAGAATGGGAAGAGGAAGGTTGGATAGGAAAGGAAGAGAGAATGAGATGGTTGTGAGGAAGGATGGATAAGTAGGAAGGAGAGGAAGAAGGAGAGAAGAACGGGAAAGGAGAGACGAAAAAAAAGAAAGCGAGAGAGAGAAAAGAGAGAGAGAGAGAGAGAGAGAGAGAGAGAGAGAGAGAGAGAGAGAGAGAGAGAGAGAGAGAGAGAGAGAGAGAGAGAGAGAGAGAGAGAGAGAAAAGAGGAACTGGAGAAGAAAAGGAGAAAGAGATAAAGAGAAGATAGGAGGAATAGAAGGAGACTCGGAGAGGAAGAGTGAACCGTAGAAAAAAGCAGGGACATGAAAATGAAACAGAGAAAGAGATAAAATAGATTCATGAACTGGAAGAAGAAGAAGAAAAAAACAAAAGCAAAGGCGTGAGAGATCGAGAAACAGGAAAAAAATAGAGAATGAAAAAGAGAAAGAAGACAGAGAAACTTTTAAAAATGTAAAAGAACTGCAGGTAATTTTCCTGGAGCATAAAAGTGTAAATGTTCAAGTGAGTCGACTTAACACAAGAAATGTTTTTTTTTTTAATTCATTGCTGAACACAGACATGCAATGAGGTGATGTTGTCTTTTTTTATTGTTATCGTTTTTTTTCTTTAGCTATCCCCTTGTTCTCTTTTTTGTCATTCTCTTCATTTGCTTTAGACCTTCTCATCGCCTCATTGTTTGTCTTTCATTCAGTCTTTTGTCTCTTGTCTATGTTTCTCTCTCTTTTTCATTTCTTTGTGTGTTTGTGGAACTTCAACCCTTTGTTTACATTTTCTTGTTTATTTTATTTATATTTTTCTTCCCGTCATCGCCCCCACCTTCTCTGCCTCTGTTTCGCCCATTCCCACTGCCTTCTCTCTCTCCTATCTCTCATTCTCATTCTCTCTCTTCCTCTCTTCCTCTTCGCCCCTCTCTTAGGAACTTTCTTCATCCCTCCTCCCTTTTAATTCATCTATCCGTTCACCCATCTACCCATTCTCTGTCTGTTTGTCTGTTTGTTTGTCTGTCTATCTCTGTCTTTTACTCTTTGTTTTTTGTTTCTCCCTCTCTTTCT
>NC_091555.1:21259681-21264681 GCF_042767895.1 Penaeus vannamei
TTCCTTCTCCCCTCCCTCTCTTACCCTCTTATTTCCCCTCTCTTACCCCTCATCCTTCTCCCCTCTCTTACCCCCTTCCTTCCCCTTCTCTTACCCCCTCCCTTCCTTCCCCCTCTCTTACCATTCCCCCTTCCTTCTCCCCTCTCTTACCCCCCTTTCTTCCCCCATCTCTTACCCTCTCTTACCCCCCCTTCCTTCTCCCCTCTCTTACCCCTCTTCCTTCCTTCCCCCTCTCTTACCCCCTCTTTCTTCTTTCCCCCTCTCTTACCCCTCCTTCCTTCTCCCCTCTCTTACCCCCCCTTCCCTTCCCTTCCCCCCTCTCTTACCATTCCCCCTTCCTTCTCCCCTCTCTTCCCCCATCTCTTACCCTCTCTTACCCCCCCTTCCTTCTCCCCTCTCTTACCCCTCTTCCTTCCTTCCCCCTCTCTTACCCCCTCTTTCTTCTTTCCCCCTCTCTTACCCCCTTCCTTCCCCTTCTCTTACCCCTCCCTTCCTTCCCCCTCTCTTACCATCCCCCTTCCTTTCTCCCCTCTCTTACCCCCCCCTTTCTTCCCCCATCTCTTACCCTCTCTTAACCCCCTTCCTTCTCCCCTCTCTTACCCCTCTTCCTTCCTTCCCCCTTTCTTACCCCCTCCCCCTCCCCCTCCCCCCTCCCCCCTCCCCTCTCCCTTGTTAGCGTGTCCGGCCGCTCCTCGTGCCGTGAGCCAGAAGACGAGCAAACCGTCGCCTTTAATAAACCTCATATCTCGTCATGAGTGAATGGGTGATAATGAGAGGGGAATCGCCATGACTATTTCGTCTAATCTCTTTTCATCTTTCTTTTTTTCTTTCTTTCTTTCCTTTCAGACTTTCAAACGGGTCATGAAGAATGCAGGATGAGGAGGAGGGAAGGAGGGAACCGGAAGGGGTGAAGGCGCTTATCACAAGCTAAGGAAGGAGGGTCGAGTTACGGAGGCCTCTGCGCTGGGCTTGTCATTATCGCGGTTGTGGGCGGGGTGGGCGGGGTGGGCGGGGTGGTCGGGGTGGGCGGGGTGGAGCGGGGTGGGCGAGGTGGGCGGGGTGGGCGGTCCACTCATGACACGGGGTGGGGGGGAGAGGGGGAGGGGGGCTCATGACTCGTTTGAAGGGATCGCTCTTCGGATTTGATAAAGGATTTTTATTTATTTGTATATCTATATTTATCTGTCTATTCATTTATTTACCATGATTATTATTGCTATTATTATTATCATCATCATTGTTTTTTTGTTTTTTTGTTTTTTTTTTACTTTTTTGGGGGGTTAGGGTTGGGTTCTCTTGCCCCGTCCATGTATTTCTATCAATTTATCCATTTCAACACATACAGACAGACAGATGAATAAACAGACAGGTAGGTAGGTAGATAGATAGCCAGATGTATTTGTATATATAATTTCCTTTGTTCCATTTGCTTGACTCGCAATTCACTGTGCTGTACTTTTTCCATTTGCTTGACTCGCAATTCATTATTCTGTACTTTTTTTCACTCCCAAAGTAAACAATTTTCTCCTCTGCTCCTGGAAGTGTGGCGGCGGTGTCAGCTTTAACACTTTAGACTACAGAATGCAAAGCCCTGGCGAACTGCACGCGTTATTTCTTGCAGGGTTTGTGTGGTTTGCAACACGATGACATGAGAGGTAAAATTTTCTTTTTATTTATTTATTTTTTTTTCCTCTCTGTCTGTCTCTGTCTGTCTGTCTCTCTTTCTTTCTTACTCTTTGTTTGTATGGTTGTCTCTCTTTCTGTCTCTTTCTCTCTCTCTCTCTCTCTCTCTCTCTCTCTCTCTCTCTCTCTCTCTCTCTCTCTCTCTCTCTCTCTCTCTCTCTCTCTCTCTCTCTCCCTCCCTCCCTCTCTTTCTCCTACCCCCTCTCTTTCTCCTCCCCCCTCTATCTCTCCTCCCCCCTCTTTCATTCTTTCTCTGTCTATCCTTATTCTCATCTTTTCAGAATGGACGAGTGATCATTGGCACATTTTAATTTTCACTGCAAAATCCTATGATAATTCTTTTATGCTCTGATTCCCCTCTCTCAAAAAGCGAAGAACAGGAAAGAGAAGAAGAGAAAAGGCAGAAGAAATAGAAAAATAAGGAGTCATTGTCATAACCAAAGAAGTGAGGTTGCCATAAAACGCCATTGAGAAACACAGAATTCCTCAGAGTGAAGTCAAGAAAAATACATTCTTTTTGGGGTCATTTCGGACTGAAAGGAATAGTTACATGATACGAATTTACCTTTCACTCCCTCATTCCCTCTACCCTTTACCTATCTTTACCTCTATTTACCCTTCATTATTTTGCCTTCTCCCCCCTCCCTCCCTTCTTCTCCATCCCCCCCCCCTACCTGTTCTTTCATCTCCCTCTTCATCACTCTCTTCTTCACACCTCCTTTCCTGACCCTCTCTTCACTTCCATCTCCTCCTTCATCCCCCCCCCCCCAATCTCCTCCTTCCCCTCCCCTCAGTTCTTCATTTCCTTCTCCTTCATTCCCTTCATCTTCCCTTTTCTCTGTCCTCCCTTCACCTCCACCCCCCTCCCACACTGTATCTCTTCTCCGCTCCCCCCTTCTTTCCCTTCTTTCCCTTCACCATCATGTCCTCCAACCTGTCCCCTCACCTCTTTCCTCCCCCTCCCCTCCCTTCACGTGTATCTTCCCCCCCCCACCGTCCCATCACCTCCACCTCCCCCTATCTCTCCTATCCCTTTTCCTCACTTCCTTTCACCTTCACCTTCCCCTACTCTCCCTTCTCCTTCCTACCCCTCCCTTCACTTCCCCCTCCCTTCGCCTCCCCCACCCCTCTCCCCTAATAAACGAGACACGCGGTCCCCTTTTCTTCATTTCCCCTCCTCCATCCCTCCCTCTTTTCACCTCCCCCTACTCTTCCCTTTCCTATCTTACCTCTCCCCCGGCTCCTCTCCCTTACCCCCACCCTTCTCTCTTACCTCTCCCCTTCCTCCTTCTTTTCACCTCCCCCTACTCTTTCCTCTTCCCCTTCTCCCCCTCCCCCCAACCTTTCCCTCTTACCTCTCCCCTCTCCTCCCTTCCTCTCCTCCCTCCTCTTTCTACCCTACCTCCCTTCCTCCCATTTTTCACCTCCCCCAACTCTTCCCTCTTCCTCGTCTCCCCGTCCTCCCCCCACCTTTCCCTCTTACCTCTCCCCTCCTTCCTTCCCTCCTCCCCCTACCCTTCCCCCTAACCACCCCCTAACCTCCCCCTCCCTCCTCCCATGCCCTCCTCCCCCTCCCCTCCCCCTCCCCTCCCCTCCCCCTCCCCCCTCTCACCCCCTACCAGCGGATGCAACCGAAGCACGTTGGGTTTATAAGAAGGTTCTGCACTGCCCTATACTTAGTCAACAGAATGAATGATGCAATGTAGCTCTGGTTCGATGCCCGGTGTTAACAGCTGATTGCACGGTTCAGATAGCGGTGCGAAGCGGTGGGAAAAGACGGTGGTTTTTCGAGGGATGATAAATGGCGTTGCTTTTTTTTTTTTTGTACTCGGTGTGGACGGCTTCTTGGTTTTGTTGGATTGCTTGATTATTAGATTGCTGGTGTTTTGATTTACTGCCTCAGTACAGTAGGAATGTTTACAGACTTACTTACAAATGCACAAACACACACACACGGTCACACACACGCATACACATACATGTTTCCTTTATTTCATTCTTTTATGCATATATGCATGTATATGCATATATACATATATATGTGCATATATATATGCATGTATATATGCATATATATGAATATATATATATATATATATATATATATATATATATATATATATATATATATATATATATATATATATATATTCAAATGTATGTGTGTGTTTGGCCGTTTGCGTGAGTGTGTGTGTGTGTTTGCGTTTGACACATTGATATTGACAAACCCCTCATTCACATTACCATACATTAGAGACTTTCAAAGAATTTTGTTTCCCGGTTGTAAGTGTTCGTGTTTATTCCTCCCAAACTCCCGGTTTTGCTCCAGTCGAGATAAATCGCCCAAGAGGGTGAAATAACAGGCGAGCAGAAACGCGGAAAGCGAGAGAGAGAGAATGTAAAAGAGAGACTAGCAATAAAAAGTTGAAAAGGTGGAAAGGATTCTCAAGTTCCAAAAATACTTCATAAATATTGTTCATTTCTGATTAAGGAAAGGCTACAAGGAATTGTATCATAAACACGAGCAAACAAATGATACTTTCATCATCCGGGGAAGCCATTAATTTAATTATTGAAATGTTTGACTAGTCTAATAAATGCACAGAAACACACCTTTGCAAGCATAAAACAAAAGAAAAAAGAAAAAGAAAGAGAGAGAGAGAGAGAGAGAGAGAGAGAGAGAGAGAGAGAGAGAGAGAGAGAGAGAGAGAGAGAGAGAGAGAGAGAGAGAGAGAGAAAGAGAAAGAGAGAGAGAGAGAGAGAGAGAGAGAGAGAGAGAGAGAGAGAGAGAGAGAGAGAGAGAGAAAGAGAGAAAGAGAGAAAGAGAGAAAGAGAGAGAGAGAGAGAGAAAGAGAGAAATTCATTAATTCGAGCGTACCGTTTGCTCCATAAATAGAAAAGAAATATTCAGATCTATGGCCTAACACACACACATGACCTCACTTCTATCACTGCAAGCGAAAACCATCATGACCAATAGTGCAGTCTTCGTCTACGCCAACGTCAAGAAATCCTCAAGCGCAGGGCAGGAAACACAATAAACGGTGAGAAAGGTAAGCAAAATTAAGCAAAACCTAAAGTGTCGACACGACCCACTTGCCCCCGGGGTCTATTTACGGTTCGGCTTCCCGCCCTCGCGCTCTCGATCTCGAAACCCGCCTGCCTGAGAGCTCTCCAGCACGAGGTCGAGCTGAGGCGTCCGGGGTCCTGGAGGAACGTCTTTGGCGACCGGTTCCTCGGGCTTCAATTTCTCTCCACTTGGGCGTCTTTGGGGGAGGAACGTCGGCTCCTAGGCCTCTTGCTGATTTTTTTTCTGG
>NC_091555.1:21292181-21302181 GCF_042767895.1 Penaeus vannamei
TTTGTATCTTTCTTCCTTCCCTCTGACTCTCATTCGTATAATTGTTATCTATTGTTCTTACTTTCCCTCTTTTTTGCTCTCTTCTTCTCTCCTTTCGCCGTTCTTTCTTCCAATAATCGCCGTCACGTTTCCGACTTTGTGAAACATTAATCTCTGTTTCCAAGACTCTACGAATTTCTTTTCTGCTTTTCTCTTTCTCTTCTATTCGAGAATGTTTCCCTTTTCTCATCCCATTATTTGAAGGGGAGAAGTAGAAAAAAGACGAAAATCGGAGAAAGAATTAAAAAGAGAAGCAGAAAATAGGATAAATAATTAAAAAGAGAAGAATGAAATGGGAGAATGAATTAAAAGCAGAAGAAAATAAGAGAAATAATTAAAAAGGGAAGAACATAGGAGAAAGAATTAAAAAGATAAGAAAATGGGAGAGAGAATCAAAAAGAGAAGAAGAAAATAGGAGAAAGAAGTAAAGAGAGAAGGAATGGAAATAACATAGATATACAGGAACGAAATTCGCATGATTTTCACTCTCCGTTGAGTCGGAAGAACACCCCCCCCTCCCCCCTCCCCCCAGCATCCGAATCGTCCTTCCTTCCCCATTTTCCCTCTCATCTTTCATCTCCTTTCTTCCCTTATTCCCTCTTTGCTTTCCCTTTATCATCTCTCCCCTCCCCTTCTTCCCTCTCCCTCCCCCACCCATCTTTCTCCCCTTCCTCTATTTTTCGCTTTCTCCTTCTCCCCTCTGTCCTTCCTTCTCCCCCATCCTCTTCCTTCCGAGCCCTCTTTCCCTTCTCCCTATCCCGTCCCCCTCCCTCTTTCTCCTTCTTCCTTCCTCTTTTTCCCCTTTCTTCTCCCCCTCTCCCTTCTCCCTATCCCTCCCTCTTCATCCCATTCCTTCTCCCTATCCTGTCCCCCCTCCCTCTTCCTCCTTCTTCCTTCCTCTTTCTCCCCTTTCTTCTCCCCCTCTCCCTTCTCCCTATCCCTTCCTCTTCATCCCCTTCCTTCTCCCTCTCTCACTTTTCCCTATCCCGTCCCCCTCTCCCTCCCTCCCTTCTCCCCCTCTCCCTTCTCCCTTCTCCCCCTTCCTCCTCCTTCCTCCCTCATGCTCCCCTCCCTTCTCCCTATCCCTCCCTCTTCCTCCCCCTCTTCCTCCTTTCTCCCTCCTCCTTCCTCCTTTCTTCCTCCCCCTCCCTTCTCCCCCTTTCCCCATCTCCTTAACCCTCCCCCCCCCCCATGACGGCCCCTTTCGCCTCGTCATCAATTTCTCGAGTCTCCGTGCAAGAGCAGTGGCAGAAAATGATGGTTTCCTCGTGGCCAGTCCTCCTACAAGCGTGCATTATGCCTTCCTTCCTGCTGGATGCCGTAACCCGCTGCAGCAAGCATGGGAAGGTGGGGGGAGGGGGGGGGGGTTGCATGGGAAGGGGTGTGGTGGTGGGGGGGGTTGCATGGGAAGGGGTGTGGTGGTGGTGGTGGGTTGCATGGGAAGGGGTGTGGTGGTGGTGGGGGGGGGTTGCATGGGAAGGGGTGTGGTGGTGGGGGGGATGGGGGGGAGTGGGGGGTTGTGATGTTGTTATGCCTCTATTTTCGCTGCTGTTGGTGGTATTTGGGTGTTTGGTTTTTGTTTGGTCTTCGTGGTCGTTGTTATTATTGTTTTTGTTTTGTTATTATTATTGTTATTAGTATCGTTATCATTATTATTGTTATTTCTGTTATTTTCATTATCATTATTGTTATTAGTATCATTATCATTATTATTGTTATTTCTGTTATCATTATATATCATTAGTATTATCATTATTATTATTATTATTATTATTATTATATATCATTAGTATTATCATTATTATTATTATTATTATTATTATTATTATTATTATTATCATTATCATTATCATTATTATTGATATTGTTATTATTATCATTATTCTTATTATTGTCATTATTATCGCAATCATTAGTGTTGTTGTTATTATTTTTATTATTGTTATTGTCATTATTATTTTCATGATTGTTATCATTATCATTATTACTATTATCAGAGCTGTTTTTATTATCACTATTATTATTGTTATTACTATTATCATTATTATCATTATCATTGTCATTATCATTATTATTATTATTATTATTATCATTATTATTATTATTATCATTATTATTATTATTATCATTACTATCATTATCATCATTATTATCATCATTATTATTAATAGCATTATCAATATTATTATCCTTAATAATATCATCATAATTATGGTTATTGTTATCATTATTATCATTATCATTATTATTATCATCATTAACACTGTAATCATTATCATTATTATTACTATTATCATCATTATCATTATTATTATCATCATTATCGTTACCATCATTATTATCATCATTATTTCTAATGCTACAACTACTACTACTGATATTATCACCCTTATTGTTACTATTACCATCATTATTGTTATTACAACAATCATCATCATCATCACCATCATCATCATCATCATCATCATCATCATCATCATCATCATCATCATCATCATCATCATCATCATTATTATCTCTATCATTATTATCACCATTATCATCCTCATTATCGTTATCCTCATTATCTATTATTATATTTTGCGAGTCCGTATGCATTCGTTGTATTGTCTCCCGTTCTGTGTCATTCTGCTTTATCTGTTATATCGCACAACATCGCCTGTTGTCTCACTATTGTCTCTGTCTTCCCATTTGATCTCTGTGTGTGTGTTTGTATGATTGCCTGTCTTTGTTTGGATGTCTTTGTCTGTCTGTCTGTCTGTCTCTGTCTCTCTCTTTCTTTCTCTCGGCATCTATCTCTGTTTCTGTCTCTGGTCGCCTGTCTGTCTCTCTCTTTCTCTCGCTCTCTCTCTCTTTCTCTCTCTCTCTCTCTCTCTCTCTCTCTCTCTCTCTCTCTCTCTCTCTCTCTCTCTCTCTCTCCCTCCCTCCCTCCCTCCCTCCCTCCCTTTCTCTCTCTCTCTCTCTCTTCCTCTTTCTCGCTTGTGTTAGTGACATTGCTGTTGGAAAGGAGATTGTAATTAAGACAATCGCATTTCCAAACAAAAGGTAAAAAAAAAACAAAAACAATAGATATTGCATCAGGATGAATAACAATAACGAAGTTAATAGCAACATTATCGCATATACAGATTCGATAAATATTAAATCGGAATTATCTTCTATATATAGCTTCGTTTTGTTTCATAATCGAATTACGTATCTATTGCACGAAGAGGGACAATAAACTCAAATGGCTAATGAAAAAAAACGAACGATAAAAAAAAAATGTTACAGGGATTGCAATAGATATATTAGATTATCTGGTAAATTGGAAAGGCTATAGAGAAATAGAATTCCCCTCTCCCCTACCCCCCCTTTTTGAAGGTTCGAATTCTTCTACATAAAGGTTTTTTTTTTTTACAAACTCTGATTATCACGATTGCATGTAATGGAGAAAAAAAATCATTGGTAATAACACTGTATTTACTTTTTTCCCCTTATAAAGTCGTTTTCGAGAATTAATTAAGAATTTAATATTATCCTGAATCGGATTTTATAATACCGTTTTAATTCCTGTCCGTTTTTTTTCCATTCCATTTTCCCTGCGAATTTGACGCTTTCAGACTGTGCCCAAATCTATTAATTACATATTTCTTCTCCCAAAAAAGCCTCTATATTCTTTTGCTGCTTATATTACCTTTCCCTTCCATTCGCCAATAAAAGTACTAATTCCTAATCCGTGTTCAAAGAATTATGGATATCTTGACTAGTTGTGCTATTGACAAGGTCACAAATAACGACATGTTTAATTTGATAACCGGAGCTTATACGATAAAAATATTAATAACTAACACTATGAACTTTTGATATTGCTATTAATTGTGATCCTATTAACGTTAGATCTATATCATTATAAGTATGATCCTAATCAATATCTTCTTTGTTATTGTTACTAATGGTATGATAATAATAAAGATAATTTCCGTTATCATTATCACTATCATTATTATCTTTATCGTTATAATCTCTGTTATTATTGTTATCACTGATATTAACATTATTATTATTATTATTGCTTTTATCGTTATTGTTATTATCATTGTTATCATTACGATAACTATAATTATCATTATTCTTAT
This sequence comes from Penaeus vannamei, assembly GCF_042767895.1. NCBI lineage: Eukaryota > Metazoa > Arthropoda > Malacostraca > Decapoda > Penaeidae > Penaeus > Penaeus vannamei. The sequence continues at coordinate 21,296,339 of NC_091555.1, forward strand.
CATTATTGTTTTTATTATCATTATTTTTATTATTATTATCATTATTTTTATTATTATTATCATTATTTTTATTATTATTACCATCATTACCATTATTAATATCAATATTGCCATTATCAGTATTGGTATTATTATTATTATCAGCATTATTACCATCATCATGATTATCTTCATTAGTATAATTATCGTCATTATTATAATGATAGTTGTTATCTTTATTTCTCTTATTGTTATTAGCAATATTATCAATAATATTCTTATTAAGATCACTGTTGTTACCACTGTTATTATTATCATTATGATTACCATTGTCATTATGATTAGCATCATAATTATCATCATTATTACTATCACTATTATCATTATTAGTATAATCATTATGATTATCTTTGTCTTTATCATCAACATTATTACCATTGTCATTGTTATTGTTGTTTTTGTTATCATTGTTGTACTTTTCATATTAATATTATCTTCAGTTGTCAGTATTATTAGCAATCATTGAAATCTTTCATTACATGTATTCGCCCTTTTCTACTAATCTTTCTATTTTTAGACGATTAAAAGATTCCATTTTCCAATCTCCCATTTCTTTTTCGTCTCTCTTTCGCATTTAATGTCATTAGCATCCCGATCTTACATTTTTTTTTATTTACATAATTATCATCATCATCACCCGGTCCATCTTTTCAAACTCCTTCTTCTTTTTCTTCCTCTTCCCTTCTTTCCATTTCCCCGTTTCTCCTTTTTCTTCTTCTTTGTCCTCCCCTTTTTCTTTTTTTTTCTTTTCCTGCGGAGATATATAATATTATTTGAAGACCTGCAAGCCATCTTTGTTATTGTAATGATTGTTATTAGAAGCAATGTTGTTACGAGTACCATGGTTGTTAGTGTGATTGTTATTATCATTATCATTACTATGATCATCATTATTATAATATCATTGTTGTCTTATTATCATTATTGTTATCATTATTATTATTATTATTATTATTATTATTATTATTATTATTATTATTATTATCATTATTGTCATTGTTATTGTTATTGTTATTATTATTATTATCATTATTGTTATTATCATTATTATTATTATTATTACTATTACTATTATTATTGTTATTATTATTATTATTATTATTATTATTATCATTATTATTATTATTGTTATCATTATTAATGTCATTATCATCATTATTATCATTATTGTCATTATGATTATCATTTTCATTATTATTATCATTATCATTATCATTGTTATCATTATTATAATCATTTTCATTATTTTTATCATCCTCATTATTATCATTATTATTATTATTATTATTATTATTTTCATTATCATTATTATCATTATCATTATCATTATCATAATCATCATTACTATTATCATTAGTATTGTCTATCATTATCATTGCTATTATTGTCATCATCATTATCGTTAGTACTATTTTCATTGTTATTACTGTTATTGTTATTACTGACATCATTACTGCAATTTTCTTGATGATTGTTATTTTCATGATATATATTAGCATTATCATCATCTTTTTTATCATTATCATCACGACTCTTATCATTGTTATTATTATTGTCATCATATTTATCACTAATATAATTATTACATCTATATCTGTCTTTATCAGAATTAGTACATCTGTTGTCCTTATCATTATTGTCTTCTTGTCTTTGCGTTATCTTTATCATCATTGCTTTTAGCATTATTAATTCAATTATCTTAATATTTCTGCATTCAATTTATTATTAATGATAATCTCTATATATTCATAATATCTATATTAATGATAATTTATATATTTCGTTAAAGATACTCTACTACCAATACACTTTATAAATTCAATCATTAGCCTCATTAAAACAAAGGCCATTACCAGTATTAATTGGAATCAACGTCATTACGTGGTATAATGATTTCTTATGTAATCTCCTGCCAATTAAAGTGAATTTTTTTATACTTATGGATATATATATACAGATGGAGAGAAAGAGAAAAGGTGGAAGTCGGAGAGAAAAGGAAAGAACGAGTATGTTTGTTTGAGTTCGTTTGTGTGAAAGTCTTTGTATTTGTTTGTGTGTTTGAGTGTTCCTTTGTATTTTTTGTGTTTGTTTGTTTGTGTGTGTGTGTGATAGTTCGTTTGTGTGTCTATTTTTTGTGTTTGTTTGTTTGTGTGTGTGCATGTGTGTGTATGTGTGTTTGTGTGTGTGTGTTTGTGTGTGTGTGTGTGTTTGTGTGTGTATTTTTTGTGTTTGTTTGTTTGTGTGTGTGTGTGTATGTGTGTGTATATGTGTTTTTGTGTATGTGTGTTTGTGTGTGTGTTTGTATATGTGTATGTGTGTGCGTGTATATATACATATACACACACCGCTAAAGTTCCTCTCGCTAATAGTTTGCAAATATCATACACAGAACCGCAGGTACACATAAGCAGCAGTGTATATCCATTTCGATATACGTTGCAGGAACAAACTGCCAAACCCACAAACTCTGACGCGTGAATATGCTCACTAACGCTATCAACGCTCCCAAAATTTCTGTTCGAAGCTGTAATTTCGTTCAAATGTGTTTGGTTGACATCCTTTGGCGCCCCCCACCCCCCACACCCACCCCCAAAAAAAAGAGGGGTGAAAGAAGTGGAGAAAAAAAGTGTTGGAAACAGAGAATGCATTTGAACTAATCTGCATATCTATATATATATATATCTAAACATCTGCTTATCTACCGGCCTATGTATCTACCTACCTATATATCTTTTGTATCTACCTATCTATCAATCAATCAATCTATCTACCTATCTGTTAATCAGTCAATCTATCTATCTATCTATCTATCTATCTATCTACCTATCTATCTATTTATTTATGCATCTATCTAACTATCTAACTATCTACCTACCTATCTACCCACCTACATATATATCTATCTATCTCTCTACCTATCTATCTATGTATGTCCATATCTATCTATCTATTTTTGTAACTACTTCCATGAGCTGAAATACTCAATCCACGTAATCTTACAACGCAAAGTATGTCGCACGAGTAAGAGAATACCTTTTTTTTTACCGACAGAAAGGATTTCTTTTTTATCCGAAAATCGTGACGTTCCAGCTGGTATTCATCACGGAGAGTTAAGAGGGGGCGGATGAGGTGGGGGGTGGGAGGGTGGGGGTGGGGTTAGGTGCTGGACACACGCTCCCGTTTCTATGATGTGGAGGCTGGGAGTGGGTGGGGGGGGGGGAGTGGTGGATGAGTTTGAGGGGTGGGAGGGTAGGGGGGTTAGGGGCTGGACACACGCTCCCGTTTCTATGATGTGGAGGCTGGGAGTGGGTGGGGTGGGGGTGGGGTGGATGAGGTGGGGGGGGGAAGGTAGGGGGTTTAGGGGCTGGACACACGCTCCCGTTTCTATGATGTGGAGACTGGGAGTGGGTGGGGTGAGGGATGGGATGGATGAGGTTGGGGGTGGGAGGGTAGGGGGGTTAGGGGCTGGACACACGCTCCCGTTTCTATGATGTGGAGGCTGGGAGTGGGTGGGGTGGGGGTGGGGTGGATAAGGTGGGGGTGGGAGGGTAGGGGGGTTAGGGGCTGGACACACGCTCCCGTTTCTATGATGTGGAGGCTGGGAGTGGGTGGGGTGGGGGTGGGGTGGATGAGGTTGGGGGGTGGAAGGGTAGGGGGTTAGGGGCTGGACACACGCTCCCGTTTCTATGATGTGGAGGCTGGGAGTGGATGGGGTGGGGGTGGGGTGGATGAGGTGGTCGGAAGGTAGGGGGGGTTAGGGGCTGGACACACGCTCCCGTTTCTTTGATGTGGATGCTGGGAGTGGATGGGGTGGGGGTGGGGTGGATGAGGTGGTCGGAAGGTAGGGGGGGTTAGGGGCTGGGTACACGCTCCCGTTTCTTTGATGTGGATGCTGGGAGTGGATGGGGTGGGGGTGGGGTGGATAAGGTGGGGGTGGGAGGGTAGGGGGGTTAGGGGCTGGACACACGCTCCCGTTTCTTTGATGTGGATGCTGGGAATGGATGGGGTGGGGGTGGGGTGGATGAGGTGGTCGGAAGGTAGGGGGGGTTAGGGGCTGGACACACGCTCCCGTTTCTTTGATGTGGATGCTGGGAGTGGATGGGGTGGGGGTGGGGTGGATGAGGTGGTCGGAAGGTAGGGGGGGTTAGGGGCTGGGTACACGCTCCCGTTTCTTTGATGTGGAGGCTGGGAGTGGATGGGGTGGGGAGTGGGGTGGATAAGGTGGGGGTGGGAGGGTAGGGGGGTTAGGGGCTGGACACACGCTCCCGTTTCTATGATGTGGAGGCTGGGAGTGGGTGTGTTGGGGGGTGGGGTGGATGAGGTTGGGGGTGGGAGGGTAGGGGGGTTAGGTGCTGGGCACACGCTCCCGTTTCTTTGATGTGGAGGCTGGGAGTGGGTGGGGTGAGGGGTGGGGTGGGGTGGGGGTAAGTGAAGCTGCGATTGCCCGATGAAGGATGAACTTTGGGATGAATTCGGGAGTGGGGGCGGGGTGGGTCCTGTGGTGAGTGGGATATGTTGTAGAACGAGCGGAGGGGGAGGGGAAGAAGGAAAAGGAAAAGGAGATGGTGGAGAAGAAAAAGAAAATAAGATAAGGGAGATAGAATAAGAGGATGGAGATGTAGAAGAAATGGGAGAAGAAGGAAAAAACGAAAAGGAGAAGAGGAAGAGGAAGGAGGAGAAAAGGAGAAAGAAAAGAGAGAAAGCAAGATATCAGACGGAAAAGGAGGAAAAAATTATCTCTATTTCCTCCATTCTCGAAAGCAGACGAAGATGATATCCGGGGCTTCGAATCATCTGTATCATCTCTCAGTATATTCATTTTTGATGTACAGTGTTTTTTTTTTCGTCTTTTTCTTTTTTCAACCTTTTCCCAACTGTGTACCCCCCCCCTCCCCCCCGGCGCGTGCCATGACCGGGAGTTCCCCTTCCCATCCCGGGCGACCTTGTGACCCAACTGTCATTTTTTTCTACATTTGTGACGAGCTCCCTTTTTGTGCTATACGGTCTTGTATCGTTTTATGAGCTTTTATTGCCCCTGGAATAACAGCGGCGACTCACGACCTTGGGGGTTATTTCACGACCTTGTTGTGCAATACGACCCTTCAGCGCTTTATGACCTTGTACCACTCGTTCTCCTTCCGCCTCTCCGTGACCTTCCAGCGACCTATGACCCGAGCTCCCGCGCCGAGCATGGGAAAATCTCTCTCCGTCGGCCAAAGGGTGATAATTAGGGAAAGCGATTAGGGCAGTTGCCGGCGCCTGATCAAAAAGTTTAATCAGCTAAAGGAGTGGGTATTAAGTGTCCCAGACAGCGGGCAAAAAGAGGGAGGGAGATCTCAGGTCGTTTGGGCGGGAGAACCTGTTTGGTGTATACATCCTCGAGGCGCCTACAGGAGCCTGGAGGAGGAGTGCGGGTTGCGGGGCTACAAGGCAAGGGGCTGCCTAAGTCATGCTGGAGTCTATGTTATCGTTTTATCATCCCTTGAGGATTTTCAGTTACTTGTCCTTATTATCATAATTGCTATTATTTTCATTTGTCACTGATAGCACTAATACTGTCAATACTAATATCTAAAATATATTGCTACTACTACTGCTATCATCTATGCTATTAATTCCCATAATTTCGATTAGTATAACTAGAGCATCATTGCTATTGTTGTTAATACTATCATCATTATTACTATCATTATTTTTACCATTACTGTTCTTTACTATTACTTTAATCACCACTGTTAATGCCATCATTATGGGATATTAATAGTTATGGTAGAAGTAGTATCAAAATCACCATTGTTATCATC
>NC_091555.1:21352181-21354681 GCF_042767895.1 Penaeus vannamei
AGAGAGAGAGGGAGGGAGGGAGGTAGGGAGGGAGGGAGGGAGGGAGAGAGAGAGGAGGGAGGGAGAGAGAGAGAGAGAGAGAGAGAGAGAGAGAGAGAGAAGAGAGAGAGAGAGAGAGAGAGAGAGAGAGAGAGAGAGAGAGAGAGAGAGAGAGAGAGAGAGAGAGTGGGTGGGTGAGAAGAGGGGGGAAGGAGAGAGAGAGAGAGAGAGAGAGAGAGAGAGAGAGAGAGAGAGAGAGAGAAAGGAATAGAGAGAGGGAGAAAGAGAGAGAAATAGAAAGAGAAAGAGAGAGAGAGAGAGAGAGAGAGAGAGAGAGAGAATGAGAAAGAAAGAGATAAAGAGAGAGAGAGAGAGAGTGAGAGAATGAAAGAAAGAGACAAAGAGAGAGAGAGCTATGTAAGAGAGAAAGAGACAGGGGTAGAGTTAAAAGGAGAGAGATGTTTGTAAGAGAGAGAAAGAGAGAAAAATAGAAAGAGAGAGAGAGAGAGAGAGAATAGAAAAGAATATAAAGTGATTAACACCAAAATCAGTCACAAAAACGTCCTTCTCCCTCCCCCCCTTTCCCTTACCCCTCCCCCTCTTCTTTTTCAAACCCAAGTCTTCATAAAAAGAAAGACAAAAAGAAATAAATAAAGAAAGAAAAATAAATAAAAAAGAGAGAAATCGGATTAAGCAAGACGGTGTAATGAAGACAGTTTCCCACACAATCAACGCACTCTGTTCTGGATGAAGAGGGGAGGAGGAAGGAGGGAGGGAAGGGAGGGAGTGAGGGAAGGAGGGTATATCAAATAAGTGATTTAGGGCTTAAATTGCACGTATTCTTTCTTTTCCTTTCTTTTTTTTCCTTCTTCCCTCCCCTCCCCTCCTCTCCTCTCCCCTCCCCTCCCCTCTTCAGACATTACATTCTGCACGCCCTGATATTAAAATAGGAGTTAAGTTATTGCCAAGAAAAATAAGATTAAAAAAGGATTGCAAATCTCATAATTTCCTTCGACTAGCATATTGCATTGGGGCTTGCATTAATCGTGTGCAAGGATGGGGGAGGGGGAAGAGGGAGGGGGAGGGGAGGAGGATGGGGGAGGGGCGAGAGGATGGGGAGAGGGGTAGGATGTGGGAGGGAGAGGGGAGAGGATAGGTGAGGGACAAGGGGTAGGATGTGGGAGGGGAAGAGGGAGGGGAGGGAGGTGAGGATGGGGAGAGGGAAAATATGGGGGAGGGAGAGAATGAGGAGGGGGAGAGCGGTAGGATGAGGAGGAGAGGGGGGAAAGGATGGGGAGAGGGGAGAAGGGAGGGGATGTGGGAGAGGGGGAGGGAGAAGGGAAAGGATATGGAGAGGGGAGGAAAGAGGATGAGAGAAAGATGAAAAGGGAGGGGAGAAAGGGAATCGGAAAGAGGAGAAAAGAGAAGAGACATAGAAAAGGCGAGAAAGGGGGACGGAGAGGGGTAAGAAGGGGTATTGGGGAGGAGATAAGGATGGGGGAGAGGAAGTAGGAGCGGGAAACTAGGAGAGAGAGAGAGATGGGGGGGGGGAGGGGGGGTACAGAGAGGGAGAGAGAGAGAGAGAGAGAGAGAGAGAGAGAGAGAGAGAGAGAGAGAGAGAGAGAGAGAGAGAGAGAGAGAGAGAGAGAGAGAGAGAGAGGGGGGGTCAGGAAGAGGAGAGAGAGAGAGAGAGAGAGAGAGAGAGAGAGAGAGAGAGAGAGAGAGAGAGAGAGAGAGAGAGAGAGAAGAGATATGCAGATAGATAGATAGATAGAGATAGATAGATAGAGAGAGAGAAAAAGAAAGAGAGAAGAGATATGCAGATAGATAGATAGACCGACAGACAGATAGGTAAAAAGACAGAGAGAGAGAGACTCAGTTTTTATCCGTAAATCCTTCAATAATCGCAATAAAAGAAGGATGGAAATAGAAATGAAAAAAAAAAAAGATATAATCTTTGTGTGAATTCGCCCCCAGTCAAAAAGGGAAAAAATCACATCATTAGATTTACATTACATTAAAATGGTATTGATATCAGCAAACCTTTTATTTCCCGGTGCCATAAACGAGGGGAAAGATGGGGGGGGGGGGGGGGGGGGGGTAAGAGAAGCCAGGGGAAGAGAGGTAGAAAGGAGGAGAAAGAGGAAGGAGGGAATGGGTAGAAGGGAAGGGGAAAGGGAAGAGAGAGAGGGGTTAAGAGAAGCTGAGGGAAGAGAGAGGAGAGAAGAGGAAGGAGAGGAATGGGTAGAAGGGGAAGGGAAAGGGGAAGGAGGGGACAGAGATGAGGGCAGGCGGAAGAGGGGAGATGGAGGAAAAGAAGATAGGGAAGGAAAAGGGAGAATGGAGGGAGAGAGCGAAGAGAAGAAGAGGGGAAGGAAAAGGAAAGATGAGGGGGGATGGGGAAGGATGGAAAAGGAATGGGGATGAAGGAAAAAGAGAAGGATAAGGGGGCGGGAAAGGATGGAAATGGAAAGGTAAGAAAAGGAAGGAAGAGGGGGGGTAGGATGAAAGAGGGAAGAAG
>NC_091555.1:21392181-21394681 GCF_042767895.1 Penaeus vannamei
CGTAACCTTTAGTAGTACTATTTAGTAGTAGTATTAGTATTTTATTTTTTAGTGTACTATTACTATTTAGTACTATTTAGTGTACTATGTGTTAGTGTACTATTACTGAGTAGTAATAGTACAATAATGTTCGTATGTAAACGTGTTTTATTTTTCTGTTGTATTTTAATATAACGTGTTTTTGTAAATTAGTAATTACCACTATATTTGTATCTTATATAGACTATTTTATGTAATATATGTCTTATTCTCATGTTAATGTTCAGTTGTTATTACGTTGTTTTAATTTGTAAGCATTTCATTGTCAATCTTGTTTTCGTGTTGAGTTTTTTAAGGTTATACCCACAACCAAAAAGCTCGGTCATACCCTTACATTCTGTATATATTGACTAGTTCTGTAAATAAGTTATATGATCAAATAAATTATTTCAATTTCAGTTTCAAATTTCTATTTCTCCCCCTCACACCCCCCATCTTCCCCCATCCTCCCCTCCATCACTTATCTACTCCCTCCCCATTCTGCCTGCTGCTCCTCCTCCTCCTCCTTCCTTCCTCCTTCCTCCCTTCTCCACCCTCTCCTCCTCCTTTTCCCGCCCTCCTCCTCCTCCCCCTCCCTCCCTCCTTCCTTCTCCTCCTTCATCCATCCCTCCCTCTCTCCCTCCCCTCCTCCTCCTTCTTCCTTTCTCCTCCTCCTCCTTTTTCCTCCTCTTCTCCCTCCTCCCTCCTCCTCTTCTTCTTCCTCCCCCCTCCCCCTCCCTCCTCCTCCCCCTCCCTCTCCCCTTCTCCTCCCGAGCCAATGAATCGAAAATAAGCTTGAATGGGCGTCAGAATCCGGTTTCCGCGCCATACGGCCATAAGAAAGGCATCGGCTGTGGGTGATGAAAGGGATATTTTTGAGGTTTGGGGGTGGTGGGTGGGGGTTGGGGGGGTTGGGGGAAGGTGGGGGTTGTGGAAATGGATTAGGAGGTGGGTAGGGGGGTTGGGGAAGTGGATTAAGAGGTGGGTAAAGGGTTTGGGAGGCGGAAGGGGTTGAGGGGTTGAGGATGGGGATAATGGATTGGGGAGGTAGGCAGTAGTGGGTTTGGGGACGTGGATTAAAAAGGTGGTATGGGAGGTTTGGGGAGGGTGGGAAGAAATGTTGGGGAGGTGGGTAGGGAGTTGGGGAGGAAAATGAGGATTAAGGCGTTGGCAAGTGGGAGACAGGTTAAAGAGGCTACATGACTTATAGGTATATATATATATATATATATACATATATATAATATATATATATATATATATATATATATATATATATATAAAAATATATATATATATATATTATAATATACATATATATATATATATATACATATATATATATATATATATAATAATATATATATATATATATATATATATTTTAGAGAGAGGGAGAGAGAGCGATATATATATATATATATATATATATATATGTAGAGAGTAGACAGACAGACAGACAGACAGACAGACAAAATCAAACGAACAAAAGTATATAAGCGGTGTAAGGATTTGGGAGTGAGTTTCAGTATCTAACATTTTAACAATTTTCCTTTGAGACAAATTACTTGTGATAATTAAAGTGATTAAACTCTAATTGTTAGATCCGAGAGCTAATCACACTTCTAGGAACATCAAGATCGATCTCGCAAGTAGATTAATTATGCAAACTGGCGTTAATTAGTCTGGCGTCTTAATTTTGGGGTCAGAGGTAAGGAAAGTCCTGACGGTTAATGTATCATTTTGGATAATCGTCGTTATTACTATTTCCCTCTTTCTGTCAGACTTTATCTATCTATTTTCCTTTACTACCTATCTCCCTATTTTTTCTGCCTCCGTCTCTATGTATCCATCTCCTGCTCTATCTATCTAACAATCTATCATCTCCCCAATCTATCGCTTCTCCTCTCTTTTTCCTTTTTCTTTTCCTTCTTTACATCCCTCTCGGCGTGTACGTCTTTCACTCTTCTTTTGTGTACACGCCACCCCCCCCCCCCAAAAAAAAAAAAAGAGTTTCAGTCTAAGGGGATTTAGGGCCCTAGTCAGAAGGTTCCAGACCCGCATTCTTGGTGTTCAATACCTCGTCAATAGGATCATAGACTCTCAGCCTATACACAGTGGCGGCCCGAGGTTGCTTCTCGCTTCACTTTCCGCGGCTTTTTCAAACTGATCTTTTGGTGTTCTTTGTTGGTCTTCTTCGGAAGGTGACGGAGGTAATCAGCATCAAATTTTGTCATAGAAATTGGATGTTCGAATTCTGGTAATGATTCAGGAGAAAAGACCGTATATGCACTAGATTATATATATATATATATATATATATATATATATATATATATATATATATATATATATATATATATATATATATATATATATATTTATACACACACACACACACACACACACACACACACACATATATATATACATATAAATCATATATAGTTGTGTGTTTGTGTGTGCGTGTGTGTGCGCGCGC
>NC_091555.1:21409681-21414681 GCF_042767895.1 Penaeus vannamei
TCCATTTTGTATCATTACTGTTTATCCTCTATGACGGTTATACTTAAGGCAAATTATATAATGGTGGAGAAATAGTCCAAGAAAAAAAATATAGATATATATATCGAAGCGATGACTTAGCAACGTTTTCCTGTGTATGTGACAAGACTTACACTCCCTGTGCTTCTGCATAATCATACATGCACACACACACACCAAAACACGCACGCGCACACATGCGCGTACACACACGCACACTTACACACACACACACACACACACACACACACAAATTCCCTCACCCCCCCACACACACCCACACACCTACACACACACATATCCCCCCCCCCCCACACACACACAAAACCCCTCCCCCACCCAAAACCCCAACACACAATCACACACACCTCTCCAAACCCCCAACTTACACCAGATTTTCCAGATCCCACACAAGGAGCATTCTCCAACGTGGAAGAAGTGATAAAAATCGACAGCTTCCCTGAGGACATCATAGCATATCCTCGCTGTACCTTCTTGACAGAGGCTCCTTCTCTTTAATCCTTTCTTCGCTCCGTTAGTCAAGTGGTTTAGAGTGGTTTATTTGTTGTCTGTGGTGGTTTATTGCAGTCTATGGTGGTTTGTTACACTCTTTGGTGGTTTATTGCCGTTTATGGTGGTTTATTGCAGCCTGTGGTGGTTTGTTACAGTCTATGGTGCTTTATTGTAGCCTATGGTGGTTCATTGCAGTCTTTGGTGCTTAATTGTCGTTTATGGTGGTTTATTGCAGCAAATGGTGGTTCATTGCAGCCTATGGTGGTTTATTTCAGTCTACGGTGATTTATTGCAGCCTATGGTGGTTCATTGCAGCCTATGGTGGTTTATTTCAGTCTATGGTGGTTTATTGCAGCCTATGGTGGTCCATAGCAGTGTATGGTGGTTTATTGCAGTCTATGGTGGTTTATGGCCGTATATGGTTGTTTACTGCAGTCTATGGTGCTTTTTGTAGTCTATGGTGGTTTACTGTAGTTTATGGTGGCTTATTGCAGTCTATGTGGATTATTGCCTTACATGGTGTTTATTGCAGTCTATGGTGTTTTTTTTTAGTCTATGGTGGTTTATTGTAGTCTGTGGTGGTTTATTGCAGTCTATGGTGATTCATTGCAGCCTATGGTGGTTCATTGCAGCCTATGGTGGTTCATTGCAGTCTATGGTTGTTTATTACCATATATGGCAGGTTATTGCAGTCCAATGGTGTTTTTTTTTGTAGCATGTGGTGGTTTATTGCAGTCTATGGTGTTTTTTTGTACTGTGGTGGTTTACTGTAGTTTATGGTGGTATATTGCAGTCTGTGGTGGATTATTGCCGTATATGGTGCTTTATTGTAGTATATGGTGCTTTATTGCAGTCGACAGTGGTTCACTGCAGTCTATTGTAGTTTATGGTGTTTTTTTGTAGTCTGTGGTGGTTTGCTTTGGTTTATGGTGGTTTATTGCAGTCCATGATGGTTTATTGCAGCCTATGATGATTTATTGCAATCTATGGTTGTTTACTGTAGTCTGTGGTGATTTATTGCAGTCCATGGTGATTTATTGTAGTCTATGGTGGTTTATTGCAGTCGATAGTGGTTCATTGCAGTCTACGGTGGTTTATTACAGCCTATGGTGGTTTATTGCCGTCTATGGTGGTTTATTGCAGTCTATGGTGGATCATTATAGTCTATGGTGGTTTATCACAATCGATAATGGTTCATTGCAGTCTATGGGGGTTTATTGCAATGTATGGTGGTTTATTGCCGCCTATGGCAGTTTATTGCAGCCTATGGTGGGCCATTGCAGTTTATGGCGGTTTATTGTATGATAATATGTATTTATTTCTGTGGTTAAAGTGGAAATGATGGTTCTCGTGATAGTTTACTCTTTTTGTTATTTTTATTCCAATTTGGATGATCATAGCGAATATCACAAACAGGGCCCCGATGCCTTTTTTCGTCAATATTATCTTTGTTAATATTATCATTGCTGTGATGTTATTAACAAAATTGCTATTGCTATTATGATTACTATTATCATCTCTGTTACTAATATTGCCAACCATTTTTGCTGATATTATTGGCATCCTTCTCCTCCTCATCATTGTCATCCTCCTCTTTGTCATCATTATCCTCATTATCATCATAATCATCATCACATCATTATCATCGTCATCATCGTTATCATCATCGTCATCGTCATCATTGTCATCATCATCATCATCGTCATCATCATCATTGTCATCATCATCGTCATCGTCATCATCATCACCATCATCATCGTCATCGTCAACATAATCATTTTCATCATCATCGTTGCCATAACCAGCATCACAACCACTATCATGTTTACCATCACCTTCAACATTAATATCAATATAATTTTCAACCCCCCCCCCCTCCTAGTGGCATCCCTGCAAATATTCTTTGAAATATTATTACGTAATAATATTTCTTCTAAAAAAATACAAAATATGCGGCCAGATCCACAGCATAAAAAACGATATTTTCTGTCTAACAGGGTAGCCACCTCACCTACGGGGCTTGAACCTTCACACTAATTACTATAATGTAAATCCACTGTTGTAATATGGGAGAAAATATATCCTTTTAGTGTGTTCCGCGACATATTATTATAATGTATTGCTTGGGTACGCGAACCATTGTAGACTGTGTGTGTATTAGTTGAAGTGATATGTGGAATTGTATGGCTAGGAATACATAGAGTTTGTAATTGGAGAGTTAATAGAATATCTATTTGGCGAAGTGAAATTATTATTATTGTATCGCTAAGTGGATGAGGATAGGTATGGTGAGTGAAGCAGAAAAGCAGTAATAGTCATTGTTGATGGAGTACAAAATATCATTGGTGTTGCTGGTACGAAATATAACGTATGTGGTATTGTTGGTTTCAGTTTGGGTATTACGATGATTTGTAATGGAAACTGGTATTATTTACTTGATTAATAACAAAGAAAAAATTCTTTCTCTCTCTCTCTCTCTCTCTCTCTCTCTCTCTCTCTCTCTCTCTCTCTCTCTCTCTCTCTCTCTCTCTCTCTCTCTCTCTCTCTCTCTCTCTCTCTCTCTCCCCTCTCTTTCTCTCTCTCTCTCTCTCTCTCTCTCTCTCCCCTCTCTTTCTCTCTCTCTCTCTCTCTCTAAACACATACGTATACGAAACTATCTAGGTATCTATCTCACTTTCTATTCACTTATACATTCACATACGCAACCATATGACATATATAATATGAATAGACATTTGCACACACACACACACACACACACACACACACACACACACACACACACACACACACACACACACACACACACACACACACACACACACATCCCCCCCCCCTTACACACACACACACATCCCCCCCACACACACACACATCCCACACACACACACACACACACACACACACACACACACACACACACACACACACACACACACACACACACACACACACACACACACACACACACACGCACACACACACGCACATCCCCACATACCTCTTTGGTCCCGAGACCCAGCAGCGTGAGGGGCGCACTCGGCCTCACGGACCAGAGCCTTCTTTGATATTGGAATTTTTGGGTGAATGCTTCCTTGACGTGAGGAACCAAAAGCCTATAAGGACGAAACACAATCGAAAAGAAATAATAAAAAAAAGAGAGAAGGGAACCAGGGGTGTCCTTCTGACCGATTCAGAATTAAAGGAGTTGTAGCATTTTTATTGATCCCCCTCCCCCCTCCCTTCCTCCTTTCTCCCACCTCTTTATTTTGCAAGTTTATTTCGAGTAAAATTTCTTTTGTTTTGAATAGGGAGGAAAATGTGTGTATTGGAGGGGGGGGGCATGGTGATGATGGTTACATTTATATGAATTGGATTGTGATTATAAGATTTAAGAAAGACTAAGAATAAGATTAATAATAATGATAATAATGATAATGAGGATGATAATTCTTATAATAAAAATGATGATGATAATAATAATAGCAATAATAATAATAGTAATAATAATAATAATAATAACAATGATAATAATGATAATATGATGATAATTACAATGATAATGATGATACAATTGATAATGATACTAATTATACTAATAATGATAATGATAATAACTAAGGTAATGATGATGATAACCACAATAATAATGATAATACTGATAATGATCATATCAAGAACCAGAACATGCAGGAAGAGGACCAGAAAAAGAATAGACGACAACAACGCCAATCAAGACGACGAGACAACAGCGGAAAACGCCAGCAACGTCGGCCGTCGCGATAGCCTCTCGCCCTCCTCGGCCCTCGGGAAGCTCACGCCCTCCTCGGCCCTCGGGAAGCGCACGCCCTCCTCGGCCCTCGGGAAGCGCACGCCCTCCTCGGCCCTCGGGAAGCGCACGCCCTCCTCGGCCCTCGGGAAGCGCACGCCCTCCTCGGCCCTCGGGAAGCGCACGCCCTCCACGGCCCTCGGGAAGCGCACGCCCCCCTCGGCCCTCGGGAAGCGCACGCCCCCCTCGGCCCTCGGGAAGCGCACGCCCCCCTCGGCCCTCGGGAAGCGCACGCCCCCCTCGGCCCTCGGGAAGCGCACGCCCTCCTCGGCCCTCGGGAAGCGCACGCCCTCCTCGGCCCTCGGGAAGCGCACGCCCTCCTCGGCCCTCGGGAAGCGCACGCCCTCCTCGGCCCTCGGGAAGCGCACGCCCCCATCGGCCCTCGGGAAGCGCACGCCCCCCTTGGCCCTCGGGAAGCGCACGCCCTCCTCGGCCCTCGGGAAGCGCACGCCCCCCTCGGCCCTCGGGAAGCGCACGCCCTCCTCGGCCCTCGGGAAGCGCACGCCCCCCTCGGCCCTCGGGAAGCGCACGCCCCCCTCGGCCCTCGGGAAGCGCACGCCCCCCTCGGCCCTCGGGAAGCGCACGCCCTCCTCGGCCCTCGGGAAGCGCACGCCCTCCTCGGCCCTCGGGAAGCGCACGC
>NC_091555.1:21464681-21472181 GCF_042767895.1 Penaeus vannamei
CTCTTACTTTGGTGGGGGGTGGGGTGGGGTGGGGGTGTTACGTTGAGTTCGTCATCGGACTCCTTATGATGGATTTTTTGTTTGTTTGTTTGTTTTATCGATGATGAAATTGATTGCTGTAGTGATTACGTTGTCTTGAATAGCAATAATGATAATGATAATAATGGTAAGAAAGAGAATTATAAGAAAAAAAAACGTAATGTTTTTACGGATGGTACATTAACAATGTTTAACAAATAGTTAATAAAGATAGTGATTACATCTATGTTAACACTTAGTACAATAACAGTGATAATAAAGAATCTAATACCAACTATATTAATCAAATCCATCACGAAGATCACAAAAAAAACATGAATAAAAAATGACCGGTTTCTCATCTCTCTGTCCTTTATTTTTCTGTTTCCGCCTCTATCTCGGCAGCGGAAGCACCCTCCTCGTTACAACATAATGAAGGGGCGCGCATTCTGCTGATTGACGTGCAATTTGCCTTTGTTTATTTGCTAGAAAACGTAATGATATGAAATTCGCTCGATCTTATGTCCCGTCTGATGATGCCAATTTTGCGGAAGAGCGAAATCTTGTTTTGTATCCCCATAAAGTCTCTCCATTTTCTTTCTTTTTCGTGTTTTTTTTTTTTCTCTCTACACTGTCTGGAAGTTGTTGAATTGGCTCTGTGGGTAATCATATTTTGAAATCATAGCATCATTGATCCAAAATAATAAGATAATGAGGTTATATAGACTCATAAAGGTGTGTTGATTCGGACAGAACAAATATTCAATTCAAGACATAAATTGCCCGATTTAATAAAATGAACTAATAAATGAATCAGGATATAGATATAGGTAAGAAAATGAATAAATAAAGATATGAATTAAAGACGATACCCGTAAATTCTTCGTTAATAGCAAGACAATTTA
Organism: Penaeus vannamei; assembly: GCF_042767895.1. Taxonomy (NCBI): domain Eukaryota; kingdom Metazoa; phylum Arthropoda; class Malacostraca; order Decapoda; family Penaeidae; genus Penaeus; species Penaeus vannamei. The sequence goes on from NC_091555.1 coordinate 21,465,605, forward strand.
GAATGTGTATGCTGACTGCATCAGGCCAACATATTCTGATATAACAACATGAAGCAACATAACAGCTGATAAGGAATGCATGACGCCACACACCAGACCAGGCTTGTTGTTCACGGTAGCACTTAACTTTTAATACATTGTTCACAACATGGTCCCAAAAACGCTATCCATTACCCCCCCCCCCCTCCCACTCCCCTCCCCGCGCCCGGCCCAACTTTCGAAATTTGCATATAAAACACGCGTCGATGATGAGGAAAGGAAAGTAACAGGAGAAGAAGGAAAATGTTGAGAAATTATATCAAGCTGCTGTTTGCTGTTCGCTGTTTGCATTCTCGCGGATTCCTTGGTTGAGAATATTTTGCCTCTCGCTCTCGCTCTTTCTCTCTCTGTCTCTTTCTCCCTTTTTTTTAATCCCTGCCATATCTCTCTCTCTCTCTCTTGCTCTCTCTCTCTCTTTCTTGCTCTCTCCCTCTCTCTCTTTTGCTATTTATTTCTCTCTTTCTCTCTTTGCCTCTTTCTCCCTTTTTTCATCCTTGCCATATCTCTCTCTCTATCTATCTATCTCTATATATCTATCTCTTTCTCTCTCTCTCTCTCTCTGCCTCTTTCTCACTTTTTTTCATCTTGCCATCTCTTTTGCCTCTCTCTCTCTCTCTCTCTCTCTCTCTCTCTCTCTCTCTCTCTCTCTCTCTCTCTCTCTCTCTCTCTCTCTCTCTCTCTCTCTCTCTCTTTCTCTCTCTTTCTCTCTCTCTCTCTCTCTCTCTCTCTCTCACGCACACACTTGCAAAGAGGAAAAGCAAACTACGCGGGAGAGAGCATTTAAGATAAGCAAAGCACTTGAATATTTCATCGTTCGAAAATGGGATACATGTTTTTTTCTTCTTTCTTTCTTATCACGGAGAGACAAAACTTGGGAAATGTCGGTATTTCTTTTTTTCTCTTTGTTTATATGTGTCTAAACAAGGGTAGGTTTATACTTTTAGGTTTCACGCTTGACAAAGATCAAAATATACTCATAGTTTTATTTCTATTTTCAAGATTCAGTAATAAAACTCTCTCTTTCTACCATCTGGCTTTATGAAAGCATTGCAGGGACAAATGTTTTTATAATAAACTGTCTCAGAGACAGCAGGTTACCCTAACAGGCTACCCATAGGATACGTTATGTATAGGATGCACTTTTCGAGGCAAAGGTTGTTTCATATCACCAATGCAAGACAAGCAACTAACTTTGTTGCTTGAAAACTGCATCCTGTCGAGCAAATAGCACTGTCAAAAGACTAGCACATTGATAATGTTAATTTTATCATAGACACTATTCCTGTGTTTGATATGATTAGTGGGCGACAAATGGCTAAGAAGGAAAAAACTGATATGTGAATAATGTAAGCACAATGGCACGGCCTTTCAGGCATATATAACTAATGTTTGATTGACAGCCCTCTACATAAACAGAAGCACACCCATTTTGGCCAGATGTTATAGCACCTTACCATGGATTTTTGCAGGGCATGTACGCTGTTCTGTAAGTAAAAGCTTGTCAAATCAAATCAATTCTCTCTCTCTCTCTCTCTCTCTCTCTCTCTCTCTCTCTCTCTCTCTCTCTCTCTCTCTCTCTCTCTCTCTCTCTCTCTCTCTCTCTCTCTCTCTCTCTCAAACTCAACCTCTCGCTCTCAATCTTTCACATTTTCTTTTTTGGCTCTGTCTTCGTTCCTGCCCTCCCCTTCCCTCACAAGAATAAAAAAGGAGATATTTCAGAGATCCCTAAATCCCTAGCCTATCTCTCTCCCTTCCCTTCACCCCCACTCCCACACCCCTCTCAACTTCTTTTTTCCCTTGTCTATTTTTCTCCTTCTCCCTCTCCCCTCCCCCACCCCCCACCTTCATATCTATCACCCCCTCCCCCCACCCCTACTCTTGTCTCACTCTTACCCCATTCTTTTCACTTTCTCACGTTTACCCCTTCCTCCAACCCCCCAACCCCCCCGGCTGTCTCACCCTCACCTCTTACCCCCGACCCTCACCCTCACGAATGTCTCCCCCTCCCCATACCCCTAGTCCCCCCCCCTACCATCCTTAAAACTAACCTGCACGAACAACAACATCCCATTCTATCTTCGTGTTCTACCTTCGTGCACACATATTTCGTTACGTCGTGTTAATTACCTTAGCTCTTGTAGGATCAATGTTAACTCATTCGTTTCTTGCTCATATGAATTGCTAATGACCCCTTGCTACTCAGGTCCCCTCCCTCCGCTCCCCCCCCGTCCCCTCCCCCCCTACCACACACACACCTTCCCTCTTTTTTTATTTCGCTTTAATTCGGCCTCTAAGCCCTTCCTCCTTCCTCCTCCCTCCTCCCTCCACGCAATAGCTCTTTCATTAGTCTCTTCTTCCTCTGCTGCTCCTTCCCTTATTCCTCTCTTCTTCCCTTATTCCCTCCTCCCACTTATTCTATGCAACCTATTCCCCCTCTCTCTTCCTTGAACTCTTCCCTCCACCCTCTCCTCCAATGTACCTTCCTTCCTTCCTCTTTCCCTCCAATCTCTCCCTCTCTCCACTTTCTTCTCCTCTTGCATCTTCCTCTATCTCTCTTTCTCTTGAACCCACTTCCCATTCCCTCTTTCCCTTTAAACAACGTAATTTTGGATATCCTCCTATTCTCCCCTGCCCACACCCCCACCCCCACCCTACCCTAGTTTCCTAATCACCCTTCCTCCCTCTCTTATACTGCCGAGAATCTTTATACTAATTCATATTATTTGAAACAAAACGTTTATCTTTAGAGGAAGTTTCGAGGGGTCAGACTAATACACATATTTAGTTTAATGTTTGTATTCACTTTGTACTTTCTGGTTTTAGTGAGTGTTTCAACCTCCAGTCATTAATTCATGACTGGTGAAAGATACATCAGAAGGACATTATATATATATATATATATATATATATATATATATATATATATATATATATATATATATATATATATATATATATATATATATATATATATATATATATACACACATACACACACACACACACACACACACAGGGAGAGGTAGAGAGATGAATATATTATTGTGTATATATATATATATATATATATATATATATATATATATATATATATATATATTCATTTATTTATTTATTATTTATATATATATATTTATATATATATATATATATATATATATATATATATATATATACATATATATATATATATATATATATATATATATATATATACACATATATATAACATATAAACATATATATATATATATATATATATATATATATATATATATATATATATATATATATATATATATATATATATATATACATACACACACACACACACACACACACACACACACACACACACACACACACACACACACACACACACACATATATATATATATATATATATATATATATATGTGCGTGTGCGTGTGCGTGTGTATGTGTGTGTGTGTGTGTGTGTGTGTGTGTGTGTGTGTGTGTGTGTGTGTGTGTGTGTGTGTGTGTGTGTGTGTGTGTGTGTGTGTGTGTGTGTGTGTGTGTGTGAACATATATACACAAGCACATGCATATGTGTGTTTAGAATGATATCACAACTTGAATAATCAAATATGCAAATAAGCCGCTGAGCTGATAAATACATCAATAGGAACACGCCAGATAAAGGCAATAAATAGATTATCTCACACACGAATAACAAAATTTCGATGAATAAATAAACAAATGAATGAAAAGCCTAATCGACTGATTAATTCTGCCAAAGCCTAATTAACTGATAACGAATTCAAACATCGTTCCATTCACACTGGATCAACACATGCATTAATAAACATATATCGAAAGTCACCTAAAACACACACACAGGTCATCACACGCATAACACACTAAAACTCTCACACAAAGTACTCTTACTCCATTCATCACTATTTAGGTACCATACTCCAATAATTTTGCTCGGCTTCACACTATCACCATACTCCCGTTATTTCATCACAAATCACGTCACCACACTTCATATATACTCCGATAATTATGTTGTACTTCATACCCCTTTCCCAGTCATCAATTCATCACAAATCGTGTCACCACACTTCATATATCACACTCCAGTCTTTACTTCACACAACACATCACCTTTCAGGTATCACACTCTAGTCATCACACTTCGTCAGACTCCAGACATCACATCACATCATTCTTCTCACCATGAATCTACAGTCATCACACCATTATTCCACCACCATAAAACATATCCCTCCATCACATTCCAGACCCCACACTCACCACACTTTCCCTCACAACCCCACTCTACCCAGCCTCCGAAGCCCTGACTGAGCACCATACCGGCCCTCGATCACCGTACATCATCATCCAAGTTCCCTTCCGCCCTGTTATATCACAGGACCTCGAGGCACCCAACGCAAACATGCACAGCGAAAGCACGTGCCGTAGATCAGCTGCAATTAATTCCCTGTGTTAATTATTCCACGCACTTGCAGATGGATGATGACTTGGCGAGGTAATATTGGGTGCTTGCCTTATTGATAGGGAGAAGGGGGGGGGTCGAGGAAGGGGAGAAGGGAGGGAGGGCGAGAGGAACAGTATCTGTTAATTTAGACAGATTTTAGGACTTTATTTAGGCATTGTGTTACATTTGTTTTTTAGGGCAATACTTTCTTTAGCCAATGTGTTATAACATTTACAATCAAATTACAATATAAATTGGAGTATGTACAACACAGTGATTTATATACAATAATTATATACAATAATTACATGGATATTGACCAAGCCCACTGGGAGGTCTCGGCTCCCTAGAAAGCACTTACTTGATTAACTGTACATATATTATACATTATCAATTATATTAGTCTACACAATACCACTAGAATTATTAATGAAACATGATTTCATGTTAAATATGTACATTATAATTAACTGATTGAACTTACATAAACTCAATATCACCCTATACAAAGATGTGAGTTATAAATACAAAATGACGCCTTAAGCTCTATTGTATTTTTAATGTTTATTGAAATATACCTTAGTTAATCTTTTTAAAAATACATTCATGCTGGAAAGGTACAAATAAAAGTAGAACAGTAGGTTATTTTATCTTTCCTTTTGAAAGTGTTTATGTCATTTATTGACCTGAAGGAAGCAGGCAGACAATTCATGACATTCATTCCATGATACAGGATACAGGATTTGGAATGTGAAGGTTGATTATGGAGTGTCTGGAGGAGGTTGCAGTTTTTCAAGCGGTAGTTTTGATTATGAATAAAGTTTACAAAGATTGTCATGACGTAACTTTATCGACGTGAAGACGAAGAATGAGCATGCATAAACATTACATCAGTAAGTTTCAAGAGTATTAATTCCTTGAAGAATGGATTTGTATAGTGATGCTTTCGTAGTCGTGATATAATGCGAATTACTCTTTTTGAGCTTTTGTCAGTGGCTGTATGTTTGATTTACTTGTTGCTCCCCAGATGGTCTGACACTAATTAACGTGGGGGTAATTCAAGCGCTAATTGATTTGTTTTCTTGCTCTGGGTGTCAGACTGTTTAATGATCTTCCTTTGCATGCTACATACGTGCTATTTCTAGTTCAGCTTTTCATGCAATGCAAGGCCAGGGAATTTGGTGCCTTGTTCCCTTAAGATGGGTTTGTTATTGATATAAACTTTATCACCATTCAGTGGATATGTCTTGTTTCTGTTACAGATTACATAATGAGTTTTGTCTGCATTTATGGTTAGCTTGTTGCAGGATACTCTGTTAGTAATTTAAGAAGTACGCGATTAGTTTAGGGAAGCCTATAAGAGAATTGCCAAACGCAAACAGAATACTACCATTTCTATATGAAATAAAGCAAAACAAGTCGCTAGCTTTAACAATATCATGTATATACACAGAAAATAGAATGGAACCAAGAATGGAGCCCTGAGGAATTCCGTGTTCTATATGATGCATTGATCACTCTTTTTTAAAGAAACAAACATATTACCTGTTAGAATGGTGTGATTTATACCATGTGTATCGTATACTGATAGGTGCAAGCTTATCTACGAGTATTTTGCGATTAATTATATGAATGGCGTTGGAAAAATTAATGCAAATGGCTAGGTTGTAGTTTTACTTGTCAAACTCACTATGTATGTGGTTGTTGAAACTAGTAACTGCGTCACATATATGGATGAATTAGCTCTAAATCCAATGTTGTACGGAATAGGTGCTGTTGTTACAGGCCTCATGTCATCGAGAGAATTAGGTGGATTTGTTTTTGGAATTGGGACAGTGATAGCACGTTTCCATTGGTCAGGTACCAGCCCTCAGTGATGGAGCTATGAAAGGTGTCACACAGGGGTAGCGAGCTCGGAAGCGAATTCTTGTAGTAATCTGAACGGGATGTAATCGGGGCCAGTAAATCAACTTTTTGCTATCCTTTTTAAATGCTGATGCACGTCGTATTCGCCTGCAATTACTAGTAGAGAGCGCGAGAGTATGTAAGCTGACAGATGTTGTTTGTAGCGGT